>NC_133329.1:273199194-273507527 GCF_042186555.1 Aquarana catesbeiana | reverse complement strand
AGAACATTTCTATTTCTGGAGGCCACATTACAAGACCGATCAGTAAATAGCATAAGGGATGTCCCTTGTGTAATACACTCTTCAGCTTTATGGACCATATAAATGGTCTGTACACACACACACATACATAAGTCAAAAACAAACCAATCAGCATTGACAACAACATAACTACAGCAAGGACAATAATAATAATAATAAAAAAAAAAAAAACAACAAAGGTAACAGCAAGCCCCAAAAAATAAATAAATAAACTAAATCAACAAAATAAAAAAACAACAGAATAAGATACATGTAAACTAATAGACCACAATAGATACACAAAACACGTCGCAAATAATATGAGATGAATTATATAGTTCTACAGCTTCCATCACAGTCAGGTTCCATCTGCTATAAAAAATTGACAAATGTATGCAGAAGGTTAAGCATCTGGCTCACACATAAATGCCACCCAGTCAGTGGCCATCATTCAGCTAATCAGCTTGCCTGCCACTGAGTTCAGCTGGCCCTATAGCCATATCAGTCTATTTGTCATAGTGGAGGAGGCCGATCGGTGGGGTGAACTGGGTTCAGTAATGTCCCCGAACGTCAGCCTTTCTCTTGATCAAGCTATGAGTGTGTATGTGACACAATGTATGTCCCTTTTGCTGGGAAAATATTGAATATAGGTCGATAAAGTGACAACAGTATAATTTATAGAAGGAGGGAGAGGGAGCTGGGTAGTATATCAATATTTTATTCTGCTGGAAAACAGTAATGGATTAAATATTCAGATTTGCCATCTAGAAAACAACATCCACAACTAGCCATGTTTCCCTTACTACGTCTTCCATAGATGCCACCAAAGAACTATAAGTCTTTGCATGTTCTACCAGTCTATGTGCTGAGACTTGTAGCTCCTCCATAGCTAAAAGAGCCATCATCCCTGGCAGTCAAGCAGATTACATACAAAAATTCAGCCCTCTGTGCACTAATTGTTTATTTCATATGCTAAACATAGCTGTATGACTCTAGACATAATAATATGGCTGGAGAACAATTACAATCATGGGATAGCCTGGTTCATAATATTGTAGGTGAAAATGGGGTTATAGCTAAAATCAAGACAATTCATGTCTGAGCTATCACTACCATAAGCCAGGTAAGCCAGCCTTTGATCAAATAAGAATCTTACATGCCTCTATGATCCAATTATTCCACAACATAATTCACCCAGCTAAAGCAAAATAGGTTGCTTGTCCCCGTGAGATGTGGAGAGAGCAGACAAGTTGGGTATTTGTGACTCCAATCCCCCCCCCCCCCCCCCCAGGCGTTTTTTGCTACCCTTTAAAGTTTTTAATCACATGGGGATTGTCAAAGAAGGATGATTGCCAAAGCCACTTAGCTAGCCAGGGATCATAAGATGCCATTGCCTTCCGAAATCCCCTTTCCAACACCGAGATGGATAATCCTCTTTCTGAAATCACAGGGCTCATTCTCTCTTCTGCCAGTTCTGCAAATTTGCTGTGTCTTTGCTGAGCCCCTAGCGTTGTGATCAGGGAGAGCCTTGGGTGATATGGCACCCTGAGCAGAAATACAGCTCCTCATCCTGGCACCCTCTATATTCCTAAAGGCACCCTCTATATTCCTAAAGGCAGAGCACTAAGAGCCGATAAGTCAACTCAGTGCAAAAGTTATGTAATGGTTCCAGAGCAATGCCATGTTCCCTATATGATGCCATGGTACTAGCCGGGTAATGTGATGTCAACATAATAGTGTAATGCAAATCTAGTGATTCCATGTTACTGTCAACTTAAACTTGTGCCAGTGTTGGGGAGTTATCCTTAGGAGTAAGTTAACCCAATCTACAGGTTTAGTGCTAAGAACTATGGAAGAAGCCTCTTCTCCAGGAAGGTCTTACAGACGGGAGAGAAAAATAAATAAAAGGCATGTCCCCTTTGTGAGTGACAAGCAATTGACACTGTTAAATATTTAAAAGTCCACCATCGTAGTGGTCAATGGAGGGTGCCATGTGTATGGACACCCAGGGTCACTCAGCAATACTGGCACATGGAACCCTCCATTCACCACTATGGTGGACTTTTAAATAATTAACAGTGACAACTGCTTGTCTCCCACAAAGAGTAGATGCCTTTTACTTATTTTTCTATGCCCCTGTCTGTAAGACCTTCCTGGAGAAGAGGCTTCTCCCTCCAGGAAGAATTAGATCACCATTATTAATATTTGATTTCACCCTTACCATACTGTAAAGCAGCGAGAAAGGAGACATGTTGAATATGTGAGAGGGATGTGAAGGGAAGATCTCATATTTGGTTCCTAAGTACTCAGAGCCTACTATACATTCAACTAGTGTCCCCGTCCCCCCTGCAGAATAAGTCTCCAGTAGTGTCCCCACCAGTGGATCCAGGTCTCATATGCAATGACAGCTCTGACCAAGTGCAGGCTCAGTGCTTTGTGCCCCAGAGATTGGCTACTATGTATCCTTTGTGTATAGCCATCACTTTATCTCAGCTCCTCACACTGTAACAATACAGCACTGTTTAGCTATGCAAATGAATCCACTACCTTTCATTTCCTAATCTCATTTTATGAGCCTATATAAAGCTCCAATTAGGGATTACTGCTCCCATTGATGACCTGGCATGTCCATTCCACAATTGTTGCATTTGGTAGTGCCATTGTATTTTGTGCCATGGCCACAATTAAAGGGCTAGCTTCCATACAATGGGGGCTAATCTTATTTACAAGTCAGCAAGACTTTTTACTGAAAAAAGAGAAAGGAGCGATCTCCAATTTACAATGTGGATTGAGCCAGCTGTAGGGAAGAATAGACAGATAAGCACCTAAAATACCAGACAGTGTGTGATCACAGGTCACAGGAGATTGCATTATACTGCTATATGTTATATATATGGTTATTGTAAGAACTGGTATAGGAAATCTAGTGGTTACAAGGTGGAGGATCCAGTAGACCTATCTGTTTTTTTATTTTTCTGATGTCTTAGATCCCTCTTGAATCTCCTTGTTGGTTTTAGAAGTTAGCCCCCCTGCCACCCATGACAGCCAGTATATGGAGGAATGGTATGGCCAGGAGCGCTGATCTAATCTGACTTGACTGTCCCTCTCTCTGCTGTGTTGCTATCTCTAGCAAACTGCAAACACAAGAAGAGTTCAAAACCACTTCACAGGGACCTCTGATGGTCTGAGGTTTGCACTGTTTATTTTATCTCAGCAATGTCTCTTCATTGCCTGACTTTCTACAGTCACAAGGCTCCCACTATAGCAGCACATTGGTCTGTCAATGATCTGCACTGATAACAGATCTATCACCCTCCATATCACCCATAGTGCCCCTTCTTTTCAGCTTCCATGCAATCCCTCTAATTGGAATTTCAATCAAGTCCCTATTAAATAAATATGAATGCTCTTCTAGTGGGACTGTAGGTAACTCATGGGAGACATGCACTGCTTCAAAACATGAAGAGCCTTGGAAAAAAAAGCCTTTGTAGTATTTTTAAAGCTTTGATTTAATCCAGATGTGCCATCCAGAGTGTCTCCATGTCTGAACCCAGGGAGAGGAGCAGAGGATCTGTCCTGCCTGGAGGGATGGATGGTGACAACTCCTAGAAGATGATGGGACATGGGAAGCTTACCTTTTTCACCTGAAACTTTGGATCCAGAAAAGTGCAGACAGATAACTCCAAGCAGAAAAAACAAGATATCCATTGTCAGGCTGACAACCCAAATCACAGCTGTTCTATGAGGAATCCCCTTATTAACAAGTCATTGGGTGGCTGTACACTCCTGATCCCGGCTGCGGCTATTCCTCCAGCAGTCACTTGGTGCAATGTCCCCAATGTCACTTCTCCTCCCACACTGTCCCACGACACATCGGATGGGTGACGATCCTTTATTATCGCAGATCATCGGAGCTCTCCTCCGATCAGATGGAGGCAAGAAGTTCGAGGAGATGATGGTGTGTTGTCTGTGTGATGAGTGTGATGAGTGAGTCTCCTTCCTTGTGTGTGATGAGTGAGCCTCCTTCCTTGTGTGTGATCGCTGAGCCTCCTTCCTTGTGTCTGCCTCCCTCCCAACTACTCGGCTCCCTTTTACAGAAAGAGCAGCATGTGCATGTCAGTCCGGGGACTGGGGAGAGAGGAGGAGGAGGAGGAGGAGGAGGGAGCACTGCTCCCATCTACACACAGCCCGGCCCCTTCCCTCATACTCATTACAGCGCAACTCCCAAATACCGCTTATTATAGAAAGCATAGCGGGAGAGACAGGACCGGAGACCAGCACTCCTCATCATCATTCACACTCCTCATCCACACTCCTCATCATCCACAATCCTCATCATCATCCACACTCCTCATCATCCACAATCCTAATCATCATCCACAATCCTCATCATTCACAATCCTCATCATCATCCACACCCCTCATCATCCACACCCCTCATCATCCACACCCCTCATCATACACAATCCTCATCATATACAATCCTCAACATCTTCCACACTCCTCATCATACACAATCCTCATCATCATCCACACCCCTCATCATCCACACTCTTCCTCATCATCCACACCCCTCATCATCCACACCCCTCATCATACACAATCCTCATCATATACAATCCTCAACATCTTCCACACTCCTCATCATACACAATCCTCATCATCATCCACACCCCTCATCATCCACACTCTTCCTCATCATCCACACCCCTCATCATCCACACCCCTCATCATACACAATCCTCATCATATACAATCCTCAACATCTTCCACACTCCTCATCATACACAATCCTCATCATCATCCACAATCCTCATCATTCACAATCCTCATCATCATCCACACTCCTCATCATCCACAATCCTCATCATCATCCACACTCCTCATCATCCACAATCCTCATCCACACTCCTCATCATCCACACCCCTCATCATCCACACTCTTCCTCATCATCCACACCCCTCATCATCCACACCCCTCATCATACACAATCCTCATCATATACAATCCTCAACACTCCTCATCATACACAATCTTCATCATCCACACTCCTCATCATCCACACTCCTCATCCATCGACACTCCTCATCATCTACAATCCTCATCATCCACACTCCTCATCATCCACACTCCTCATCACCCACACTCCTCATCATCTACAATCCTCATCATCCACAATCATCATCATCCACAATCCTTGTCATCCACACTCCTCATCATCCTCCTCTCATCATCCACACTCCTCATCATTCACAACCCTCATCATCCACAATCCTCATCATCCACCTCTCATCGTGGCACAGCTCTCGTCCACAATCCTCATCATCCACCCTCCTCTTACACACTCCTCGTCCATCCACCTATCATCATGGTACAGCTCTCATCCATGCTCCTCATCATCCATACTACTCATCATCCACAATCCGCATCATCCACACTCCTCATCATCCAACCTCCTCATGCACACTCCTTATTATCCACACTCCTCATCCATACACTTCTCATCATGGCACAGCTCTCATCCATACTCCTCATCATCCATACTCCTCATCATCCACAATCCTCATCATTCACAATCTTCATCATCCACACTTCTCATCATCCACAGTCCTCATCATACACACTCCTCATCATCCACACTCCTCGTCATCCACACTCATCATCCACACCCCTCATCATCCACACCCCTCATCAGCCACACTCCTCATTATCCACACCCCTCATCATCCACACTCCTCATCATCCACACCCCTCATCATCCACACCCTTCATCATCCATACTCCTCATCATTCACACTCCTTATCCATCCACCTCTCATCATGGCACAGATCTCATCCAGCAACTCAGGAAACAGATTCTACACCATTAACAACCCGAACATCCAGCAACCCTCTCCTCATATCTCTTGGATTCCTTTACAAAGCGATCTCTATCTATAAAATCTGTATATATATATATATATATATATATAATACTTTTCAAAGGGATCTCTACATATATATAAGGGGCCCTAAATCTGTATATATATATATATATATATATATATATATATATATATATATATATATCTGTACATATACCATATAGCTATATACTAAAGAAGCAGTGCAATTCAATAACACAATCCATCATCCCTATCCTTGTAATCACCATTGATACATATAGGGGGATCTATACAATTGTCTATATATACTGTATATACACACATCTTAATCTATAGGATCAACAATCCAATAATGCATTCCAACAGCCCCGTCCTCATCTCTTAGAAAGGGGTCTATACTGTTCATGTATAAAGGGATATATACATATATAAGGGATCCTTTATATATATATATATATATATATATATATATATATATATATATATATATATATTACACACACACACACACAGGCATATGCAAAATCTAAATAACCAACAAGCAGCACAATCCAAAAATGCGATTGAGCCCCTCCCCCATGCATTATTATGGAAAAGGCTTTCACAGGTACAGCATAATGCACAGACAGATCTCTACAGAATAAATCGTCACATGTGTAGGAGGTAGAATAATAACGGAAGCAATGAATATATGTAGCAGTTTCACAGGGACTGCACAGCCAAGAAGAGAATGCAAGTCATCTGCTGTAACAAAGGGAATGATTGGGTTTGTGTATTCAGCAATACTGGCATTCATATAAGTGTAAAGGTTCAGTATGTGTATAAAGGACTACTATAGAATAAAATACATTCTGGTAACTGGATGTGACTAATGCCTGTAATGATAGTATTTCGTTGAAAAATTCCTTTTTCTATTACTTTCACATGCCTGTATTTACATGATTCCCCACATTTACATGCAGAACAAGCTGTCCAGCAAAATCGACAGTTTTATCATGCCCTTCATGCCCCGGGCAGTGACGTCAAACCCCATCATGCCCCATGCGGTGACGTCATACTCCATCATGCCCCGTGCAGTGACGTCATACCCCATCATGCCCCAGGCAGTGACGTCATACCCCATCATGCCCCGGGCAGTAATGTCATACCCCATCATGCCCCGGGCAGTGACGTCATACCCCATCATGCCCCGTGCGGTGACATCATAAGGGGCAGGCCTCCGGTGACCCCGTCCCCATGCCAATATAAGTAGTGGCACACCGCACACTCAGCATTAGAATGGGAGAGCGTGTCGAGCCAACATTGGAAGAAGAACAGAGGGAGAAGGCAGTGGAGAAGACAGCAATAAGATAGCGGAGAAGACCTGGCAGAGGCAGAAGACAGCGGATGGAGGGAGAAGAACCGGAGAGGGAAGAAGAACCGTCAGAGGCAGAAGACATCAGCGGACGGAGGGAGAAGACCTGCAGAGGGAAGAAGAACCGTCAGAGGCAGAAGACATCAGCAGACGGAGGGAGAAGACCCGCAGAGGGAAGAAGAACCAGCAGAGGCAGAAGACATCAGCGGACGGAGAAGACCCGCAGAGGGAAGAAGAACCAGCAGAGGCAGAAGACAGCGGACAGAGGGAGAAGAACCAGAGAGGGAAGAAGAACCGGCAGAGGCAGAAGACATCAGCGGAGGGGGCAGAAGTGCCGGAGAGGGGAGAAGAAGTCATAAGAGACCCCGGAGCTACCGAATAAATTACTTTAAAAACCTGTGTACTGTGTTTTATTTTTGACACTTTTTTTAGGTGAATGGGTAGGGGTACAATGTACCCCATACTCATTCACATAGGGTGGGGGGCAGGGATCTGGGGAGCCCTCTTGTTAAAGGGGGCTTCCAGATTTCAATAAGCCCCCCCCACAGACCCCGACAACCAATGGCCAGGGTTGTCAGGAAGAGGCCCTTATCCTCATCAACGTGGGGATAAGGTGCTTTTGGGCGGGGGGGGGCGCATGCAGCCTGGTACGGTTCAGGAGGGGGGGGGGGGCGCTCGCTCGTCCCCACCCCCTTTCCTGACCTGTCGGGCAGTGTGCTCGGATAAGGGTCTGGTATGAATTTTGGGAGGACCCGTACGCCGTTTTTTTGCTGTGGGGGGTTCCCCTTAAAATCTATGCCAGGCCGAAGGACCTGGTATGCTCTTGGAGGAGGAACCCATGCTGGTTTTTTTTTTTTTTTTTTTTTTACATGTGCATGGAGTTCCCCCTAAAGATTTATACCAGACAATGCCTAGTATTGTTGGGGATCAAAAATGGATCCCTGTTCATTGAAGTCGGACTTCAAGTCACAGGGCAAAGTCGGATCCACAGTCATTGGACTGTCAAATCGCGGCAAAATCGCGCAACTTTGAAGTCGCGCAAGCGTGAAAGGGGCCTTAGAGTTTAGGACAAAACATATAAAACTGGCATTAATGTGACCTAAAACTCTTTTTCAAAAAAAAAAAAAAACCCATGCTGTTTGAAAAGTGCATGCTGGAGTAAACATGGCCATACATGTGTATTCCATTTCTCTTGTTTGTCCCCCACCAATCCTAATGGGCTGAATGAGAGAAGAAATCGATTGATTCCTCCATCCACGCCGTGAGAAATACCTGATGCCGACTATTGTATTCTGCAGCCACTGCTTTAGCAGCTGCCGGATACCTGAATAGTGTCTGCATCTGATTGGATGCAGGTGCTGGTTGGCCAAAAATTTTCCAACTGGCCCCTCCCACAAAAATCAATCAAAGTATTAACTTTTGTTGAGTGGAGGGATGCTAATAGGGCCACCCACAGCTCAAAATTTGGCAATTCAGCAGGAGCTGGATGAAATTCAAACAATGTATGACTATCTTCAGGGCCAGTTCACACCACAGAAATGCATGCCAGATGCATTTTTTCTTTTCTTCATTTTTTTTTCCGGTGTAATGCATACCGGTGAATTTTTGATGTGTTCCGGTGTGTTTTTTATGCGGAGGGAGAAGACCCGCAGAGGGAAGAAGAACCGGCAGAGGCAGAAGACAGCAGACAGAGGGAGAAGAACCAGCGCTAGGGTCACCGGTTCAAATCCCAACCACAACACTAACTGCCTGCAGACTGCATGTTCTCCCTGGGCCTACCTGGGTTTCTTCCGGGTACTCCAGTGTCCTCCCACACTCCAAAGACATGCTGGTAGGTTAATTGGCTTGAATCTAAATGGGTCCTAGTATGTGTATGTATGAATGTGAGTTAGGGACCTTAGATTGTAAACCCCTTGAAGGCTGCGATTGGTGTGAATGTACACTATGGGGGTTATTTACAAAAGGCAAATCCACTTTGCACTACAAGTGCACTTGGGAGTGCAGTCGCTGTAAATCTGAGGGGTAGATCTGAAATGAGTGGAAGCTCTGCTGATTTTATCATCAAATCATGTGCAAGCTAAAATGCTCTTTTTTATTCTCCTTGCATGTCCCCCTTGGATTTACAACAACTGCACTTCCAAGTGTACTTGCAGTGCACTTGTAGTGCAAAGTGGATTTACCTTTCGTAAATAACCCCCTATATATGTAAAGAGCTGCGTAAATTGACGGTGCTGTAAAAGTACCTGTAATAAATAATAATAAATTACAGCACAGTTCCGTGCATAAAAAAATGCAGAACATTCTACCTTTGTTGACTGTAGTGGAACCCACTGCAATGGTGTGAACTTTGCCTTTGGAATCCATGTAACCTACTGTCCATGTGTTTTTTTGATGCAGAAAAAAAAAAAAAAAAAACGCACTGAACTGCATGTGGTGTGAACCAGTTTTTAATTTGTATTCCATTTGAAGTTACATATCTGCCTAGGGCTATCTTGTATACAAAAGTGACGATGCTGCTTTGAGATTTCAAGGAGGAATAAATAGAGCTGTCACCCTGTTAAAAGAAGTGCAAAAATAAAGATGCCTTGGCAGGATCAACAGGTAATAAAATGTTTAAGGAGCACTTAAAAAAATCAGAACCGCTGTGTTAAAGTGGGCGTAAACTCCCATGCATGACTTTTACCTATAGGTAAGTAGGTAAGCATATAGTAAGTCTTACGTATAGGTAAAGTAAATATCTCCTAAACGCGCACCATTTAGGAGATATTTACTTTTGATGCAGCCGCTGACGTCACTGGCCCATGCATACCGTGCCGTTCCTTCAGAGTTCTGTGCCCTGAACTTCGGCTCCCGCACGCATGCGCGGGAGTGACGTCATCTTGGTTTCGGCCACACACACAGATGGAGTCAGGGCCGTCTTTAATATTGATTGGACCCTGGGCAAAAATTTTCTTGGCCACCCCCCATGCAATTTCACTCTCCACCTGCTCTGAGACATACAATAAATAGCAGCTAGACTTAAAATCAGTTTACTGTATCAGATCAGGCAGCAATTGAGATTGGTTGTCAGTAGTTATAGCATATCATTACTGCTTACTGACTGGTTGCTAGAGGTTACAACACACATTACGGCTCACTGATTAGTTGGTAGAAGTTACAGCACATCATCTCCTCACTGCAGGGGAGCATGATTTACACATGAATGCCGCCTTCATATACATATCAATGCCGCCGACCGCAGCTATTTACTTAGTAATGCCGGTTATGTGCATGTAAACACAGGGTCTGCAGGTGAGTCATCTGTACACAACAATAGGGTAGAGCTGGGCAGCATTAGTAGCAGCACTTCACACTGAGATATCAGGACACAGCAGAGGACTAAAACTTCAGGGGACAAGGGAATTTAAACTGGGATAGTTGGCAAGTATGAGGCAGCTACTTTGGGCCCCACAACAATGACAGGGCCCAGGGCAGCTGTCCCTTTTGCCCTGCCTTAAAGACGGTCCTCCACGAACCCAGAAGGAAGACTGGGTGAAGATAGAAGCACTTTTATCGGTGACAGTGCACCACTGGACGTAAGTTTCACATACGATACTAGCACATTATGTATTATTATGTATTATGTATTATTATTATTATTATGTATATTATGTATTATTATGCATTATGTATTATTATGTAATATTGTATTATTATGTATTACCTTGAAGGATTTAAAAAACAAAAACAGCAGTTTACTACCACTTTAATGCTAGTGACAGACGTCATCTTGTATGTCATTTTTAATTTTGCTTTAAAAGCATTCCAATATCCTGGAACATATAAAAGAGGTGTTTGTACGGTAAAATAAAAAGCTTGCATTGGTCATAAGCTCTTGTGTAGTTGTTTACTTTTTGAGGAAAAAGGCAATTAGAAAATGCTTAGCCAGTGTAATTCACAGCAGATGTCGGCACATGTAACAGATTGCTAGCTACTTGTATGTGTTAAAGTTTTGTGTTTGTGTGTTTCCAATACAAGCATCCCTAACTGCCTGTGCAGGGTATGTGCCCCGTACTCCACTGCGAGATGCTTGGAAATACAGCACTCGGAGAGGATTTGTGATATTGACACAAAGATTTGAAAAATCCAATACCCAATAAATAACTTGAAATTGGTTCCTTTTTACCACTGCAAGCTATACTGACACAAAAATAGACTTGAGTGTTTTGTGCGCACAATAGGCTTCCATTTGATGGCATTTCAGAGTCAACTGAAAACCCTTTCATCAATGAAAGCTTTCCGATCTCTGTGAGAATAAAATATCTTCAGAGTCATAGCCCTGCTGCATGTTTATTACAAAAAATAGCCTTTACACTCTCCGTTTGGCAGAAATAGTCTAAATTCCATGCATGCTATTGGGTCCTCTGTGACAGATTTTCAGTGGTGCCCCTCAGAAAGGGTGTTTAAGCTAAATTTACATAGCAGAGTCTGTGCTATTCCTCCCTTATATATAAAAAACGTATGGGCCAAAGGGGTCTTCAGTGTAACATCATGATCTAAATTTAAAATTTTATATCCTGAAGCAACCCGGTTTTGACAGTCAAGATTTAATAAAACTGGTGGACAGGTGCGGCCCTACTACTAGGCGAACTGGGGCGCACTGCCGACTGGGGCACAGCCACGGCTTGTGGTTTCACTGCTCTATAAATATGAAGACAAAATTGGAAAAAGAGAAATGCCTCTAAGTGTACACTGTAACATAGTTTAATAAGCTCATAATTGTAACAACTCACATAATGTAAAACACAGGAAGGCTCATCAATGATAAAACCCCATGGAATGGTCACCAATGCACTGCAGGGGACACTGGAAAATTCCGGATGTACATCACTGCCAGAGACGTGGAGCCGGCCAAGGCTAACTGTCAGCAGGGTCGAGGGTTGGAACACTCCATGGACCTCACCGTTAGCATGGGAATGTCACTGCAGAGGAGATGTGATGCGTTTCCGGACAAGCTCAATGTGTGGAACTGCAAGAGCACTCCTTTCTCAAGCTGGAGGAGAGAGAACTATTGGAGCCTTATAAGTGGATCCTGGAGACAGGCTCTAAATATCGTGGCACTACAGAATCCCCTGCCGTGCAGTGGCAACCATTTCATGGGATTTGATCATTGATGAGCCTTCCTGTGTTTTACATTATGTGAGTTGCTACCATTATGAGCTTATTAAACTATATTACAGTCTACACTTAGAGGTGCGTCTCTTTTTTTCCATTTTGTCTTCACATTTATAGAGTCAGCTTCTGCTTTTGACTCAAATGTTGAAGTTTTATTTTTTTTTGAGGGGGAGGGGTGCAAGTAGCTGGTCTTGACTAGGGTTCAAAGTAGTCTAGCACTGGTCCTGCTGGTGGACCAGCTGGCCAAAGAATGACCTTTGGCCAAAAAATGGTGTAATGTTGCTGCTGACTCAAAAGTCCCAGTTTACTAAATCCGACTATAGACGGTTCGAATCTTGGCTGAGATTTGAACCATGTATGGGCAGGCTGATTGTACCCAAGTTGATCTACTTGGGTACAACAAGCATATCGTATTTTTCATGCAAAAAATGCTAGTGGCTATTATAGTTGCTAGCAGCAAACACTGTGTTCTACCAGCAGTACGCCCCCCCCCCCCCACCCCCACCGGGAGAACACAATGGCTCAGCGGGAGGGATTCCCCCATCAACATTACTTGGCAGACTCAGTGGCATTACTTAGTTATCTCCAAGGGTGGAGGGGTGGCATTCTGATCACCACTGTAAAGGGGGAATTCCTTCCACTGGCTGCCAAAGTAAGGGACCTTCTTCCCACTGACCTTTAGGCTGGGTTCACACTAGTGCGCATTGGATGTGGTTTGTCCACATCCAATTCGCATGACAGGAGATTGTGACTGGCTCACTATGGAGCCGGTTCACATATCTCGGTGTGGCTGCCGAGCGGATTGCACAGAGGTCTTGTGCGTCTTTGGCTCCGTTTCAGGGCCGAATTCAGCATGCAGCTTATGTGTGAACCCCGCCTTAATGATTCGGTTTTAGCAGAGGTTCCTGGAGACCTTACAATCAAAAGCTGCACTAGACAGTAGATCTTGGGCAATCTAACAATGATACCTTTTTATCATTTACTAAGAGTGGTGGTGGTAGCACAGTCATTGCTGGTTGGGGACTCACTAAAGATGAGCTCACCTCTTACCATGGTCATGGTAATATACATATTCTGAGCATAATTACCTTACCTCACTGGAGCAAGTGGGTATGTATTTCTTAAATTAATAACATTTATTTTTTAAAGTCCCTCCTGATTATTGTAAATGATTTAAGCTCACAAAAGTATCACTATATATATATATATATATATATATATATATATATATATTTTATAACCAGTATAATTAATTTGCTTTCCTATGTTATATGATTTCTTTATACAAAAATTATGTTAGGCAGAGTTCAGTTTTAATTATCTATAGGAACAATAAATACATTTAAGTAACATAATAATATAATAATGGTATTAGTATAGATATTGGTATTATTGGTAAAGGTGATTCTGTTGGTTGCAAAATGTTTCTGGCGGGGGGGGGGGGGGGGGGAGGGGGATATCTACTGTGCCATGGGCTTAAGTGTTAATTTATCCTATAACAACCAATCAAACCTCACTTTGCTGAAGTCACAGCAGAACAAGACAGATAGTAATTGGTTGCTATGGGTTACTGCACTTAAGAATAGTGCACGTAGGAAAAGATTTCATGATTGATCATGGCTTTGGATAATGTGTTACTACTACCCCTGGGAGGTCATCAGCACTGAGCATTGGTTAGGATTGAGGTGAACTGTTAAGCTCAAAATAACTTGGATGCGTCAGTGTAAATTCTTTATTTTCTTTACGCTGAGAACAGCAATCAATATCACATTAACTGCAACATTGTGAACCTAATGCATACAAGAGATTATATGAAGCAAATTCTTCATGGCGTGAGATAATCCAGCCGTTTCATGAGTTAAGGATGGCAGCTGTTCATGGCAGTGCTGGTGTCAGATATTATGTTTATATCTCTCTTTTTTACTTTCTGACCTCTAGACTCCTGACATAGTTTTTCTGAAGCTAAGGTCACATTGCAGCTTCCCATACAGAGAAAAGTTTATTTTAAACTGTACAGCCCATCCACACATTGCACCCCATTCTTGGCTCTTTGCCTTTATCTAATGTTTTTTGTTATCTCTCCTGCTCTTTGATTTTCTCTGATGTAAGCAAATTCTGCGATCATGCAATATATTTTTGTATCACTGATCTATCATTTTGGCACAGTTTGCGTGAGGATGTGACAGATCTTGAAAGTTTCCAGAAAAGTCTCCCAAACCACAGCTTTCCTGCTTAGATATACACACATTGACTGAAGCTGAAAAAGGGGAAGTCAAACAGGCGCCAGTAGTTTGCAAATCAACCATTGCAATGGTGATGTCGCCTGCAAATGGCATGTTAATATGTACATATGTGCACATACTCTCTCTTTATCTCCCTTTCTCCTTTTCTTTAGTATATACACTGTATATACAGTGTATATATGATCTCTTTGCAGTCACTTATCTATTGCAGGGCAGGAGTGACTCATGCTACTTTAGTATATATATATATATCTCAAAAGGTTACTCTCATAGGTACGCAGAAGTGAAATTGATATTAAGCCTCCTAGCTTCTTCTTGCAGTCACTGCTCAGACCTTAAGCTTGAGTCTTTAGTCGTTCAGACCGATTCACAGCGACACTGTGCTACAAACTCTATATCTATCTCTATGTCACACTTTCGCAGTTTTCTGCTGCACTTGTCCTCACCTTGACCTCTGGGCAGTGGATCTCCTGTCTCCTGGATCTCCTGTAGGCTGTTTTATATATATATATATATATATATATATATATAAATGTAGCACCCTGTAGTTTAGGCAGGGAGCTCCTTACAAATGTACTTGCCAGGAGTAGTTATCCTGGTTGATTGATAGAAATCTTTTGATTCCTCCCTAAGTTTGGTCTTGTTGCACTTTTCTCTTTTACCACTAGGTGGCCGGGTACTTGGTGGTACTAGACATGAGAAGGGAAACCAAAGGTCAAGTTATGGGTGTGCGGGGTATCCCAGCCAATGGACAGGGGTTTTCTTGAATCCCTTGGCCTGCTGGGAGAACCTATATATTCGGGTGGAGTCAGGTGATCTATGTTCTGTGCCACCTAGACGGGTGTCTGGGTGGACGTGTGCAGTGTGCTCCAGGCTGCTAGGCCAAAGATTGGGCCTATCCTGGGGGCATCTGGCTGCTAGGCTGTCTGAGGGCCTATCCAGAAGTGAGAGAGCAGCACAGGGTTGGGATTGCGGCTTGCAGTCCAACCAGAAGTGACGGTTCCACCGGGTGGAGAACCTGTCAGTGGTCGGAGGTAGAATAGAAGCTGTCGCCACAAAGGGACCAACCACCTTATTACCAGGGACCACAATGAGTAACTGAAGCAAGTACTGGAGCAGCATTCTCACCGAACGGGCACAGTGGAGAATTAGGACCAGCGGAGGTAAGGCTTGCAGAGCAGCCTTGTGTGTCAAGCTAACAACTGAGCCGGTCAGCAGGGGTGAAGCTTGAGAAGTATCTGGAGTGCCAAGCTAGAGACCCAGCAGCGAAGCATGGGTGACGCTCGAGGGAGATATCACCACAAAGATTGGAGGAGCTCAAGGGATTCAGAGTCAGTAAATCAGAGAGTCTAGTGAGAGACCGGGAGCTCAGTGTTGAAGAACTACAAGAGGCAGTTGTAGTGAAGCTGAAGGAACTGTTACCTTTGAGTTAGAAACTGTTAAAGACTGTTGCCATAGGAGTTAGCATTCCTGCATGTGCAGATGTGGCACCTTGCTGGGGCCTTTCTCTGCACCTCTGTCCTCCAACTGAAGTCTCGAAGTCTGCCAATTGAATATACAGCTACTTAAGGGTGTTCAGGTCCTAACCCTCCTTCCCCCCAAAATAAAAAAATGACTGTCAAGAGAAATAAAACCTCTTTTACATCCAAGAAGTGTCTGGCGCCCAATACCTTTGTCCACCTTGCACCCACTATGCCTCACAACCCACCACATACAGAAGGATGTCACCTATCTTTTGGCCTGGAAAGTTCTCATTAGACTGGACAAGGCCAGAGATTTTGCTATATATATAGACTTAGCTTCATATGGAGAGTTCTGACAGATTCACGCTAAAGCCTCTTAAGAAACCCTTGCAGGGGTCTTTTCTGCATCATGCTGATACATGTTAAGCATTCTGCTACCTGGCCATTTAGTGGCCCATTTATAGCCGCAACTGTTTTGAGTGCAGTCTTTCCCTCAAGACAGTGTCCAACTGTCATTACCACCAGACCTCAGTCTTGTCAGATCTCCCATTGGTAGAACCAGAAAAACCTGGATACATGCTCCTTGGGTGTCTGCACAGCCTGACTGCCCTGACTGACTGGATACTACTCTATTTTGTCTGCAACACAAACCTGTCTTAAATCAGTCTCACAACTGTTCAGGGAATCTTTCACTGTCAAAACAGTCTCTCCTTCCCCATTTCTATCTGCAACTTTATATAGTGGCGGAGAGTGCTTTTGTCACAATATATATATATATAATTTCTTACCTTATATGGAAAAAGGGGATCTTAAAGCGGGGTTCCACCCAAATTTTTAACAATATCTGTATGTATTCTCTTCCTTGCCTAGATGCTGACATGCCGTTTAAAAAAATTTAAATCGCCGTAATTACCTTTTATTTTTCCATTCTTCTTTGCACTTCCTGGTTCTCCTCCCGTGGGAGTAGGCGTGTTTCTAGCCTCTCCCAGACTCCTGGGAGCTAGTTTTAGGCTTCCCAGGATGCCACTGAGCATGTGCGGGAACGAGCGGTGAATGCTGGGAGCACAACATTCACCACATCCAGGAAATAAATGCTTGTGGGCTTCAAATGCCCACAATGAAGATGGAAACCGCCTGCAGTGAATAATATAAGTTATTCTTTCCGACGAAATCTGACACAGGCGGACATATTACACACAATATGTGAGTATGTAATGCTGAGAAGAAAAGTTTGTGAATGAACTCAAAAAAAAAAAAAACGATAGATAGGTGGACCCCCGCTTTAAATTTAGGCTATCCCAGATTAAACGTAATCATCAGTTGAGCCAGTAGATTTGTCTGAATCGTGTAGTGTTCCTTATCAACATTATGTCAGTGGAACCCAGTAGACACCCCAGCTGACTAGGGAACTGCTCAACAGCCATGTTAGAATGTTTTGATTTGCTAACATTTCAAAGATGGTGCTGACAGCTCCCGATCCCTCTCCTCCAATGAATAAACAGAGCAACGCAGGCAAGCATGTGAAGGCCCAGAAGTTGTCCCAACATATGTTCAGACACACTTAATGCTGAGTGCCAGTCAAATAGGCCAGATTTGCCTGATGATTTGTAATCTTGTCAAGCCAATTTTGTTATTTATATACCTCTGCTAGACAGATGGCAGAGTGAGACCACTTTTTTATTAGAAATATTTCAAAATGATACTTTTTACCTTTTTTAGTTTCCCTTTTCGGAGCCTTTTCAGAGCCTTTCTGGACATTTGTGGCTAAATTCAGCAAATTAACTACAATGAGATGTTGAGAGGAGTCAGAAGGCTAACTATAGTTCAGAAAACATGAAGCCATGTTTCTTTTGTTTGTCAGTCTGTATAGTTACAGTTAGAAAGTATGCTACTGAAACACCATGCCACCTTCAATGGTGCATATTAGCAGTTGTTTTTACAAAAACAATCATAAGACACAAAGGGCCAAGTTGTCCAAAAGGAAGGTTTTATTCAAAATGTGACTAGGAAAGCATGATGTCTAAATACAGCTCTGATTTCATTTACAGCTAAACAATGCTAAGGTAAACTTTACCAGATAGAACAGGTATTGTTTTCAATCACTTTGAGCAGGCAGATAACAGGGTTATACATGACTCAATAGCGACAATTGGTGATACCAATTCAAGCACTGCTTGCTACGATCAGACGACTATTGGATTATGTACAAGTTCATTAGGAGTAGATTACATGTGCTTTTTTGCTTTACAAGTCCTAGTTAATATTCACACAGGCTTCCTAATAGGTTGGAAAATATCCATGCAATCATATGCTGGTCATTCCATCCTCTATAGAGAGAAATGAGCACGTAACTCATCATTCAGTGTCAAAGTAGAAGGAAAAATACAGTATAGAGCTCTGGTGTCCAACCTGCATCCCGTTTGTACCTATTGTGTGGCCCTCAGACCCAGGAGCCAGTGGTGGGAGCAATGATTGGTAAAGGGGCTGTAACAACATTGATCTCTAGCAGTCTTATGTAACACATCCTCATTGTCTAAAGCCTAGTACACACTACTAATTTTTTCGGATGTTAGTACAGCAATCTCCCCTGCTGGGCTATTGTGCTCTGACAGGGGGACGCCCCCCCCCTCGCCAGAACACTCTGGTCACCGCTCTCAGCCGTTGGCTGAGAACGCTGATTGGGAGCCGGTCAGCAGACCTTTTTACGGTCATGACCCTTTGACAAAAGGAGGCCAAACGGCCAGCATCTGTCGGACCAGCTGCCGTACACACTGGCCGAATATCGGCCACTTTCTATTGAACCGGCCGAAGCCACCCGACATTCGCTCCATGCGTACTAGGCTTAACGCTCTCCTTTTGTTTTTCTCCAGTCTCCAGCCATGCCTGTACCCTATTTGTAGCCTTTCACTATCTCCTATAATGTGCCTGCAGTTTTTCTCAGTCTCCTCCTGTAGAATTATATACATATGAAATTAAAACAAATATAAAACATTCTGCTTTTTGGTAACATCAGAGACCGCAGTTGCATACCTCCTAATAGTTCTGGGGGATCCGGGCTGTGTTCTGCTCAGTCCATGTGCTGCTTTATTTTTTAAAGATTATCATTCAGGTTTATATGTTTCTGTGAAACTATCACTTGTACAAGGACACAAGGACTTCGGCATATATGTGTGAATTGTGTGCTGTAGGCTTAAACTTTATTTAAATATATTCCTTTAGTTCATGCCCAATATTTAGCGTAGTTTACCCATACCTACTTTTCACTATTTCACACCCTGCATAATTTTGTCCTTTCCAAGTTGTCCTTCTTTCTCAACATCTGATGTTGGGTGGTAAGCAGTGGAGGCACCCTAAGTTTGGCAGGTTGAATATTACTGCTACATAATATACCAGCAATAAGAGAAAAGACAAGGAGATTTCTGGCTAGCCATGACTCTTGATGAGACATCTTCCTGTCTTGTCTATGGTCAGCTGTAAGCTAACATTCAAAGTACGAGGTTAGAACACTTACTTTGCAATACATTTAAGCAGGAAGCACAGACTCCATACATAATTAACAAATATGCTGCCCCATGTGCATATAATTATAGGCTATACATAGCAACTAGATGTATATGTTTATATTTGCACACATTGTTTAAAAGAGTTCGTTTTAACCACACATTCATCCATAATAAATCTATAAAAAGAATGCACTGCCCTTTCTAAAGGAGATTTGCATTAAAAGAAGTAGAAGTAGAAGTAGCCTTGTTGACCTTGATTTTGAGAATACCAGATGCTTGGCTGTCTCTGGCTTCAGTACTTTCTGAATCACCAAAGTTCCAGGTTAGTGTCTCAAGAAGTTTTAAAGCCACTAGACCAGTATGATAGTCAGGAATCCAGCATTTCCAGATGAAAAGGTCAGCAGAGACAACCTTAAGTACTTCTCGCTCGCCATATAGCAGAATGATGGCTGCAAAGTGGTTAAGTTATCCTGACTGGGCATCATGTGATGTCCAGTAGGATAAGCCTCTCGTTCTGACAAACCACATCTCCGATCCTGGTAAAGAGCCTATGACGTAGTCCAATCACAGCTCATGTTAAACAGGAAGTGCAGTTTATCGGCTTTTCTCTCTACTTTGCTCTCCTGACAGGGGGGTCTGCGCTGATAATCATTATTATCAGTGCATTGATTCTCAGTGCAGACCCACCAGGGATGCCCACTAGAGCCCACCAGGGATGCCCACTAGAGCCCACCAGGGATGCCAATCAGTGCCCATTATGGATGCCTGTCAGTGCCTCCTCATCAGTGCTGCCTATCAGTGCCACCTATAAGTGCCCATCAATGACACCTATCAGTGCCACCTATGAGTGCCCATCAGTGCCACCTATGGGTGCCCATCAGTGCTGCCTATGAGTGCCCATCAGTGCTGCTTATCAGTGCCACCTATCAGTGCCCATCAGTGCTTCATATTAGTGCCTTATTGTCAGTCCCCATCAGTGTCACCCCATCAGTGCCACCTCATCAGTGCACATCAGTTCAGCGTAATCAGTGCTCATCAGTGAAGGAGAAAACTTACTTACACAATTTTTTAACAGAAACTAAGAAAAACATATTTTTTTTCAAAATTTTTGGGCTTTTTTTATTTGTTTAGCAAAAAATAAAAAATCCAGTGGTGATCAAATACCACCAAAAGAAAGCTCTATTTGTGGGAACAAAGCTATAAACATTTTGTTTGGGTACAATGTTGCATGACCGCGCAATTGTCATTCAAAATGCGACAGCGCTGAAAGCTGAAAATTGGCCTGGGCTGGAATGGGGTGAAAGTGCCCTGTATTGAGGTTGTTAATGCTGTCTCAGTATAGGTTTCCTTTCAAAACACAGTTGATGTTGCTATCTGAGAGGTAGTTCTTGATACAAATGTTTTTGCCCTATCTAAATACTGTTCTTCCTATATGTTTGTCTAATATTACAAGAGGAGAATTCTATCAGCAGCAGCCCAAGCATACTAAACAGGAAAGGCGTTATCATTTCACTTGCAGTTGCATACATTGCATGTGACTGGTGAGATATACTGAGAAGGTTGTAAATTTGTTTGTGGGTGATATTTCCTGGAATCATTTTCTAGCACTGATTTGAGATAAAGAAAAGGGTAGAAAATACTTTTTGCTTGTTGGCAAAGCTTTTATCAGCTGGTGAAGCTTTACAATATGACAACAGATGCAGAAGTATAACCGTCCTCCCTTTTTTGTAAGGACTACGCTGAACATCAAACAATTTTTAACTTATATTATTATCTAGGAATTACAAATTTGAAGGTAGTAACATAAAATGTCTGCTTTGTTTGGATTGTGAATACTACCCATAGCAGTCATATTGAGTACATTCCCAAACTGAATGCATCAAGGCTAAAAAACAGATATTGTCTCTAATAACTTTCACTCAAGGCTTTATAGCCTTCTGTCGTTTGATTTTAACTCCCATACTTCATAATGGACCGTTATTATGATCATTACAATAGCTTGCCAAATTTCATTTTTGTGAAAAAGATGTTAAACACAGAAATGGATACGTGATTCAGAAAATCGTTTGTGTATTTCTTTTATTTGGATATAGCGCATTTTCCCATGTTGCCGGATCTTTGTTCACAAGCTGCTATCTAGTGGAAATTTCTAGGGTATGTACTACCGTATGTTCAAACCTGTACAGAGCCTAAGGGGCATGTTTATAAAAGAAGTCAATGATTTGACCTTAATGGCCTTCTGTTTATGGTGCATTTATAAAAATTCTTTACAGTGAAGGCAGGGGCTAAATGGCGGTGTATGAAAACCAGGATTTTAGATTAAAGCACTTATTTGCAATGTCTCAGAGTAACCATCATGGCCCTTCCCTTGAACATTCGCCACTTTTAAAATATGAGAAGTAGATTTACTAAAGGTTTATCTTCAGCCTAGTCTGTGTTCACTTACCCAATGGAGTTTTGTGAAAATTTCTGTTTGTTTTATACCTCCCTGTACCTTATTGTGTGTTATTGTAGCACGTGTTATAGTAAAATTTATATTCAGTGACTTTATACCCATAATCCTTTTTTTTTTTTTACTGTAGAAGTCCAGAGTAAAGCTGAAGGAAAAATATCCTTACCTCTTCGAACATGGCCACACATTGGTAGACATGGAGAAAGCATGTACATTTCAGGTATTGGGACACACGGTATGCACATACTTGTTCCAGGTTGGTGCTCAGTTAAGTAGGAATGAAGGATAATGCCACGTACACACGACCGGACTTTTGGGCATCAAAGGTCCGATGGAACGAATCCGTCGGACAATTCGATCGTGTGTGGGCTTCATCCGACCTTTTCTGTCTAAAAATCTGACGGACCTTAGAAATAGAACAAGTTTCAAATCTTTACGACTAACTTGATTCCTATCGAAAAATCCGCTCGTCTGTATGCTAGTCCGATGGACCAAAAACGACGCAAGGGCAGCTATTGGCTACTGCCCATGAACTTCCTTATTCTAGTCCGGTCATACGTCATCACGTTCGAAATGATCGGACTTTGGTGTGATCGTGTGTAGGCAAGTCCGTTTTGTTGGAACCCCGTCGGAACTCCATCGAAAAGTCCTTCGGAGTTCAGTCCAATGAGAAGTCCACTCGTGTGTACGCGGCATAAGAATCACAGTCCTGGAGAGCGGACCTTCAAAAAACAAGTTAGCAAAGGCAGCTTTCATTCTATCCCGAGTGATTTTTCTTTAGTCATTGCTGCTATAGATCTTTAACAACAGTTAATTATCTAGGATGACCATTTTTTTTTATATCTCCTAAAATTTGTAAGAATGAAAAATAATTGGGATGCCCTAGACAACAGATGCCCACTACAGCTGACCATTTTCATTCTATTAGTAAAAAACAATACAAGAAAATTGTAATCATTTGCAAAGAACAAATTCACTTTCGCCTAAATTAGAAACGTAATCAGCATATGGTGGAAATAAGTTTCAAACATTAGTTTGTTTGTTCAATTCAACCATCTCTTTTTGTATGCTACTGAGTTACTTCAGATTTGTAGGTTTTCTCTATCTGAGGATTTCTTGGCAAGCTTTAAACAATGCTGAATTGCTAGTACAAAGAAAAAAGAAAAAAGAAAAAGAAAAAAAAATCCAAGATGTGAGAGGCCTATTCCAGAAATTGCCACTAATTTAACTGTGACATTAAGAAAAAGCATTAAGTACAAGAAAAAAAGAATGTCCTTTCCTGGCCTTCTAGCATTGAAGACCCTGGAGGAATGGGTGCCTTTACACCCACTGAAGTCATTAGTTTTCAAACCTGCCTAATTTTCACTCCCACTCCGTTTGCTAAGCTGCCAGTCAAGCAACAGTGTGTGTGTTTAACGGGCTTTTTTGATAATTGTCTACAGAGAAAGGCAATGGAAGCTCCAGCTAAAAGAATATCCCCACTTAGCAAGCTGCTGTAAGGAGAAAGCACTTAGTTTTTCCTGACATAGTTTTCCTTTGTACAGTATTCATGTCTGTGTACTCCATGTGCATGTAGACTGATGTGTTTTATACCTTAGTGAATGTGCCTTCTTTGCCATTTATTTTGTGCACAGTTCCCTTTCACTGATACTTCAATGAATGCAAATTCATTTACCTTTTTCCTCCACCACCTATTGAAGCTGGGCTGGGTGTCGTTTTCAGATGCCGTTATTTATTGATTGTGTTTATTGCACATATTCTGTACTAGAAAAAGTAATGCTCTGAAACAGTTATATGAATAAATAGTAATATATAATAAAGCACCATGCACAAACAAGACTAACTGGAGACAAATCAAATTAATTATTATTTGACAGATTGTCCAAAAAAAAGAAAAAAGAAAATAACAGATCTGTTTTAAAAGACCAAATCCCCCCCCCCATATTTATCTATTTCTCGATAACACTATAAATCACAAGGATGAACAACATTACATAAAAAATATCAGTACATATGTGGTGGGTTATATGTTGAAGAAAAAGATTCAGTATGTGCTTATACTGTACATTTATTATTAAATGCTTATATTGTTCACCCATGGATAAAACTATTATTGTCCAATACTCCTAATGACGCGCCACAAGTTATATATATATATACTGTATACTGTATATAGATATATATAAATATATATATATATATATATATATACACACATAGCTCCCAACTGTCCCTGATTTCGAGGGACTGTCCCTGATTTGGAGCAATGTCCCTCTGTCCCTCTTTCCCCCTCATTTGTCCCCCATTTTGGTCTGATCTATATAGTTGTATATAGAATCCACTTTTTATCTTTCAAAAAGTGTTTCCCAGTGCTAAACCTTTCATCCAATTTCTAAATTGCTGCATTTGTAAATTGTAAAAGCCATTATAAAGGAATAGTAGTGGTAAAAAAAAAGCCCTTGTGTATTTAATTTTTTTTTGGTTAATTGTCCTTTAAGGGGGTGTGGCATGGGGCGTGTCCTATGCCTACATACGTTTGCTAGTGGGTGTCCCTCATTCCCATCTCAAAATGTTGGGAGGTATGTATATATATATATATATATATATATATATATATATATACAATTTTCTTGGTGCAGACATAGGCAGGAAGTCTTCAGCTGCCTTGTAAAAGTGACTTCTGATGTGCTGTAAGGTGTTAAGGCCTGTCTTCGGATGAGCCTGCTCTTTCTTTGTGCACTGCTATAGATAGTTAGGAAGCTCAGATGGTTTAGGGCTCATTCACACTAGGAAATGCATGTGAATTGCACAGGAATGCTGTGCAATTCCTGTGCGATTCACATGCAGTTTGGTGCAGTGCGATCGGCTGAAATTGCACCGTACAGCACCAAAAGTAATGCATGCACTACTTTCTTAAACGCACAATTGGATTGACTTTTATACCATGCAATCCGGTGCAGGTGACCTGCATTTGGGGTGTTGTTAACTTAGCATTGACCCCCCACAGCAGATTGTAAGGGCAGTGCAATTGGAATGTGACTGCATTCCAGTGTGAATGGGGCCTTAGAGTTATGCCGCGTACACACGGTCGGACTTTTCAGCTACAAAAGTCCGACAGCCTGTCCGACAGACTTTCGACGGACTTTCGACGGACTTGCGGCGGACTTGCGGCGGACTTTCTAACGAACAGACTTGCCTACACACGATCACACAAAAGTCCGTCGAATTCTTACGTGATGACGTACACCGGACTAAAATAAGGAAGTTGATAGCCAGTAGCCAATAGCTGCCCTAGCGTGGGTTTTTGTCCGTCAGACTAGCATACAGACGAGCGGATTTTTCGACCGGACTCGAGTCCGTCGGAAAGATTTGAAGCATGTTTCAAATCTAAAGTCCGTCGGATTTGAGGCTGAAAAAGTCCGTTGAAAGTCCGGAGAAGCCCACACACGATCGGATTACCAGCCAGCTTTAGTCCGTCAGCGTCCGTTGGACTTTTGTAGACGAAAAGTCCGACCGTGTGTACGCGGCATTAGGCCCACATTTATCAGAGTGCCTTTCTGCAACAGTGTGGGTTCCACATTTATTTGCACCTTTGATTTTAACCTGTGTAGAAACAGATTTGTTTTTTTTGTTCTGACTAGATTGAAATTGTGCTGGGGACCCCCATCACTGTATGTGATATATACATATACAATATGTATATATACAGTATATTAAATATAAATATATATATATATATATATATATATATATATATACATACCATATTTTTTTCACAGGTTCAGAATATTTTTTACAATAATTAATAATATGTAGCATAAAATTATAATCTTCAATAATGGGTGCTATATAAGAAATCTATTTGTGTGTCTTCCCTATGCAGATATCTATGATAATCTCAGCGGCTGTCTAGCTACTTCTATCTGTAGGTGTAATTCAAGTAAATGTACATTAGGGGGAGCATGTGACCAGTAAAGAAATCAATTCAGAGAATAATCGGCTGAAATGCCAAGAGAAATGTAATTGCAGCAGGAAAGGAATAACATAAAAAGCCTCTCACTAACAGGTAAAATAAACAGAACAAACCAGCAAAAATGTACTTCAGGGTGAACACAGCACTTCGCAGCACTAAAGGATTTCTCCATACAATTATTCACTGACTGTTTAGCACAGTCTCCTGAAATAACTATAAATTAACGGCACTTAGAAATGTTAGAAACTCACTAATGTAATCTGAAATTAGTTTTAGTTTAAATTAAAAGTGTTCAGCAAAATAGCATGTTCCTCCTGCCTGTTTCATACTCATTTCAGTACATTTCTTACAGCTAGAATGCAAAACTAGTAAACAGCATCTGTGATCTTGCCAGAGTTCTAAGAGAATAGCGTTGTTATTTTTATCGGAATTTAGGAGAGTGTTTTATTCAGTTTTTTTATTTATCTCAAAAATCAAACTGCGGGTTGCTAAAAGTATTTGGCAAGATTATTTCTGTAAAGAATGTTCTTGTGTTTACAGCTATCTATTAATAAGTGGAAATGTTCGAATGGAAAACATGAAACTGTAAAAAAAAAAAAAAAATACATCAATGTAGGTGTAAACTCACTTGGATGGCATTTGGTTTGCTAAAGCACTTTGTGGTTGATTTACTAAAACTGGAGAGTTCAGAATTTGGTTCAGCTGTGCATGGCAGCCTATCAGCTGCTAAGTTCTGCTAGTTCAATTAAGCTTTAACAAGAAAAACTTTGTACTCAACTTTGTTTCATCTTAGTTCTACTGCTATTTGTGGCCATCTTTATTTCTATCAACAGGTTCTTCTATGATGGCTGTATGGCATTTCTCAGGGCAGGTTGCTTGATGGGGACAACAGTAGAACATGTCTCCATGAGATTTGTAGGGATGGCCAATTTTAGTCTCCATCGCAAGACAACGAGACAATTGAGAAGCACAGCTAGGAGTAGAACATGCCTCCATAAGATTTGTAGGGATGGCCAATTTTAGTCTCCATCGCAAGACAACGAGATAATTGAGAAACACAGCTGGGAGTAGAAAATCCCTCCATAAGATTTGAAGGGATGGCCAATTTTAGTCTCCATCGCAAGACAACGAGACTTCAGTATGTCACAGTACATGTTGGCATTCCTGGTTCCCTCAATGAACTGTAGCTCCCCAGTGCTGGCACCATTAATGCAGGCCCAGACTATGACACTCCCACCACCATGCTTGACTGTAGGCAAGACGCACTTGTCTTTGTACTCTTCACCTGCTTGACACCATCTAAACCATATAAGTTTATCTTGGTCTCATCAGACCACAGGACATTGTTCCAGTGATCCATGTCCTTAGTCTGCTTGTCTTCAGCAAACTTTGTGGGCTTTCTTGTGCATCATCTTTGGAAGAGGCTTCCCTCTGGGATGACAGCCATGCAGGCCAATTTTATGCAATGTGCTGCGTATGGTCTGAACGATGACAGGCTCACCCCCCACCCCTTCAACTTCTCCAGCAATGCTGGCAGCACTCATATGTCTATTTCCCAAAAACAACCTATGGATATGACGCTGGGCATGTGTACTCAACTTCTTTGGTCTACCATGACGAGGCCTGTTCTGAGTGGAACCTGCCCTGTTAAAATGCTGTATGGTCTTGGCCACCATGCTGCAGCTCAGTTTCAGGGTCTTGGCAATCCTCTTATAGCCTAGGCCATCTTCATGTAAAGCAACAATTCTTTTTTTCAGATCCTCAGAGAGTTCTTTGCTATGAGGTGCCATGTTGAACTTCCAGTGACCAGTATGAGAGCGATAACACCAAATTTAACACACATGCTCCCCATTCACACCTGAGACCTTGTAAGACTAACGAGTCACATGACACCGGGGAGGGAAAATGGCTTATTGGGCCCAATTTGAACATTTTCACTTAGGGGTGTACTCACTTTTGTTGCCAGCAGTTTAGACATTAATGGCTGTGTGTTCTTATTCAGTTATTTTGAGGGGACAGCAAATTTACACTGTTATACAAGCTGTACACTCACTACTTTACATTGTAGCAAAGTATCATTTCTTCAATGTTGTCACATGAAAATATATAATTAAAATATTTACAAAAATGTGAGGGGTGTACTCACTTTTGTGAGATACTGTATATTCTTCTACATATTTTTGGTAAAAAAATGGCAATAAGCGTATATTGATTGGTTTGCGCAAAAGTTATAGCGTCTGCAAACTATGGGAAAGATTTATGGCATTTTTATTAATTTTTAATTTTTTCTAGTAATGGTGGTGATCTTCGATTTTTAGCGGTACTGCGACATTGTGACGGACAGATCAGAGACTTTTGACTTTTTCTTCAGACCATTGGCATTTATACAGCGATCAGTGCTATAAAAATGCACTGATTATTGTGTAAATGTCACTGGCAGGGAAGGGGTTAACACTAGGGGGCGATCAAGGGGTTAATTGTGTGTTCCCTCAGTGTGTTCTAACTGTATGGGGATAGGATTGACTAGGAGAGGAGCCATATCGTTTTTCCTACTTAGTAGGAACAAACAATATGGCTCCTCTCCTCTGACAGCACAGGGATTTGTGTGTTTACACACATAAATCCCCATGCTGGCACTCGTGCATGCGATTGCTCGTGGCCGGTTGTGATTGTGCCCACCGGCCACGTGCATCGGGTCCCCTGCCATGCAGCTGGCGTGCGCCCTTTGGTGGCTGATAAAGAGAAGGATGTACCCATAAGAGATTTTGCCCAAGGGAGCCTTTCTGCCATAGTACATCTGTGTGACATGGTCGGGAACCAGTTAATCCAGCTTGGATTAATGTAAGTATGCATATCTCGTACCTGAGGGAATACTGGGGAAACTGGAAATCACTGCATTAGTCAGTGATACCACACGGATAGCCGTGATTTTCAAGTTCCTATTTGAATCCAAAGTTTTCTCTGATTGGAGGAGGTGGAGATCATGGTTCCCTCTTCTCCACCTTGTCCAATCAGATAATGCTTTGTATTCATTAAAAAAAAAGTGTTCTGTGAATGGCAGCAGTGTCAAGCATGTGACCCCCTATGGTCAGTGTACAGAAGGGCAGAAGAATGAGGAGAACATTGTAGCAGTGCCAACTACTACAGTGATTGTCAATGTACCCAGCAGGCCCCTCAGGTATGCGATATATAAAGTATGAGATCCAAGCTGGAACAATGTCAATTATATTAGGATCAGTTTTGCGATTAAAATGAGGTTTGAATGCGTCAGTATACCCCGCTTGGTCATTTTTACCTACAGGTAAGCCTATAATAAGGCTTACCTGTAGGTAAAATGAATATCTCTTAAACCTGCATGATTTAGGAGATATTCACCCTGCATGCAGCGGCACATACGCTCTGAACTTCAGAGCTCTTGGCTGGAACGGAGGACTCCCACGCGCATGCACGGGAGTGACGTCATCACAGCTCCAGCCACTCACAGCGCCGGAGCCAGCAAACCCAGAAGAAACACAGAGGAAACATGTCAGCCCGCTCAGCAGTGAGCAGCTGTGCTGCGGGGGGCCTCGTTCTAGGGTAAGTATTTCAGAATGTGCTAGTATACGATGCACACTTGCACATTATGCTATTGTCTTGCAGGGTTTTTTATTTTTCCAGTGGTTTACTACCGCTTTAATGGTTGGGTTTGCATATGCTTTAATAAATAACCCTTAAAATTACTATTAAAAAAATTACATTCCCTTTTGCTCTTAAAATAGGGTTTAAGGGTATAGGCCTTAACAGTCCCACACTTCAAAGAATTTAAAATGTTAGGAGCTTCACGTGGGCACTCCTCCTCCCCAGCACATCGGAGATGTCAGTAGTGGTGGCAAGTAAAAATGCTTCCTTCACTGATTCCCAGTGAACATAAAGCTGGACATAGACAGTTCAAATCTCAAGCAGTCCAGCATGTATAGGCGGGCTGAATGTACCCAATCTGATCGATCTATCAATTTGGGGACAAACAGCCTGCCGGATTTTACATGCAATTATTGTTATTGGCTGTTATAGCCGCTAGTAATAATCACTGTGGTCTCTCAGCGGGGTCGGCTTCCCCTGCCCCTGCCGGGGGAACACAATGGCTCCACAGGAAGGAATTCCCGAAGGGGGAATAAAGCAAATTTCTTTCCTGCAACCTGTGGTTGCAGGAAAGAAATTTGTTCTGCCTGTTGCCAGCTTAAGGCAGCGTGGACAAGGATAGCAAATTAATCTGACTCTCAACTAATTAGCATTTAAGCAATCTTTCCAGCTTCAAAATCTTTTTTTTAGTAATAGATATGTGTGGGAGGAACTCTGGACCCCAAGTGGACTGAGATACAGTAGACCAAGATTTTACGCAGAGGAAGTTCTATGTCAGCCAAGGTGTCCCTTAGGGTCCTTTGGGTAGTCTATAAAGCATTAGATGGCTGAGAGCTCCACAACTCTTGATTCAGTCCAGTTATTTTTTTTTTGCAAATGGTAATAAAAAACACCCAACGTGTTTTGAGGGCTCAAAACTTCCTTTGATCAGGGCAAGCCTTGATAAAGGGAAAGTTCTGAGTGCCCCAAAATGTGTTGGATTGTTTTAAAACGACTGTTTGGTGAAAAATAAAATAATTACTGCACAGAATCAAGCTTTGTGGAACGCGCATTTTTCTAATGCTTTACAGCTTCAAAAACTCAGATAAAATTATTAAAAGGTTTAAATTCAATACTCAAGGCACTATGAATATTGAGGTTGATATGCTGTTCACTTGGTAAGAAAATTTTCCCTTAGTTTAGTGAATGAGGTGAAGCTCTTCTAACTTCCATCATCATACCATGTGCAAGTAAAAATACTGTTTTGTTTTTTTTTTCCTTGCATGTGATTGGGTATAATTTGCATAAAGAATTCTCACCACATTCGCTAATCTTAAGCTGCGTACACACGATCGGGATTTTTCCCGGAAAAAGGTATGATGACTTTTCCGACAGGATTCCGCTCAAGCTTGTCTTGCATACACATGGTCACAAAAAATTCCGACCCTCAAGAACGAGGTGACGTACAACACATATGACGGCACTAGAAAAAGGACGTTTAATAGCCTGTGCACCACCCTTTGGGCTCCTCCTGCTAATCTCGTGTTTATCTCATGTTAGTAAAAGTTTGGTGAGAGACGATTCGCACTTTTCAGCTTTCGTGCTTTTCAGTCCATTATAGCTCTTCAGTTTGTGCTTGTGGGTTTGTATCTGTTTTTCAGTGCGTATAGTCAGTTCATATCTGTTTTCCAGTGTGTTCTTGTTCGCTCGTTTCTGATTTTCAGCTCGCTCTTCACAGGCCTTGCTGTTCTTCAGTGCGTTCTGTTAAGTTCGTTCTGACCAGCCGACCGTTTTGAAGCCATGTTGCGGTTACGTACTCGCCGTAGAGTTCGTGCTGTGTGGGGGCTTGGTGTTGGGGCTCTTTGACCCAAGCCAAGTCCATGAACAGGGTGGGGAGGAGTTCATGGACCAAGAATTGGTTGCTACAGCATGACCAATTCTCTCATATGCCTTTGCTGCGTGAGATCCAGGAGAATAACCCTGATGATTTCAGGCATTTTCTCCGGGTGACGGACCCCATTTTTTACCGTCTGTTGGCTTTGCTGACCCCTTATATTAGCAGGCAGGATACCTGCATGAAGCAAGCCATCACTCCGGAGCAGAGGCTAGTCGCCACGTTGCGGTATTTGGCGACTGGGAGAAGTCTGCAGGACCTCAAGTTCTCTACAGGCATCTCCCCCCAGGCTCTGGGGATCATTATTCCAGAGACCTGTTCTGCTATAATTCAAGTTCTGCAGAAGGACTATATTAAGGTAAGATTTCTCCTTTAACATCACATTCTATGTATTTAATGATTGCTAATGTTTTGTATTTATTTCATCATTCCATAATTGCCATGATTGTAATATGCTGTGAATGTCCTCTTTATCCTCATGCATGCTGGATTTTTGAATGCTCCTTTTTTGTCCTTCATGCATATTTGCCTTCCCTAACCTCCCCAGCATGCTATCCTGGGCCCATACACACCTAGCCTGGTCACTTAATGTATTTTGTTAGCTCCATTGTAGTGCTTTACCCTAAACACCCCCTAAAATGTGTCCAAATGTTATTTGTGTGCTTAAATTCAGGCAGAGTGCCAGAGGCTTTTTTTTGGGGATCCCAAAATCATTTGGAACCCTCCCTCCCCCCAACTGCTAAGTCAACCGATACCAATCCTGTATCTGCTGACTTTGCCAAACCCATACACACTATACCTACCACTTTTGTGGTCATATTTATGGATGAATTCACCAAAGCATGTAGTGAAAGGGCCTGCCTGAATACTTTGAAATGGTACTGTTTAAAGTTTTGTTATCCTATTATTATCTTGATAGGTAATTGCAGAATGTAAAAATGTGCTTCAATTTGTACAGTGTGTATTTTTATTTTTGTATTATGACACTTCTTACCTGTCCAGTGGCTGCCAATAGTGTAAGTAAGGAGGGGCTGGCCAAAGTACTGCACATTATTTATGCATTCAGCTCTCAATGAAGTGGAGAGGGTTACCTGTCCAAAACATCCCCCCCCCCTAAAATTTTTACAACGGGCCATCAGAGGGGGTGAAGAATCTGATAAGTGGACCTTATATTTTTGTCTTTAAATATTCCTTAAAATAAAAGTTATACTGATTTTGGTCAAGAATGTTTGTGTCTAATCTTCTTGCAATGTTATGTGCAAAATTACTAATTTTATTTTTTCTGTTTTGACAGTTTCCTTCAACGCCACAGGAATAGCAGACTGTGGCATCCCACTTTGCCGACCGTTGGGACTTTCCCAACTGTGGAGGGGCAATTGATGGGAAACATGTCCACATCATCCCACCACCCCATTTGGGGTCATACTATTTTAACTATAAGGGGTTTCATAGTATCCTCTATGTGGACGTGGGGAAGAATGGCCGGATGTCGGATGGTGGAGTCTTTGCCCAGACGGAGTTTTACGGACATCTCCAGAGTGATGGCTTGGGATTGCCACCTTTGGAAGAGAATGTCGAAGGACTCCCATTTGTTTTTATTGCTGATGAAGCATTTGGTCTGGGCGATCACCTGATGAGGCCATTCCCCCAGAGGACTCTCACCCCGGAGAAGAGGGTTTTTAATTACTGGCTGGCCAGAGCCCGAAGAGTCGTGGAGAATACCTTTGGGATAATGGCCAGCCGGTTCCGCCTATTTCTAACGGACAATTTCTAACAACCGTTGGGACTTTCCCAACTGTGGAGGGGCAATTGATGGGAAACATGTCCACATCATCCCACCACCCCATTTGGGGTCATACTATTTTAACTATAAGGGGTTTCATAGTATCCTCTATGTGGACGTGGGGAAGAATGGCCGGATGTCGGATGGTGGAGTCTTTGCCCAGACGGAGTTTTACGGACATCTCCAGAGTGATGGCTTGGGATTGCCACCTTTGGAAGAGAATGTCGAAGGACTCCCATTTGTTTTTATTGCTGATGAAGCATTTGGTCTGGGCGATCACCTGATGAGGCCATTCCCCCAGAGGACTCTCACCCCGGAGAAGAGGGTTTTTAATTACTGGCTGGCCAGAGCCCGAAGAGTCGTGGAGAATACCTTTGGGATAATGGCCAGCCGGTTCCGCCTATTTCTAATGGACATAAATATGGCGGAGTACAAACTTAACCACATTGTATTTTTCTGCTGCATACTGCACAACTTTTTAAAAAGAAAAGCACCAAGTTATGTATCCTCATTTGGACCTGAGGCTGGACTTCAAGAAAATGCAATGATGGCCCTGGAAGCTGGCCGTCCTGACTTGCCCCCCCCAAAGCGCCCCTGAAGTGCGGGAAAAATATGTTGAATATTTTTACGGTTGGGGGGCCATTGCTATGCCAGAAAATTTTTTAATATTTTCAAAATAAAAAAAAATGATCTGATAAAATCTTGATTTTGATTTACTGCTTGTGTTTGTTTTAAGCTGTCTCCTAGGTTCTCCTAGTGCACTTGTAGTGCCAAGTGGTTTTTCCATTATTAAATAACACCCATTGTCACTGTAAACACCAACTTAATACAAAAAGTGGTATTGAGCATTGAAAGAAGAAGCCACACATTGTTGAGTATAAAACCTTTTACTCTGTGCACATTCACATGTGCATTATAAAACATTTTTTATTTAAAAAAACATATCTTGTTTTTTAAAGTTTTACCTTGAAATTTTTATAAAAGTACATAAACAGGCATGTTTGCAAACATAACATACACAACTCAGGAACTTACAAACTTCAACATTGAAAAACTGAAGGCAATATCAGACATTATAGTGTCAAAAATGTGTTGATCTTGCCTTCATCAGATGGGGTGATGTCACCCCTGTAAAAGCCAAATTTAGAAGATGCACACAAATTGGGATTAAAACTGGGGATTTCCTTTCTGATCCCATACCTAATGTCAACATGTGCTATCTCCCATCATGGGGGATCAATGGACGTGTTTTGGGGGTGCAACCCCTTCCTCTCACCTACTAGAGTTGCGAGGAAGGGGTTGCACCCACAAAATGAGTACATTGATATCCCCTGATGGCAGATAGCACATGTTGACACACTGTGTGCATCTTCCAAATTTGGCTTTTAAAATGCGTCAAAAAAATTTAAAACTTGGTCCTCAAAAAATATAAACTGGTGTCATTTGGTAGTTATTTAAATTCTTTCTAGTACATCAATCATGTTCTTCAGTTTTTGTTCAACCTCATTTGTCTTTTGCTTTATGATGTATGATGAATACATTATGTCCTGGATTATCCTTTGTGCACTGTCAGTGGTGAAATGAGGAGATTGTTCTTCCACAACATGCACATCACCTAAAAGAAAAAATACACACCATGTATTATAAATATGCAGGCATAGATCTATTACCTGAATCTGTGTTGTAGACACTCACCTGTTGTGGTGACAATTTCCACCACCTCTCCTTCCTCCACATCCTCTGGTTGTGTCCTCTGTTCCCCTTCTTCAGGAGTTGGGGGGGGGGGTCCCTCTTTTCTCCCCTATGAGAATGAAACAAAAGGTATACTTAGCACACAGATATTTGTGGCCAGAAATATGAATGTGATACATTGCATGGAAGCGGGGTACAATTGTCTGTTTGGGCAGAGTTCCAAGTTGAAGACATTATTTATTCCCTTAACAAAGCTGGACTACTTACCTTTTTTGGACAAGTTTAACATATGTAGACACCCCAAGTATCCACTGGTGTACCTGTGTGGGACACCCTAAAAAGTTTGTTCTTGTGTCCCATACTAGTGCTCCTGAGTCCAGATGTGTAAACAGCTGCTTAGTGTCCTCTCCTTACATTACATTGAATCAAGTTTGCAATTCATTCTAGTTACAAACACATCTAGACAACAATGTCCTAAACTTCTTTTAATTCAAATTAGCATGACCAAATGTAATGAACTCTGTATCTGCCAAAAACATTGTATTTAGTTGACAAACGAACGATGTTTCCTACGACCAATTACTGTGCCCACGAACATGAAAGTCGCCGTTTTAAACTGTACAACAGTAAAGAAAAGCACATGGTGCAGCATGGAAGTAATAATAATAATAGGATCACACGACAACTACTTACTTTTTAGAAGCACTTTCTTGATCTTTCTGTACTGATCCTGCTCCCTCAATTTAAGGTCTGACCAGCGTTTCCTCAATTGCTCCTTGGATCATCATACCCCCAAAATTGCTGTGCAGACTCTTCACAACTTTAGTCATGATCTTGGCTTTTTTCACATTTGGGTTTAGGTACGGTCCATACTTCCCATCATAGTCGGCCCTCTTCAAGATGTCCACCATCTCTACAAAGGCCATATTTGAGGCCTTAAATCTTCTCCTCCGGGATCGGCATGTTTTTGGCTCCGGGTTTTCCTCCTTATTGTGACAAGAATGAAAAATGCTGGGCTCAGAATGATAGTCTTTTCTATTTTTTTAACATTCAATTTGCTGAACAGTCATGAGCTGAAATTTGTATGTGATTGATGAACCAAAAACTAAAAGTATGTCCCTTTTTCATACACAGGAAGTCCTCAGCCAGGACAAGGCTCTTGAATGTGGCACACAGGAGGAGGCGGGGGTAAGTGTCAGCCAGGAGGAGGCAGGGGTAAGTGTCAGCCAGGAGGTGGCCGGGCCCAATCGCCTCACCCAATCTCAGGTGCCTCCCCTCCGCCTTCCACCAAAAAGGGCCAGGAAGGGGAGTAACGTGGAGGAGGCAGCACTGGGCCTCATTAAGGAGGCTAATGAGTCCCTGAAAACCCCCACCCCAACGCTGAAGAGGCCTATGGCTACTATATAGCTTCCAAAGCAGCAAAACAACTTCATTCTTCTAGCATTATAAAGAACAAAAGAATGTGCTGCATTAAAAGATCCAAAAATTTACAGTGTGACGAATGTGCTAGCTCCATTACAAACACTAGTTTTACCAGGCCGAGTGATTCCGTCTCGTACTTGATTCTGAGCATGCGTAATTTTTGGCACGTTGGAATGGCATACAGACTATCCCATTTTCGGCTAGGAACTTTTTCCGACCGAAAAATTGAGAACCTGCTCTCAATCTTTTGCTGGCTGGAATTCCACCAGCAAAAGTCCGATGGAGCATACACACAGTCGCATTTTCCGACCAAAAGCTCTCAATGGAGTTTTGCTGGCGGCATTTCCGATCATGTTTACAGAGCATTAGGCAAAATTCCACTGCAAAGTAGACAGCCTATTTGCTTTTAGTAAATCAACCCCATTTTGCTGAGGCTGGGTTTCTTCTTTAAAATGTTATAAACTAAACTTTATTTGTCAGGAATAACTAAGCAGTAACAAGATGAAGAAGATATAAACCACACAGTCACTAGTGCAGATTTCTGTCCTGTTTCTGCTTCAATTCACATTTCCTGTATTAAGTCACTAAAGCCATTTTGTGTTGTGGATTTATGTTCCAGAAAACTCAGCCTTTCAGATTAAATAGATAAATAGATATTTCAATGATATTCCTACTGGAGTTAGTAAAATCTTCTAAATGTTGGAAATATACCTTGTGATAGATCAGTAAGGAATGCACTTATAGGGAAGCTGTGAGGACAAACATAGATCAGCTGTAGTGGCTCACTTTTTTTTAAAGGTGCAAGCTCCCTGGTTGCAAAAACTGCACTGTTTAAATGTTCGACGCCCACTGCAAACGGGAGCCCCAACAAATGCAGAGAATGTAGTTAATGCTTTAGCAGATCAGGTAAAACTGAAAAAAGACACAAATGAATGCACTCTGTAATTGTTAAAACATTGTTCAATGTACTTTTTAAATACAAATAGTAAGTAAGTAAGTATCTGGTTTCAACTTGAAGTCTACTATACAGTCTTACAGCAAAATCCAGATAAGGGGAAGGTGAAATAACACAAGAAGCAAGTCAGGTGTGCTACAGTGCAATAAGCATGCTGATAGGTGAAGAGAGCAGAGTGACAGAGAGATGAGTTCATCGGTATACTGCTTCTCCTTTCACTGTCCAATCCCAGGGTGAAGATTTCACATGTATGAAAAAGGGAAACTGCAGCAGAGAAAGATCGCATTCTCTGCCAGACTGAACTGTGCTATGGGGCAGAGTTGCATAAATATCAGGACTGATTTGATAGAGATACAAATCCTTTGACCAGTAAAACAACTCTTGTATTTGTATTTCATCTGTGTATTTAACTGTTTGCCTGAGGTTCATTAACTTCCCTGGTGGTAATCCAGAGTGTGGCTTGGGGTTACATTTCAGTACCATTAGCTGTAACCCCAAGCCACACTCGGGAATGCATTGAAAGATCCTGGTGCAGGTTACTTACCTTGTCCCCAAGAGCCTGCTATGTCCCCCGCTGTGTCTGCAGGCTGTGTCCTCCGCCCGATGTCCTGTGTGCTGGGCTCCGTTCCCTGCAAGTGCCGCAACGCATGGGGGCAGAGCCTGGCAGCAAATTCAAAAAGTATACAAAACATAACACATACAGTACACTGTAATCTTACAGATTACATTACTGTATCAAATCATTTCACATCCCTTTTGTTCCTAGTGCTTTGTCCAGTGCCCTGCATGCAGTTTTATATTATATATACTGTTCTTTCTGCCTGGAAACTTGAGATTGTCCATAGCAACCAAAAAGTGTCGCTTTGCGTCAAAAGTGGTTTTAGACCAGCTAGAAAACAACAATAGTAAATTAGAACACTTGAAGAATTGAGCCATAGTGAATCGTGGGGACATTCATTTTATTATTATTATATTATTTTTTTATAATTATTTATAGTTATTATATTATAATTTATGATTTCGTGTTTCAAACTTTATCAAACCCGGAATGTCTACTAGACTCTTGTTTGGACAGATTTAAGTGTGGTATTACTAAGAATTGCAGGCCTACAATATAAAACGCCAAATTTCTATGCAAAACATTGTACCGCTTTGAGATTAAAAAATCTGACATAATCATACCGCCAGTGTGGTTAAGGGATTTTTTTATTTGGGTGTGAAAAGGTCTCTTGCTTATTAATCTCCCATCTGATGGTCCCTGTGTAATGCTACCCCCGCAGGGGCCGTACATATTAACTGGTTCTTTTCCAAACATTACAGAGGCCACCAGTCACTGAAGCAGTAGCCCATTCACTCTGGCTCCAATAAACAGGGGTTGTCTTTTTGTAGTTTACAAAGTCCAGCTGAAGTTCAGGGGGCAAGTCTTTTTGGCATTTGGTTACCTTGTGCCAATGCACTACTGCTGGCACCCAGCACAATCTCCAGAATGCTGTACAGTCACAGGGATCAATTTGGGGTCTTTACTCTGACACCTGCGGACCTTCTAGTTTCCTCTAGACACAGTCCAGTGAGTGAAACAGTCCTTCTCTAGACTGGATCTACTTTAGAGAAGTCCTGCAGTCAGTTCCTGACCACTTCCAGGTCCAAGCTCTGCACCATTAACCGTACAGAACAGAAATACAATCCATGAGCTGCCTTAGGGGCAACAGCCCCCCCGAGGCTGGGAGTTCTCCTTGCTTGGGGAAAGACAATCCCTCCAGAGCTGCAAACTAGTTGTCAGCTTCCCAGCCCCAATCTGGGCACACCTCCGTAGGAATTGGCTAGGCCCTGATCAATATTCAGACAGGCTATTTGAATTCTCCCTCCCAAAGTTCCATAAGCTTCTAGAGGCAGGGAAAGCAATCAAACTCCCAGCCTGTGAAGCTCTAAAAGCTTATTTTAGAGGCAGGGGGAAGCAATCAAACTCCCAGCCAGTGAAGCCCTGAACAGACCAGGCCAAACAATCTCTGGCACTTCTACCATAGGGTTCTTTGCTCCAGTCTTATGGATATTAGAGACTAGAAAAAAAAAGTGTGCTGACTAGAGTTTGTGCCTAAAACAGTATATTTCATGTTTTTTTTGTTTACCTACAAACGCAGGCTTACAAATAATCTGTACAGGTTACAAAGTGACAGCAGAGAAGCCACTCTCTAGAAGGAAACAATTCTACAAGCAGCTAGTGGTAACAGCATGATGCTTGTTGTCATGTAGATATCTGATTCAGTTTTGCTGGAGAGAAAAATGTTTTTACATTTGTTATCTACTTTTACTTATAATAAACAAATTCCCAGTGAGCTACTGCAAGGTATTTAATACAAATCTATATTTTTTTTGCTTGTTCAAAGCTTTTTCTGCGGTCTATTTTACACCCTGGTAAAAAGCGCAGGAGGTTAGTAAGTTTCAACTTAGGATGTACAGACTTTTCTGTATATTTACCAGTCAGAGACAAACCATTGCACTGCATGATGAAAGAGAGAGTGCTTTTGTGTAAATGCGGTGTTTGAAGATGTTTTATTTTTTTTATTTCACAGACAAGAATATAAAGCGTCCCCAGTTACCTAAACGTAGAAGTATATAAATGTCATGGTCATAATAGGATAGAATGAATTTCCTTCAACAGAATACACGTCCCACAAATTTCCTCTTGGGTTGACTTCATTAAATCCCCTGTCTATAGCTTTAATGGTTTCCAGGACCCCCTTAGTGCATCAGTTATAAACCCAACTAATGTTTGTATAGCAGTATTTTGTATCCTTGTGGGTGTTCTGTAAGGGTTGGATAATTGATGTCTGTACTTTTCCATATCAGGGTGGTTCAGGAAATGGATACTCTAACTGACAACGAATTGCTTCAACAAAACTGTGTCCAATTTCAACAAAAAGAGATTTATTATGGGAAATGTAAAGAAGTGTCATTTTTTAGGATGGAATGCATATTTAGTTATTGGTGGCAAGAGAAATATGGCACTATATCTGTGATTCCAAGTTACCTAATGTGACCGCATCATAAGTCCCATATGACCAGTATAATACCATATTTCCACCAAATTGGTGAAATATTGTATAGAACCCCCCCAAGTAATGCCATGTTTCACCAGAGTAATGCCATATTGTTAAAGAACCCCCAAAGTGCGAGTTGTTATGTTTTCTATGTAACCATATAGTGATGTCATGCATAAATGTCAAGCCCCTTTTTTTCTACAGGTCGGTTCTTCATATTTTCATGCGCTCCCATGTCTAATGGAACATCATGCTGGAAATAGGGCAGGGCTGTTGCTGCAGAAGATGGTATGCAAAGCAAACCACCAATTTTCCATATCACAAAGATACATCCCAAGGAAATATTGTTAACTATTTGCTATTCAACCCTATACCATAATGACAGGGGGATACCCAAAAGTAATGCCAGACTAATGCATGCTGCCTTTAGAATAATTACACACTGATGTGCTACCACCGAGAGTAACCGCACATTTATGATCCACAGAGGTACCATAGTCAAAATATGCTTCCAGAGTAAGGGTATATAGCACATATGTCAAACACAAGGCTCGCAGGTCGAATACGGCTATCCAGGTCTTGAGGCCCTCAAACCCAATTTTGCAGCCAGGACAGGGCAGAACTCCATTCTGCCACCTCCAGCTCTCACCCTCCGCTTCCGCCCCCCACTGTCTTCTGTTTTTACAAGGGAAAGCTTTGCTCTCAGCGGCTCCCGGGAAAAAACACACCCTTGCATGCACTCACCGCAGGGATAGATCTCCAGAATGTGAGAGAGAATTATCTCCATGCAAGGTGAGGCAGAGCCACCTGCACAGGGAGGTATTAGAGCCAGGCAAGGTAGGAGAGAGAGATGCGAGGAAGCTTCGGAGAGGGGGTTTAGAGTTGCACACTGTGCATAGGACACTCCTAAACCCTGCACTCTATACACAGCACACCCCTGAACTCTGTACATAATGCACTCCTGAACCTTGCAATCTGTACACAGTGGACTCCTGAACCCTGCACTCTGTACATAGCATACTCCTGAACTCTGCATTCTGTACGTAGCATAATCCTGAGCTCTGCACTCTTTACGTAGTGCACCCCAGATACAACAAGCCTTTTGAGGGCAACCATACTTCTGATGTGGCCCGTGATGAAATTGAGTTTGACACCCATGACCTCCCATTCAGTACAGGAGAACACACCAAATGATATCGGCATCATTCACCCTGTATGGAAATGGGCATTTGACCCTTCTGTTGATTCAGGGATCCACTTGATGAGGTGAACTGCTAGCATTTCCTGTGGTGGAGGTTCTGCATGGATTCACCCATAACAAAATACATAGATGCACATCTTGACACTACTTTGGGAACTTGTGTGTCCTGCTCTCCATCACCTCTTTTTATTTATTTATTTTAAGTGGTTTATTTTTTTGCTTGTTTAGTGCTGCACAATTTTGTATTATGGTTATTTGCTGGGATTTGGTATTTTGACCCTGAGTGTTCAGCTGCTTTTTGTGGTCTAGCAATTTTTTGCACTGATTGTTTTATTTACCACATTATGGCTGTACGTACCTACAGCCAAGAAGAAATTACCTTCAATGACTCATCTTATTCTTTTTTTTTTTTGTGAGGCCAGTAATAAAACATGGGGATTTATAACATTTCCTTGATACAGCATAATAATGTTTTCTGAAGAACTAGAAGGTATGGTGAATTCTGTTAAGTATATGGACTGATAACCACAACTGTCTTCATAAATGCGGCTAACAGAGCTCCCTGATTTAAAATATAACATCCAAAAGAGATTGTTTCATAATACAAACCATTCCAGTAGAATTATTTAATTAATAGTTTATCCCCAATTAGATACTGCCAACACAGGCTTGGCCACGTTCATGTGAAAGTCAACATTAAGGTGGAACCTGGGCTTAGAGATGAGCCATAAACTGTGTGCAGCTGTGTAACATACACAGAGTTCTTCTGTGAAGCATTTTGTCCCATGTCAATACACACCTTTTCTCTATGAATGTAGCATTTAGGAGGGACACCGCTGAGCCTGTCCCCTACTCCACCAGTCCAGCATATCTCTGCCATCTCACTCCCAGTGATAGAATGGGGTCCTGCCATGCACTAGCGGGGACCTCATTCATGCACATAATTAACTCCTCTCTGCCATACCCAAAGATCCCATAGTACATGAGGTCTCCATACCGCTGGTTCAAGCCCAGTTACTTTTGGGCTAAGCAACCACTAGGTAGGGAGCCAGAATACCTACCCCCTCGCTACCAGGGGACCTGTCACCGGAGCCTGGTACAACACCTCACTGTCTGGCTGCTATTTATTCCCACCAGTTCATGGTTACCTGTAGCCACTTTATTCATTCCTCCAATTCCTTTGTTGAGTTAACCTTTTGTGGTGGTTTTCCTCTTCTACCCCACGTGTGCTTTACAGGCTCTATTCTTCTAGATACACCATGTACCTTCATGCAAGTTCAGACCAGGCTTAGACCAGTTAAAATACTTTACAGAAACTTTCTGCAGCATTACAATGTTTAGTGTAAAACACAATTTTTCCTAACTAACTGATCTTAGCCTGTCTAGGCATACCTTTCCAGGTGGTAGTCCATAATTGGCAAAGTCCTTGTAAGGTGGATTCCCAGGCGGGCAGTTCGCGAGTTGATGCAGGATACATCTTCTCGGATAGACTCTTACTCCTTTCCCATGCAGTCCCGGCTCTCTCCCTTTTATATGTACCACAGAGTGGAGGGCAGAACCCAGAAAAGCCCTGGAAAACGAAGAACCGGCATTAACCCCTTCCCCACCAGGGCAGCTCAGTAACTGACTAAAACAGCAGCACACCATTAGTGGGCACCTGCCTACACACAAAAATTAAACTCTTGGAATTCTTTGATGCATATGTACTATGTTCTGTGAATAGGCACTGCTGTGTCATACAATTCCCAGAGCCTGCCTTCTGAACTACAGAGGTCCTGATAGGAGGAATTTAAGGCGGAGGAGTCAGTGCAGGAATCATCGATTGCAGGCAGTAAGGTATAATGGGATATATAGTTCTTAGGAATCGAAAATAACCCAAATGAATGAACAGAGGAGAAGTTGCAAAGCATGCAGGGAATCCAGGAAGTTGTGGAAAGAGATGACCAGCAGACATGCAGTACCCACAAAATGAAAGGAGAATTTTCAAGTAAGCTTATATTGGATTTCAAATAATAAATATTGTTTGCATTGTTATTACAATAATGACCTTAAAAAAATGCGTGTATGCTTCAACCATAGATCTCCTTTAGGATTCATGCACATGGAGTATAATAGGCATTTTATTATGCCTAGCGTAAATTTCCTGGCACTTTCTCATGTCTGGGGAACAAAACATGCTGAATACAGCCTGAAATTCAAGGGAATGCAAAACGTTCAATTTTTGGGATATACAGTAAGTCAGAAGCACATACACGGGTAAATACTCATGCAAGCAAGCATTGGCATTTACAAGAGTACAGACACGTACAGTCATTCACTAATTCATGTGCATGAACTCTTAATGTGAAGCTGTGTCTAGTCATTGAATTTTAAGCATTTACATATTCTAAGCAATCATTAAATACGTTTTATAATTGATTTCTGTGGCTGTGGGAAATTCATCCTCAAACTTCATAGCATATTCATTGATCATTGTCATCCAAGTTGTTCTCTCAGCAGCTCAGCTCCCCCTGCTACGTCTTACCAGCAGTGATATCCAATCTTCTAATCTTCAATGTAAAAGTGCAGAAGCTCTGGGAGAGGGGGAAGAAGGGTAAACTGAGCTACTGAGAAAAAAAACTAAACTTTGAGGATGAATAAAGGATAGGCTTTGAGGATGAATTGACAATGAGAATTAAGTGCTCTGCAGTTCCTGCATCTACGGAGGTCAGTGAAGTTTTGTTTTAGCGCTCATTTATGGCTTGTTAAGAATATGTAAACAATTAGGCATCCATATACTGGCCACAGGTTACATTTAAACTGCCTACAGACATCAGAGAGCACTCAATCACACAGGCATAATCTAACAAGCCGTCATGTGAGTGCTGATGAACACTCAGTATACTTCTAGCACTAAATTACCTTAGCTTACAAATGCTTTGTTTGGAGATGGGTGCTAGGCAGTGTGTCAAAGAGCAACTGGTGCTGACTTATCAGCAGGGAAACAATAATGATATGAGGGGTTTAGTTAAAATTCCCTCAAACAGCAGGCTGCTGGCACGCTCAGGGGATACTTGCCCATGGACATGAGATCATTGCCAGATTTATCTGAAAATCCCTATAATGGACCTATAAGTAATATTTTAAATTATTCATAGACATTTAAAGTACACTTTGGTCAGAACCAGTAGATGCACCAGTATGTTTTGGGGACTAATCACTCAGCGTAAACCAACAAAACAAAAAAGAAATTGAACCTAGGAATCCAGTAAGATAGGAAATCATGCCAGCTATTCAGCTTCATGAAGCTAATTAGCCAAGGGAATAACTAGAACTAACAGAGCCCTATAGTAAACATTTTACGAGGCTCCTTCATCAGACAGAAAAAACACCATTGAACAACACCCCTAGGGAGCACTGGCTGGCAGCACAAAATCACCAATGAATTTCAAGTAAACTGGCCTGAAAAGCTCTGACGGCCATGACTGAACTACTGTATATGGGCTGGAGGGTGGGTCAGAGCAAACAGCTTACCTGTCATATTATTAAGTGGGCTCCCTCTGCCTTGGACCCATAACAGCTGTGTGTGCTGCTATAGTGGTAGGTAAGCCACTGTAGCCATTTTTAACAGACAGGGTGAAAAATATAAATTCATTTGCAGTGTCACTCTGATGCTGTAATGCTGTAATTATTTTTTCAAACAAGAGATTTTAGTTTTCAAAAAGAAGGAGACATCAATGTCATTTTAGACTAAGTAAGACGTAACTCTGATCTATAAATCATGCTAACCCACAATTGTGGGGCAGCCCAGTTGTTAAAGCCTGCCATCAACGGTTTAAATCTCGGCCAGTTCAGCAGGAACCGACTGAGCTTTGAACCATGTATGGGCAGGCTGATTGTACCCAAGTTGATCCATCGACTGACTTGGGTACAACCAGCATGTCAGATTTTTACATGTGTTTATAGCCAGAGGCTGTTGCCACTAGCAATAATTGCTGTGTTCTAGCACCCTGCCTCGCACCCTGCACCCCTGCCCGGAGAACACAATAGCTCCATGGGAGGTATTCCCACATCAACACTGACTACGTAGATTGGGGGGATCGAGCGATTTTCTTTCCTGCAACTCGTGGCTGACAGAAAGAAAATCGTATTATGTATGGCCGGATTTAGTTGTTATTGTGTCTGCTTTGCAACAGTAGAGTCCACAGTTCAAATCCCAATCAGGACACCATTTGCATGGGTGTCCTAACCCACTCTAAATACATGCTGGTAGGTTAGTTGGCTGTAGTATGCATGTGCAAATGTGGTATGTACACTATATTACCAAAAGTATTGTGACGCCTGCCTTTGCATGCACATGACGTTTAATGACATCCCAGTCATATGCCCTGTACACACGATCGTATTTTCCAAAAACAAATGTTGGATGTGAGCTTGTTGGCTTAAAGTCCGACCGTGTGTATGCTCCATCGAACATTTGTTGTTGGACTTTCCGCCAACAAATGTTGGCTAGCGGGTTCTCAAATTTCCCGTCAAAACTTTGTTGTCGGAATTTCCGATCGTGTGTACACAAGTCCGACGCACAAAAGTTTCATGCATGCTCTGAATCAAGCATAAGGAGCCGCACTGGCTATTAAACTTCCTTTTTCTCGGCTCGTCGTATGTCTTGTACATCACCACGTCACCACCTACATTTGTGTGACCGTGTGTATGCAAGACAAGTTTGAGCCAACATCCCTCGAACAAAAATCCACGGTTTTGTTGGCGGAAAGTCTGATCGTGTGTACGGGGCATTAGTCTATAGGGTTTAGTATTGAGTTGGCCCAACCTTTGCAGCTATAACAGCTTCTGGGAAGGCTGTCCACAAGGTTTAAGAGTGTGTCTATGGGAATGTTTGACCATTCTTCCAAAAGCGCATTTGTGAGGTCAGGCACTGATGTGTGATGAAAAGGCCTGGCTCGCAGTCTCCGTTCTAATTCATCCCAAAGGTGTTCTATCAGGTTGAGGTCTGGACTCTGTGCAGCCCAGTCAAGTTCCTCCACCCCAAACTCTCTCATTTATGTCCTTATGGACCTTGCTTTGTGCACTGGTGCACAGTCATGTTGGAACAGGAAGGGGCTATCCCAAAACTGTCCCCACAAAGTTGATAGCATGAAATTGTCCAAAATGTCTTGGTATGCTGACGCCTTAAGTGTACCCTTCACTGGAACTAAGGGGCCAAGCCCAACCCCTGAAAAACAATCCCACACCATAATCCCTCTTCCACCAAATGATTTGGACAAGTGCACAAAGAAAGGTCCATATGGTCCAAGACATGAATGAGAGAGTCTGGGGTGGAGGAACTTGATTGGCCTGCACAGAGTCCTGACCTCAACCCGATAGAACACCTTTGGGAGGAATTAGAGCGGAGACTGTGAGCTAGGGATTCTCATCCAACATTAGTGCCTGACCTCACAAATGCGCTTCTGGAAGAATGATCAAGCATTCCCATAGACACACTCCTAAACCTTGTGGACAGACTTCCCAGAAGAGTTGAAGCTGTTTTAGCTGCAAAGGGTGGGCCAACTCAATATTGAACCCTACGGACTAAGACTGGTATGCCATTAAAGTTCATGTGCATGTAAAGGCAGGTGTACCAATACTTTTGGTAATATAGCGTATGTGAGATAGGGATCTTAAATTTTAAGCCCCTATGAAGGCAGGGGCTGATGTAAGGCTGAATTCACACTTCAGCATTGAATTTTTACACGTTTTGTTAGTGTTTGACCTTCAGGTGTTTTTGTTTTAGCCTACAGAGAAATGTATCATTTGTGACAGCAGTTACCGTGTGGACATATCAACTTCAAAACACCCATACACATCAGTCAAAATGCACATATTACACATTTTTTATGTGACCAGATGTAAATCTGTGGGACTCAAAACACCCCAAAATGCTGCAATGTGCCCGATTTGAGCTACAAAAGAAGCTCCAGAACTTTTTAGAGCTACAGACTTTTCAGGTGTGAACAAGCACCATTGAGAATAATACATTTTGTTACGTTGGAGCTCTGAGCTACAAAATGCTCAGATGTGAATGCAGTCCAAATGTACAGAATGTAAAACGTTTCATAAATTTTTGGCCCTATAGAAATAGCTATCATAAATAATCTGTGAACAGTTGCCATTTTACTATAAAAATGTGTCAATTGCTACTAATTCACACTCACATCTTGTTTCCTTTAATGGAAATACGTTGGTTAAAAAAATGTGACATGTGCAATCCGGTCTTGTGTTGTCCTATTAATGGGTCTCATCAATGTACAATGCCTTCTGTGCTTCCTCTGCATCTTCATCCATCTCTGTCTCCTGTGATTTGTCCTATGGCCTATTCACAACACTCTCGCTTTCATCCTCTATTACATCTCTGCCTGTTGCTCCATGTCGTTTTTCACAAAGCATCATTTCCCTTATATCCTCTAGATCCCCTCCTAACCCTTTAGCTGCACACTGCTAAATAGAATCACTAGAAGATAATGTTATAAGGGAATTTAAGTTGCCTCATCCTATCAGAGAGACCACTGAGTGCGGGAAACTTCTTTGGGGGGTTTGCGGGCTGTCTAATCGCACAGACACAGCTCCAGTTGCTAAGGAATGAGAATGACACTTTTTGGAATGGGACTTGGTAATCGTATTACAGCCAGTCATTTCAACTACTAATTGGACAATCATCTGACAAGCACCTTATTATTTAACAAGAGGAGAAAAATGCAGTAAACAAGCAGATACAATTAAACAAGCCTTTATGATCTGGAGATGCAGCTTCCGCTTTCAATGAAAAGCATTTGCAGTCGTTTGAAGGAGAAAATGATTCGAGTGTTTATTGCTTTGAGTGATATTATTGGTATGGCAATCCATGGTGGTTCGGCTTTTTTTTGCAATAGGATCATATTAACATGTAATTTACCCTTCAAGGTTACAGTAAAACATATATTATACCGAATTAGAAAAAAAAAAAAAACATTAATTAAATCAAAGGTGACAGAAGCCCCCGGTGCTAAGTAGGGATGTCAAGCAAGCGATATGTATAGTTGAGAGCCCCCCCCCCGTTCCCTGTAGCGCGATTAATGGACTGTGGGGAATTATTTTTTAAAGCTCCAGAAGGTGCCATCAGGCTATGAAATGAGACATGGTACAACATTTAGATAATAACAGCAAAAGACTGTTAACTATTCATGGAAGAAGTGATTGAATGTAGTACTCCTGCCATACAACAGTCTGCGCGTTTGAAAGCGTCGCTTGATATAGAATAAAATATTTTGTCTTAACCGAATAAAACAAACATTTCGGTTTTTGTGCTTCATGCAGATTCCATTGTGAATGGCTTTGTTGCTTGATATTGTATTCCCCCCCCACTGATCCCTTAGGTGTGATATTTTCTGGTGAATGACTTTTTAATGGGGACATATGTGGTCCACGAATCGCATAAAGCAAAGTCTTCAGCTGCCAGTAGCAACAAAAGACGACCAGCTGGCCGTTAAATAGGGCCATACCATCGCCATGGCAACGGCGACGGCAGCCTCTCTTGTCATCCGCTGTTAATTAGCAGGGTGCCTTTGTAAAGAAAATAGGGGTAGTTTCCTAGCGCTGACAATGATTGGATGACGTCCTCTCTTCATGTGACTGGCCTTAGAAAAGGAAGACTGGCAGAATAAAGGCACAGAGCAGGCAGTAAGTGCTGACAATTCACTTCAGTTTTTCTGTCTGTAGGGATGCTCTCAGGAGATCAGTAGAATGGGGTCTTGATGGCAGATAACAACCGCCTGGACGACCTTTTCTACTCCTCTACTGATTTAAAGTCTTACCGACTCAGTTTGATGCCTGCTTCCCTACAATCTTCAGTGTTTCTTTTTCAGTGTATGCATACTCACGTTCTCACCATATACTGCCAGAGTGACATGCATGTGCCTTTACCTTCTCTTTTGTATGCTAAATTCTACAAACCCAACTTACAATAAATAGAAATATAGATGCTAAGAAACAGCAACTGTCATTTCCCCTACATATTTATGTTGTCCCCTCTGTTCTCCATTTCTCGGCTCATGCATAGGTTATTACAGAGTATTTGTAAGCCCTTTGTATGTTTTTCAGGGTGACAGGTACAGAAAGGTACAGAGTGGATTTTTGTGATAAAATGTATTAAAGTTGAACTCCAGGGGAACAGCTGAAGGCAAAGTTGAACTGCATCGTGCACATATATTTGAAGTACTTTACTTGCCAAAGGATTTTTAATTCTATTTAGCTAGTCTTATGATCCAGCAAAAGCTGTGTTTCCCATAATGACACTTGTAGTCCAGTGTTTAGGGCAGCAGGGTAAGTGGGAGCACCACCAAGCCTTTAAAATGTACACATTTGAATAAATCGGATCATAGGTCAAAATTCGGCTGGTTCAGCAGAGACTGGCTAAGTTTAGATCAGTGTGTGGTCATTCTTTGTACAACAGAAGTCGATCATTAGAGCTAATTCTGTTGAACAGACAAGTTGGAAAATTTTTGCCAATCAGTGGCGTCAGTCCATCAGTGGGTGGCTGCCAGAATACAATGTCATGGCAGGGGGACTCCTCCATTCATCTTGTTTGTGTGACTTGAGCAATATGTTCATTTTTTTTCTCAGCCTACTGGCTAAACGAAGAAAAAACTGCTTGGTTATGGCCAGCAGGGTTTTCAACTTTCGGGAATTTAGAAATAGTTTGTAAAGTTCATAATTTTTGCTTCTGTCCATGAATGTCTATTGCAGACAAGCAGACTGCATGTCCATAACAGACATTCATGGACAGATGGAAAGATTATGGATTTTACAAACTGTTCGGAAATTTACTGAAAGTTGACAACCCTGATGGCCAGCCTAACTATATATTTGTTCCCTCTTCTGGTGACCTTGGTGGCCAAAAACATGCAAGAGAACTGTAGGGTTAAGCGGTGTAGGAGATGTTGGGAGGAGTTAGGAGTTTATAGTTCAGGAACCAGGAGCCCATCTCTGTTTTCTCTTGTTTGGTGGTCGGTAAAGTTCACAAGAACTTCTGCCTATAAAACAAAATACAGGATGGCTCCCAGGGCCATGTCACCCAGTGTTGCCAATTGAGGAGGTTGCTTCAGGTGGCACTCTTGGAGGCACGATGGGAGGGGGTGGGCGGCAGCACATCAGAAACTACATTTTCAGTGCAGCTCAGTAAGGCCGGCCATAGACAGTTCAAAATTTGTCTGGTTCAGCAGGAACCAGCCGAAGTTCAGTCTTTCTATGGGCAGGCTGACTGGATTGATTTTGGTACAACCAGCATAATTACATAGTTACATAGTAGGTGAGGTTGAAAAAAGACACAAGTCCATCAAGTCCAACCTATGTGTGTGATTATAGCATGTTAGGTTTTTTTTTTGTGATCACTGCCGGCAGCTACAGCTACATTTTTAACAGGCTCAGTTTCACTAGCTAACTGCCTGAGTGTAGGCACATATACGCACAGGCAGTGCTATCATCCAAAGTGGCCATCTTTACTCTAGGGCAGGGGTCTCAAAACTTTTTTTAAACAAATGGCCAGTTTACTGTCCTTCAGGCTTTAGGTGGGCTTGACTGTGGCCATCAGGAGTACAAAATGTCCCAGCATCAGTGGGAGTAAACAATCCCCCATCATCAGTGTCAGTGGGAGGAATTGTGCCCCATCGTTGATGTCATTGGTAGGAATTGTGCCCCATCGTATGTGCCATTGGGAGGAAATGCACCACATCATTGAGGTCATTGATAGGAATTGCACACCATCATCTGTGTCATTTGGAGGAACTTGGAGGAACATTGGTGTCAACAAAAAAAATAGTGCTCCAAGGGCCAGATAAAAGCAAGCAAAGGGCCGCATCTGGCCCCCAGACCTCAGTTTGGAGACCAGTGCTCTAGGGGGAAGGGGGTCTAATTGTAAAAAATGGCAGCATCCACTCTTTGCACAGTTTTGCTGCCTCCAATTGCACCTGCTAAAATAATTACATGAAATAACACATGACACAAAGAGTGGCTACAAAAAGGCATTATCATTCAGGTGTGCTTAGGGCAGCATGATGTCTGAATACAGGCACCCCTACCAGGCAACGTATCCAGCTCCCTGATCTCAATTTAGATCTCATTGCAATTAGGAAATATAGAGTGGTTGATTTACTAAGGCCCCTTTCACACTTATACGACTTCAAAGTCACGCGATTTCGCGGCCGCTATTTTGCCGCGATTTTACCGCAATTTTGCCGCGATTTGGGAGCAGTACTACTTTGTACGAGTTTGCCACAATTTTGGCATTAACAAATGAAAACATACGTGGTGTGAGGCTTGTGCTTACAGCTTGTGCTTACAAAGTCGTACTGAAATCGTGTCTATATTATTCAGGTACGATTTGCATGCTACTTGAGGGTTTAACATTGAGGTCTATGGAGTACAACTCATATGGAAGTTGGACCAAAGTAGTGCAGAGACTACTTTGAAGTCGGCACGACTTAAAGTCGTGCCAATATGTATGGTAGTCATTGAAAATCATGGAGAATAACTTGTCATATGATTTTGCAGTACAAAATCGTGGGACAAGTTGTATAAGTGTGAAAGGGGCCTTAAACTGAGATTGCAAAATCTCATGCAGCTGTGATAGTTACCAATCAGCTTCTATCTTCAGCTTGTCCAATTAAGCTTTGAAAAAAAAATCTGGAAGCTGATTGGTTTCTGTACAGAGCTGTACCAGATTTTGCACTCTAGTTTTAGTAAATCCACCTTAAAGTCTAGTCCAGGACACACTCCAGCCTGAAAAGTGCACAATAAAGGAGCTGCCGTACACTGAAGTCAGTCTGTCTCTGCTCTCTCTCCTGTAAGCATGTTCCCTGTAAGCAAAGGGTCCCTGATTGCCTTGAATGAGGATCCTTTCTCTGAAGGTCTGATTGCTGATAAGGAGAGGATTTCAGGTGGCTGACATTGAGATAGATTCATGGTAGTTATATTGAAAAGAATACGAATGTTAATATAAATGCATAACTGAATACCATTTTTTTTTTGGTGTTTAAATGGTGTTTTTAGTCAATCTACCCGGAAGCAATATTTGATTAGCTATTCAAAGGGCTATCATTAGGGAAATGTGTGAGATATAGAAGTAGTGATAAAGAGTAGTGGGTGATAGTTTTACTGTGTTATTAGAATAACTTTATATATATATATATATATATATATATATATATATATATATATATAATTTTTTTAATTCATTTATTTATTTCTTTTTTACAGTTTTTTTTAATGGTTCATGTTAGGATGCTTTATTGATCAGGTTTCAACACAATCGGCAGTAGAAACATACGTGTGAATGATCTAATCAATCAGTGAACTTATTAGGTAAAAAAACAATTGGTGTCCTTGTTTTGTGCAGTGGCATTGACACATGTGCACAATCAGCACATGTATAGGAAAGTCAGATGTCTAGTCCCATACAAGCATAAAGCATGTTGTGAGTAAACATCTGGGGGGTTTGAAACTTGCAGGACACAAGGGAGAGAGGGTGCAGAAAGATGATATACATGCAGTAACCTGCTGGATGTCGGAAACTAAGATTAAAGTGCTAAAGCCAGAACAGGTGTGCTTTTAAAACATGAAAGAATTAGTGGATGGTCTTTTTGGGTGGTCTAGTGTATAGTGTAGTGCAGCATGGCCAAAGACTTGAAGTCAGGAACAGGAGGTAATTTAGGACAATAACTTACAACAGAATTGAAAAAGTTAGGTGGCTAACAATACACGGTATATAGGAATAACATAAAACATGGACAATATAGCCAGATGCTCTTGTAAAGAGGTTAGGTACTAGATTTAAATTCACCACACTCACCATGATATAACATAATGTACATTCAGTAGTTAAAAGAACCCTTGTTATTACTGTAATGGACAACTTTTGGCTTTGTCAACAGCTGAAACACATTTTGGCAGAAACCCCATAAGGTTGAAAATTGGCTAGCAAATGTCCAAAATTGATGGCTTGGTATTTACTTCTTCAGTTGCTGCATCAAGTTGACACTCCACATATTTAGCCTAGTGTTAAGCTGAGTACACTATAAGAAAATCGGAAAAAAAACTCCAAGCACGATCATTCAGTTTTCGTGTATTGGGGGTTATTTACGGAAGGCAAATCCACTTTGCACTACAAGTGCTCTTGGAAGTGCAGACGCTGTAGATCTGAGGGGGACATGCAAGGAAAATAAAAAACAGCATTTTAGCTTGGACATGATTGGATAATAAAATCAGCAGAGCCTCCCCTCATTTCAGATCTACCCCTCAGATCTACAGCGACTGCACTTCCAAGTGCACTTGTAGTGCAATGTGTATTTGCCTTTCGTAAATAACCCCCATTGTGTACATGACTTTAAACATCCAACTCAGACTTTCCAATCGAAAATTTCCAAAGGGTCAGTCTCCAAAATTTTTCTGGTACGTGAACAGAACAAATGTTTTTCGTTGCACAAATGTTTTTCGTTGAGCAGGATCAGAAACAATAAACAAAAAAAAAAGCCTTTGTCGTATGAGAATTTTTATACATTATTTCCATCCTCAGTTTCAGCTTGCTGTGAAACATTGCATTTTTTTTTCAAACATTACAGTGCATTGCTGTATGATGATTGGCCAAAGCATGCACCTTAGCTGCATGCTTTGGCTGATTACAGCGCGCTCTGCTGAGAGAATAATAATTGGCCAAAGGCCTTTGGCCAATCATGGTTCAGGGGGACTAAGTCCACGCCTCACACTATATAAGGATGCTTACAGAGCGGCCGTGTGTAGTGCTGTTGGCGTGGACAGAGAGATAGCTTGAGTTAGATTAAGCAGGCAGGTTATTCAGTTAGTGGCAGTGTATTTGATATATATATATACAGTCAGTCTAGTATATATATATATATATATATATACTCTGCATTTAGCATAGACTATATATTTATTGTTTATTCGATATTCAGTCAGTGCAGGCAGTGTATTAATATATATATACAGTCTTGTTTGTATATATATATATATTTATATATATATATTTATATTTATTTATATATACTCTGCATCCAACGTAGCCTATATCTACAGTGCATTCTGTGGTGTACTGTTTCTAATACACAGGAGGTATATATATACATACACACTCTGCATTCAGTGTAGCCTATATCTACAGTGCAAGCCATGGTGTACTGTTTCTAATACATTTCAGGCAGTGTACACAGTATCTAATACAGTGTGTACAGTTTCTACTACACTTCTGGTGGTGTACACAGTATACAATACAGTGCAGCTGTTGTACACTTTTTAAAACACTTCAGGCTGTGTGCACAGTATCTAATACAGTGTAGTGTGGTGTTGCAAAACAAAAAATACATCATGTCTGGAATGCCACCAAGGAGAGGCAGAGGATCACAGGCCACTAAAAGGGGGCAAGCAGCCTCTGTGTCTACAGTCAACAGTGGTGGTCGTGGACATGGTGCATCCTCTGCAGGTGGCTGTGGAACAAGCTTGTCCTTTTTTGCTGCTGCTGGCCGTGTTATTGAGCCACAACATGCAGAAGAGTTGGTGGAGTGCATAACAAAGCTGTCCTCATCCTCCTCATCCTCTGTCACCCAGGCACAGAGTAGTTTGCCTTCCAACGCAGCTGCCAAAGCGGCCTATTCCACCGACTCCTTGTCCACAGTCACTCCTTCTGTAGCCCCACAATCATGCACGGCAGAGTTCCCAGAATTATTCAACCACAGTGTCGGTTATTTGCAGAAAAGATGGCGCAAGAACCAACCAAACGATATATCTATAATCGCAGCAGTCTAAATTGGTTAATAAAAAATATATAATAATAATAATAATAAATAATAGTCCCAGCAATTAATGAAGGGGGTCAGTTCTTTGCACCTGCGGCAGCTCCCTTGGGAGTTGAAGCAAACTCTGGAAAACAAGTAGAAGAAGAAGGCACGCCAAACTAATTGCAGTATGTAGTTACTGATTTATTTAGAAGTAAAGGAAGGCCGAATGGCTACTCACATAGTATTAGTGAGAATCAAGCACATAAACTGATAGTAGTGAAATCCATAGTCACTGTGCGGTCCAGGGGAACATTGACGGAAGTGTCCCAGCAGCGTCCTGGTGAACTGTAAAGGATGGAACTGCAAAGCAGCCTAGATGAATGGCTAGGTAACTCAGCTGGACAACGTATGTCCTTGGAGAAGCCCGGAACCGGAAGAGAGTACCAGCGTGGAACGCAAGCTCGATGAGGTCCGTGGAACCGAAAGTGACCTATGGACGTGTCAGACGACGTGTTTCAAAGCTTCCAATTTTTCTCAGATCTAAAACTAGCGGCTATTTACCGCTAACGCCCGTACCGCCCCAGTGTGAAAGGGGTCTAAATGCTGCTAAAAGCCTATATGTGCATGGACACATAGACCAACATGCAGGGGAGTTTAGAGGCAGGAAAAAAAAAAACTCCAGATGCCCCTAGGGGCAGCTATAAAAACATCCAGTGTGCATGAGGCCTTATACCAAAGACCTTAGTGTTGCAAGGCAGAAGTGCTAACTATTAAGTCAAGTAGACCCCCTTCCACCCTTATCCAATCCGACCACACTAAAGTAATTGGGGGAGTAAACTTTTGTAAGATTACATAAACATTTAGCTTCCTTGGAACTACGTATATACAGTATACGTGTATATGTTGTTTTCACCCAGGTAACTTCTGATTATTCATTTATTTTTCAGTTTTAATGTCCAGGTTTACTTTGGTTGGACAATACTAAATAATGCTCTTTTGCATTAGGAAACTAATTTCTGTAAAAAAAACGGAATCTGCCCAACAGAAACTTGTGAAAATCAAAAGCCGTGGGAGGCCTGAGACAGCAATAGCATCTTAGTAGTCACTTTTCAATCATTAAACATTCAAGTGTGTGGTTTCACCCTTGGCTGCTTGCAATACAACTGATCAAGTTAAAGATTAAAATACGCCATGGTCCTATTAGCCTAATGAGGCATATTAACCTGGCATTAATACTTTATGAGGAGCACAATTCTGAAATACCATGTATCTGTATTTTATAGAGTCAAGATATTCATTTTATTTGTCTACAGCTACAGCTCATATAGTTTATTTCCAGGGAGCTATCAATTAGAGACAGTTAATGGTATACTTACTTTAAAGGATTATTATATAAGCATGAGAAACAATGATTTTTTCCCTCCATGTGTTAACAATCTGTATTATTTAGGCCTCATTCACATGGGCGTATCATACTGTAACCATTATACCCAATTTGGTGCGTTTCCCCAAATGCAGACAGAGTGAGTTTGGGAACATTGGGACTTGCACCCACATGCAGCTGTGCTGTCCCAACAGACATCATTGGGACTGCCTGCACAGGAATGCACAAAATAGGGCCTGTGTGAAAAGGACCTTACATTTGTTATTTTTTGAAAAATGTGCACTTGGCATGGTACCAAATTTTATAAAAGTGCTGTCTGCATGGCGTGCACATGATCTCTGTGTTTTGTGTGTTATTTTAATTTAAACTTATATATATATATATATATATATATATATATATACCCCCTGTGGCTGCATGATCTGCAGTTAACCTTCCATTATGGTACCACAGACCCCTCACTTTCCTACAGCTGCCGTCTTTAACCAACAGGGAATTTTTTACAATAAAGAACTTGTAAGCCTAGGACTTGAGTAGAACTAAAGCACAATGTTAAAAAAATGTTTTTTTTGGCTATTTATTGAGAGTTGTGTATTAAGTGTTAGCTCTGCGCAACAAGGAGATGGTACACTGTCACCCATTCCTTTAACCTTAGCCACATTTATGTTTTAGTTTTGGATAGTGTAGGAAAGACTTGCAGAATGTTTGGAGCTTAAGTGATACCCTTTATTTGTGAACTTCAGTTATTCCGAAAAACTTGCATCTGTAATAACTCAAGTTAGCCAAGAAAGGTTTAAACTTAAACAGTAACTCCACTTTTGATGAGAAAAAACATTCCACTCTGTGTGATCTATGTACATTACAAGGATTTTAGCAAACTATGTTGCAAATTCCTACCTTTTGTTATTCCGAAGAAATCCCTGTGTGTTTGTCTGTGCCCATGTGGTAAAGTGAGTGGTTTCATCATTATCAATCTGCTGTAGCATCTGCAGGGCACTAATGAGGAAAGCTGCTTGGCCTGCATCCCTTTAGATGTGAACAGGGAATTACATATCTGGGGGGTGTTCTGTACACATTCTGTGTACAGAACACCTCCAGGTAGCCATAGTGCATTGCATTTTCAGAAAATTACAGAGCTGCAGATTGAAAAGGAATGGTAATTTTTAATAACATTCAATTACAATATTACTTGAGTTGCAATTGTATACATGTAGCAGCATCTGGAAAGAAAGGTGGAGAGGGGAGGTGGAGTTGCCTTGGGTGTTCTGAGGAGCCCTGACCAATCCCCAATCTGGAATGGCAGGGGGCAGGCCTCCCTAAATACCCAGGGTCAGCCCAGCTGGAGAGGAATTGTTCAGGAGGAAGTTGGAGATGGAGTGCTAGGCTGTCGGTGGCCTTGGAGGGAGCCCCCCCAGTCTGGGGGGGTGACCTTATGCCTGGGTTTGGGTGCGGACGAGATCATCCTACAACACACAGAGGTGTCTTGGCCAAGAGGAGCAAAGAGAGGACAGCAGAAGGAGGAACAACAGGTCGCAGCCAGGAGGGCTGGTGAGTGAAGCACAGTTGAAAGGCCTGGGAGACACTGAGAGGACTGGGAGATTGCAGTCTGAGATGGGTGCAGAACCAGGTGAGAGAACTGTGGAAACATGGGCAGTGGAGAGAGGCAGCTGCAGCCAGGAGGGTTGGCAGGGCTAGAAGAGGTGGTACTGGGCTCAGTAGCCATGCGGACAGCTATTACTAAAGAACTACCTTATTTTTGCTGCTACACTAAAAGAGGCCCGTGGTTCCTGCCTGCAATAGGCATTTACTTTGAGCCTGGCTGAGCCAGTGTCAGGCCTACCAAATCAGTGCTAGCTAGTCTGGGAAGCAGAAGAGAGGAAGTGATGTGCAGGAGGAGTATGGAGTAATACTCAGTAGAGAGGAAGCAATGTGCAGGAGGCAAAATGGAGTGATGTATATACCGGATGTATATATAGTCCCAAATTGCAATGTTCTGATCACTTGGGCATCCCATAAGTCTCCATCCCTATCCAAGTTTAATACCCCTCAATAAAATAAACAAAATGCAAGGACTTCTTTATTGTCTCTGAGGAGTGTAAAAAGTGTGTGCCTGGCTGGGCACGGTGACAGGTGGACTACTATACTCAGCAGCCCCTCACGAGGATACTGCTACATACGCTATATATTTTTTTCTTCTTTGCTATTTTTTTTTCCCCAGGAAATTAGATTTAAAGAGTAATTTCACTCTTTGTTGGAAAAAGACATTCCCCTCTGGGTGATCTGTGTACATTACAAGGATTTTAACAAACTTTGTTGCAGATTCCTACCTTTTGTTATTCTGAAGAGATAGCTATGGTTTGTCTGTGTTCATGTACAAAGTGAATGGGATAGTGACCTTATAATTATCAAACAGCTGCTGCACTTGCATGGTTCTAATGAGTAAAGTGGTAAGGTCTGAATCCCTTTAGACATGATTAACCCCTCTGAAACGTTTGTTGTAGAGGATACAAGGATGCCCAAAATCTGACTTGTATCTTAGTGCAGACTTCTGGGAAAACCAGTGAGCCAATCACACAAGCAGTCAATGACATTTCTGGGGGCGCTTCATACACCATCTAAGTACAGAATGCCTCCAGGTTGCCATATTGCAGTGCATTTTACAGAAAATAACAGCGCTGCAGATTGAAAAGGAAAGGTAATTTTAATGAAGGTAAATTACAATATGGCTTGTGTTGCAATTGTATATGCTAGTTTTTTTTATCTGAAATATTTTTTCCCACAAAAGTGGAGATAACCGTTAAACTCCAAATGTACTGCTTTAATTGATGACTAACAGGGTGCAACATAACCAAAACTGTCAAAAAAGTTTACATTTTTTCCCTCACTTCCTGTCTCTGTGACACAATGATAAGAAATGGGGGGCAAACAACGGGAATATTCAGACATAAATAAAAACATTGTCTAAACCTTTCTTTAATCTGCAAAAAATAATGTGCTTTTGACTTTGTGTCCTCATAGGCGAGATTTCCCATCACTTACCAGGCCGCACATAACATTAGGTTAAATTCAGATACATATTCAGAGACAAAAGACACACAACAGGATACAATCAAAGAGTATAGTCATGATACAAGAGATGGTCAGAGATTGTGGACATGATACAAGAGATCATTACAGACAGCGGGCATGCCACAAGAGATGGTTAGAGTCTGCAGGTATAATACAAGAGATGGTCAGAGTCTGCAGGTACAATACAAGAGATGGTCAGAGTCTGCAGGTATGATACAAGAGATGGTCAGAGTCTGCAGGCATGATACAAGAGATGGTCAGAGTCTGCAGGCATGATACAAGAAATGGTCAGAGTCTGCAGGCATGATACAAGAGATGGTCAGAGTCTGCAGGTATAATACAAGAGATGATCAGAGTCTGCAGGCATGATACAAGAGATGGTCAGAGTCTGCAGAATGATACAAGAGATGGTCAGAGTCTGCAGGTATGATACAAGAGATGGTCAGAGTCTGCAGGTATAATACAAGAGATGATCAGAGTCTGCAGGCATGATACAAGAGATGGTCAGAGTCTGCAGGTATGATACAAGAGATGGTCAGAGTCTGCAGGTATAATACAAGAGATGATCAGAGTCTGCAGGTATGATACAAGAGATGGTCAGAGTCTGCAGGTATAATACAAGAGATGATCAGAGTCTGCAGGTATAATACAAGAGATGATCAGAGTCTGCAGGTATGATACAAGAGATGGTCAGAGTCTGCAGGTATAATACAAGGGATGGTCAGAGTCTGCAGACATGATACAAGAGATGGTCAGAGTCTGCAGACATGATACAAGAGATGGTCAGAGTCTGCAGACATGATACAAGAGATGGTCAGAGTCTGCAGACATGATACAAGAGATGGTCAGAGTCTGCAGACATGATAGAAGAGATGGTCAGAGTCTGCAGGTATGATACAAGAGATGGTCAGAGTCTGCAGGTATGATACAAGAGATGGTCAGAGTCTGCTGGCTTGATACAAGAGATGGTTATAGACTGTGTGCGTGACACAAAAGATGATTAAAGACTACATGCATAATACAAGAGATGTTCAGAGACTGCAGACATAATACAAGAGGTGGTCAAAGACTGCAGACATGCTGCAGAAGACTGTCAGAGACTGTGAACATGATATAGAAGTTGCTGAGAACAGGGAATATGTTTCAAGAGACAGTCATTGATTGGAGACCAATTACATGAGACTGCTAGAATTCACTGCTATGACAGGGGATAGGGAAGATCAGATTAGTGTCTGCAGGGCCACAGGTTGGACATCAGGGATCTAAAGTAACATATTTTGGCTGAAGCTGGATTTTCACTAGCACAGTAAATACGGTCATAGATAGATCAAACATTGGCCGGTTCAGCAGGGACCAGCTGTGATTCATTCCATCTAAGGGCAGGCTGATTGTACCCAAGTCAATCCATTGATTGACTTGGGTACAACCAGCATGTCAGATATTTAGCAAGTGTCAATTGCCAGCGGCTTTCAATGCTAGAGGTAATCACTATGTTCTCAGAGGGAGGGATTCCCAAATCAGCACCCCTAAATTCTGAAGGACGGTAAACTGGCCCTTTGCTTGAAACGTTTGGAGACCCCTGGCATAGAAAAGCACAAAGACCCAGTATTTTAATGAAAATGGAAAGGTTTCATTTCAAAATGTAATTAGCATGTTGATGAGGTGGGAAAGGAGGAATCAAGCAACGCAAAATAGGAACAGAATAAACTTTTGCTTTAAGTATCAACTAAACAGACCATGGTATATCAGAATGTGCAGCTGATTGCAATGTGTGTTCGTTACCGTATGGCAGCTGATGAAGGAATGTGCAATTACAACAAAAGAATATGGCCGTTGAACAGGGGAGGGTTCTAGAAATATTTGATGTTTGATGAATCCTGGCAGCTTCTCAAATTGATGGGAACACAAAAGACATGAAGAAAATTAGAAGCGCTCATAGATGCATCCTGCTGAGGTCAACAATGCCATGTGGCGTAGAAGCCGATCCATTCAAATCTGTATAGGAAAATGTGAATTACGCAGCACTATAACAGATGAATCACTTCATGGCATGTGTATGTATCTGAAAATATCTATGGGCTATCACATGTATGTGTGTCTAAAAATATAATTAATATTATGAAAAATGTATGTTTTTTTTGCAGTGCAATATAGAGTTGATATGTTAAATGATCTCATAACAAAAGAAAATTGGGAGACAATTTAGCAATGCATTGAACTGCATGGAATACATTGAATAGCTCTGAGACAAACATTGCTCTTTTTCAGTTTCCTGGAAATCAAAGATTATTTGCATTGTAACCATAAAAGACAGATGACTCACAGTACAGCACAAGATTTCCATATATTCATGACATTACCCAGAATCTCTGACTGCAGAAGTGGGATCCATCCTAAGAAACTGTCTCTTGTCTTTTTTTCCTGCAGAATTGACAGGCGATTGACTCTTTCTATGTTAAAAATGTATTAATAAATGTCACATTTATGATAGTTTGAAAAATAAGAGACATTATGGTCTTCATTTTGAAAAACATCAAAACCTTTTACTGAATAAAATGATGTTACATACTACCCAATTTATCTCTGGTTATATACTCAGTGCACTTATTTTTTAGCAAAACTTTGAAGACCAAATTAGATGAGGATCCTGTCTTGTGACATATGGGTTAGGCACCATTATTCTGCTTATCTTTAAAGTGCTTCTGTCACTTTGTAGCAAACAATATGCCGCCAAGGAGATTTTTTTTTTCTTGGTTATCATGGCCTTTGAAAAGAAAGAAAAGAGAGTGTTTAAAGTAAACCCAACTTTATGAAAATGAAAAAAAAAAAAAAAAACACTGTTTTAGTGCCTACCTTACCTGTGCTGCAAGGGTTAAATGCTCATTTAGCAGAGGCAGAGGATTAAGAAGAAAATACTTAAAGCAGAACTAAACCCATCGATTGAACAGTACATTCTTGACATGCCGGACATGCTAACTGTCACATATGCTTGTGCTCTCAACCAAACTGTCAAACCATCAAATGGCTGGTGTCATAACTGATCACATGTGCAGCACCATGGCAGTTGCAAATCAAACGGAAGCTAAGATGACAGCTTTCATGGCTGAAAAGGATAGGAGAGTTTAGAGCTGCTGTAAAGTGATTATAAACGATCACCTTGTAAAACAACCCATTCAGTTTAAAATAGAAATGAAAGGCAAAATATTTTAGTATAGATATAAAAAAAAAAAAAGATAAATATCTTTTCCTGACAGACTCCATGGCAGCAACGTGTGGGTTAAGTCCCGCCTCTACTACCCTATAGGACACTACTCCCATAAATCTTTGCTCCCTGCCCCCGGCCGTGTTCTTTTTTTGTCCTCCTCCGCAAGGACCTAGTGTTGGTCTTTCTACCTGAAGATTTTTTCCCCACGATCAAGTCGGCCGAACTGCGACTGCGGATGACATAGTCGCATTACTCCGCTAAGCCCTAGCTATTAGCAGGGTATGGAGTGGGGCATTGGAAGAGGCGTTGGAAGAAGCCGGTTTCCTGGCCACTGGCAGGCAAGGCTACGCACGGGTCGCATAGCCAGCTACTAGCAGGTGACCCCTTATTGCCCCTGGAGAGTCCGGTGTTATCGCATTACCTTCAGCCTGATGATCGTACTGGGAGTGGTGAGGTGTCCTGTATTGTGTATGGCAGCAGTATTTGTGAAGTGTTCATTTTTCTCCCTCTGTTTCCTCTGTCTCCTGTTTGTGAAGGGGCACGGCGGCTGGTTCTTCCTGCGTTCCAGCCGCCGTTTTAGTTTTAGTTTCGTTTTCGCGTCTCGGCCGTACTGCGCATGCGCGAGTACGGTACGAGACCGAGGCCTGGCTTCGCGCATGCGCGATAGCGGCAAATTGCCGCTAATCGCGCATGCGCACTACGTACGCTCGGCACAGGCGGTAACGTCACGGGGGCGCCCTTTTTAAACAGGGCAGATAGCCTGCAGGCTTTGGGAATGCTTGCAGGCTGTAATACTGAAGTCCCCACACCTCCAAAGTTTCAGCTACTGGTAAGTAGCCTTTTTTTGTGGGGGGTAACTTGTTCCCTGTTGTCTTTACTAATTGCCATGTCCTTGCAGTCCGGATGGATGCTACCGAGGACATGGATTCCCCACCGCCTGCCTGTGGCCAGCCTCCTCTCAAAAGGTACTGGGTCGGATTCTGCCATCCTTGGGGGTCCAGCAATCGGGGGGGGGGTAATTGGCAGGGTGTTTAGGTTTCTCTGACTATTCTTTCTATGTGGTTCTTTTCTTTTGTGCTTTAGCCCTTCTACGACAGAACAGCGACGAAGCTCTCACAAGGGAAGCGACTCTTCCAAATCGCATCACCGGCAATCCTCTTCCAAACCTAAACACTACGGTTCCTCCTCAAAATCGGGACACCGTAGCGAGGAACACTCTCATTCCTCGGTGGCTCATTCCAGTCACTCATCCTGTGTCTGCTGGGGATGCAAAATACAAGTACCTGCGGGTAAATCTCTATGCGACCCCTGTTTCGTCAAGGCATCCAAAGAAAGGGGAGATACGGACCAGCAACTTAAAACCCTAGTTGAGAGGGTTGTTAAAGAGTCACTTAAAGGTATAGAAGTGGTCCGGTCCGACGTTCCGCAGGCAGAGCTGTCAAGTTCCCCAGTGAGAGAAACTCAATTGCAGGACACCTGGGAGTCCTCCCTACCTAGTCATCCTTCAATTGCCATCTCCGATAGCGACTCGGATGAAGATAACCCCTGCGTGGGATTTGACTTTGCTCTGCTTCCTCCCTTGGTCAAGGCCATTAGAGAAACCCTAAATTGGGAGGATCCGGTGGCTGTTCCTCCCAAACAGAGGAAATTTTTCAAGCAGTTAAAGAAGGAACGGGTTAACTTTCCATTCTTTACTGAATTGGGCGAGGTCATCACAGATGAGTGGAGCAAGGTGGAGAAGAAGAACTCCATGCTTGCTAAAGTTTCAAAGCTCTACCCCTTCAATGAGGAAGAAGTGAAACATTTGGACTCAGCTCCACTGGTGGACGCAGCCGTGATGAGGCTGGTGAAACATGTGACACTTCCCCTAGAAGACACAGTGTCCTTTAAGGACGTCTTGGACAGGCGAATTGATGCTGATCTAAGGAGAGTGTATCTTATGGCTGGCATGGCTTGTAAACCAGCCTTGGCCCTGGCGGCTTTGTCCAAAGCCATGGAAGTGTGGACAGATAATGTTCATGATACGCTGAGGAATATCTCGGATGATACGGCGAAGAGCTCACCTATTCAGGAGTTGAGGTTAGCGTCAGCCTTTCTGGGGGAGGCCTCGATTGACATCATACACCTTGCAGCCCGGGTAATGCTTTCGTCGGTCACCGCTAAGCGGGCTTTATGGATCCGTCCCTTGCTGGCTGACCCAGCTTCTAAGCAGGTATGGTGCCGGATTCCCTATGGGGGGTCTTCTCTTTTTGGCAACAAATTAGACGAGGCTATTACGCGGGCTACTGGCGGGAAGTCGGGGTTCCTGCCCCAGGACCGACGTCTGCGAAGTCAGAGAAAGTCCTTCCCGAAGAGGCAATACCAGGATCGAGCCAGAGAGGCTCGCACCTACAAGCCAGGCCGAGAATTTTCCAGATCTTGGAAGTTAAGGCAATCATCCTTCAAGAAGTCTGCAGGTGCTGAGTCGAAAGGGGATAGACAACCTTCCAAATCTTTTTGAGATTGGGCCCGCTCAGACAGGCCGTGTGGGAGCTCGTCTTTTCCACTTTCGGCATGTCTGGGCGGCCTCGATTCACAATTTCTGGACCATCAAAACGATCTCCTTCGGTCACGCTTGGACCTTCATTGGCACTCCCAGACTCAGGTGCGTTCCCACTTCTCTTCCGGCATCAGAAGAAAAAAGGACAATACTTTTAGCCTACGTAGAATCTTTGTTGGCTCAAGGCGCTGTCAGCCCCGTTCCAGTCAATCAGCGAGGCATAGGAATGTATTCCCCCCTCTTTCTGGTCCAGAAAAAGAGTGGGGCCTGGAGGCCTGTCATAGACCTAACCCATCTAAATCGCTTCATCAAAAAGGAGAGGTTCAAAATGGAAACACTTTCCACAATTCAACAGTCGGTGCAGCCAGGGGACTGGATGGTGTCCATAGACCTCAAGGACGCCTATTTTCATGTCCCCATCGCGGAAGATTTTCAACAATTTCTCCGCTTCTCCGTGGGCAAGCTCCACTTACAGTTTTCATGCCTTCCCTTCGGGCTATCAACTTCTCCACGTGTTTTCTCAAAGGTGCTGTTGGCAGTAGTAGCTTTCCTAAGAACCAGGGAGATTCGTCTACATCACTACCTAGACGATCTTCTTCTCTTGGCGCAGGACAGGGATCAACTCGTAACACACAGAGGTCAGGTGATCTCCACATTACAGGATTTCGGGTGGATTCTGAACCTGGAGAAGAGTCAGTTAGACCCATCTCAGTCACTGGTGTTTTTAGGAGCCCTGTTCAATACAGTCAAAGGTACCATTTCATTACCAGAGGAGAAGATCTCGACAATCAGAGACAGGATTCACCCGGCTCTCTCTGTTTCTCATCTTCATGCCCTCCAGTGCCTGAGGATCATCGGCACAATGGTAGCGACGATTCCAATGGTGAGATGGGCCCAATGGAGGATGAGGCCTTTTCAGAAAGGTTTTCTTCTTCAGTGGAAGGGCCACAAGGCCCAGCTGATCCGAATTACTATGTCCATGAGGAACTCGCTCCTGTGGTGGCTCCAGCGGGAGAACCTCTCCAACTGCCATCCCATCCTTCCCATCTCATGGGTAACCATAACAACGGATGCCAGCAACAGGGGCTGGGGTGCCCACTGTCTGGCGGAAGTAGCCCAGGGCACATGGGAATTTCCCTCCAGAAGATTAGTGTCAAACATCCTGGAGCTGAGAGCAGCCTTCCAGGCCCTGCTGGCATTTCGTCATCTCACTTCGGTCCTACTCAGATTAGACAATACCACAGCAGTGGCATACATAAGGAAGCAGGGGGGTACTCGAAGTCTATCCCTATTACAAGAGGTAGAGCCAATCATGTCCTGGGCTCAGAAAAACCTGAAGGATCTAACAGCGGCATATGTTCCGGGGGTTCAGAACATTCAGGCAGACTTCCTTTCCCGGATACTCCTAGACAACAACGAGTGGTCTCTCCACGAAGAGGTATCCAAGTGGATTCTATCGTTGGGGTTCTCTCTGGAAGTCGATCTGTTCGCCTCCCCCTGCAACAAGAAAATGCCAAGATACTATTCGAGGTACAGGGACCCCCAAGCGTATGGGGTGGACGCCCTGATGGAGAAATGGTGGTTCAACAGAGCCTATGCCTTTCCGCCAACTCCGATCATTCTTCAATTCCTGAAGAGACTCAGGGCAGAAACAGCAGAAGTGTTAGCGATAATTCCCTACTGGCCCAACAGGCCTTGGTTTCCTCTCCTAACGCTCCTCAGTGTCCGAGATCCGATTGCTCTACCATCCAGACCAGACCTTCTGTCTCAGGGATCGAGGCTACACCCTTGCCCGGATCAGCTGCGCCTAAGGGCTTGGCTTTTGAAAGGGGAAGGTTGGAGGCGCTAGGCTGCCCGGATGAGGTAATTCCCACTCTCCTTAGTGCGAGAAGGAGTAGTACCAATCGGGTATATGAGAGGATTTGGTCGAAATTTACCAGCCATATGTCGTCCAGGTCCAACTCCTGTAATAATCTGGCGGTTCAGGACGTTCTAAGTTTTCTGCAGACGGGTCTGGATATCTCACTGTCCGTCAGTTCTCTTCGTGTCCAGGTTTCCGCAATCTCAGCCTTCTCCGGAGTTGCATGGGCCAAGCACCCTCTGGTCCAACAGTTTTTTAAAGGAGCAGTCAAGCTTAGGCCACAGGAAATCCAGATTCCCCAAATGGGATCTTCCGTTAGTGCTGGATTTCTTTTCACAACCTAATAATTCACTCTCGGTCAGAGAATTATCCCTCAAGATGTCTTTTCTGATAGCCATAACCTCGGCAAAGAGGGTTTCGGAAATTCAATCTCTGGGGTCTAAGGAACCTTTTATTACCTTTTTTCCAGACAGAGTGGTCCTAATACCAATGCTTGGGACGAATCCCAAAGTTACCTCGGTCTTTCACGAAAACCAGGAGATCACACTCCCTACCTTCAAGTCTGCTGGTAGTCCGGATCCACACCCTCTTGATATGGGAGCCAGGGCCGGACTGGCCTACCGGGATACCGGGAAGATTCCCGGTAGGCTGTCTGCACCTAGTACCCCTGGGGCCGCTTTTGGCTCTGAGCTTGGCTGACTGAATGTGTCAGCAAAATACTGAGCAGCGGCGGCCACCGCCGCCGCACTACCCAATGGCTGTGTGTGCCGCCTCCTCCGGCCACAGAACTAAATAGTTATATGCCTCTGTGTGCCTGAGGGGAGGAGCGAACGCCGTGCTGCTCGATTTTCTCTTTGTGACTGGTCCCGTGCGGCGCCAGCACCGCCCACTAATCTGCACGAGGAGAATAGGAGAAGTGAACGGCCCGTGCAGCTGCAGCACTTTAAGGTACAAAAAAAAATCTCCCTCTCTCTCCCTCTCTCCCTCTCTCCCTCTCTCCCTCTCTCTCCCCCCCTCTCTCTCTCCCCCCCTCTCTCTCTCTCTCTCCCCCCCTCTCTCTCTCTTCTCTCCCCCCCTCTCTCTCTCTCTCTCCCCCTCCCCCCTCTCTCTCTCCCCCCTCCCCCCCTCTCTCTCTCTCCTCTCCCCCTCTCTCTCTCTCTCTCTCTCTCTCTCTCTCTCTCTCTCTCTCTCTCCCCCTCTCCCTCCCCCCTCTCTCTCCCCCTCCCCCCCTCTCTCTCTCTCTCTCTCTCCCCCTCCCTCTCTCTCTTCCCCTCTCTCTCCCCCCCTCCCCCCTCTCTCTCTCTCCCCCCCTCTCTCTCCCCCCCTCCCCCCCTCTCTCTCTCTCCCCCCTCCCCCCCTTTCTCTCTCTCTCCCCCCTCTCTCTCCCCCCCCTCTCTCTCTCCCCCCCTCCCCCCTTTCTCTCTCTCTCCCCTCTCTCTCCTCTGCCCTCTCTCTCTCCCCCCCTCTCTCTCCCCCCCCCTCTCTCTCTCTCTCTCCCCCCCCTTACCCTCTTTCTCTTCCTTTCTCTCTCTCCTTTTTTGTGACAGTCACATTTGTCTGCAGTTTGGTCTTCAGGGAGGTGTACAAGTTCATGTTTTGTTCAAGTGCCAGATAATCGTGGAAAAGCTGTATACCATTAAACGCAGCCACTGTACCCATTAAACGCAGCCACTGTGCCCATAAATTGCCGCCACTGTGCCCATAAATTGCCGCCACTGTGCCCATCAAACGCTGCCATTGTACCCATCAAACACAGCCACTGTACCCATAAATTGCCGCCACTGTGCCCATTAAATGCAGCCACTGTACCCATAAATTGCCGCCACTGTGCCCATTAAACGCAGCCACTGTTCCATCAAGCGCAGCCACTTTACCCATTAAACGCAGCCACTGTGCCATCAAACGCAGCCACTGTACCCATAAATTGCCGCCACTGTGCCCATTAAACGCAGCCACTGTGCCCATAAATTACCGCCACTGTGCCATCAAACACAGCCACTGTACCCATAAATTGCCACCACTGTGCCAAACGCAGCCACTGTACCCATAAATTGCCGCCACTGTGCCAAACGCAGCCACTGTACCCATAAATTGCCACCACTGTGCCAAACGCAGCCACTGTACCCATAAATTGCCGCCACTGTGCCCATTAAATGCAGCCACTGTGCCCATAAATTACCGCCACTGTACCATCAAACGCAGCCACTGTACCCATAAGTTGCCACCACTGTGCCCATTAAACGCAGCCACTGTGCCAATAAATTACCGCCACTGTGCCATCAAACGCAGCCACTGTGCCATCAAGTGCAGCCACTGTGCCCATAAATTGCCGCCACTGTGCCCATTAAACGCAGCCACTGTGCCATCAAGCGCAGCCACTGTGCCCATTAAACGCAGCCACTGTGCCCATAAATTACCGCCACTGTACCATCAAACGCAGCCACTGTACCCATCAATTGCAGCCACTGTGCCCATCAAACGCAGCCACTGTACCCATAAATTGCCGCCACTGTGCCCATTAAACGCAGCCACTGTGCCCATAAATTACCGCCACTGTACCATCAAAGGCAGCCACTGTACCCATCAATTGCCGCCACTGTGCCCATCAAACGCAGCCACTGTACCCATAAATTGCCGCCACTGTGCCCATTAAACGCAGCCACTGTGCCCATAAATTACCGCCACTGTACCATCAAACGCAGCCACTGTACCCATCAATTGCAGCCACTGTGCCCATTAAACGCAGCCACTGTGCCCATAAAACACAGCCACTGTGCCATCAAACGCAGCCACTGTACCCATCAATTGCAGCCAAATGTGCTTTAAAATGCATGGTTTTCCATTTTATGAACAAGAAAATAATGACGTTATGCTGTTGGGCTGGTATAATAATGCTATGGGGCTGGTATGACATTTTTTCCAGGGCTGGTGTTCATTCTCAGTCCGGCCCTGATGGGAGCTACTCTCAAACAATACCTGGAAGTCACGGCCTCTTTTCGTCAATCGGACTCCCTCTTTGTTCTTTTTCATGGGAAAAATAGAGGCTCTAGGGCCTCCGTCAGAACTATCGCGGCTTGGGTGGTCCAAGCCATCCAATGGGCTTACAGAGAGAAGGGCTTGGCTCCTCCTGAGGCAGTTACAGCGCATTCTACTAGAAGTCTTTCAACTTCCTGGGCGGCCTCACGTCATGTTGCACCTGTAGTGATCTGCAGAGCAGCTTCTTGGTCCTCGATTCATACCTTCATGACCCATTATTGTGTTGAACCAGCAACCTTGTCTTCTGTCAATTTTGGTTTAAAAGTGCTGTCGGCCGACAGTGTTAAATAAATCTTTTTGTTCAGCATTTAGCCCACCCGGGTGTGTACGGCGAGTTATTTCCCACACGTTGCTGCCATGGAGTCTGTCAGGAAAACGGAAAATTCCTATCAAAATACTTACCGTAATTTTCCTTTCCTGATGGACTCCATGGCAGCAGGAGTTCCCTCCCGAATGGCTGAAGTAGGCTAGTTACCGAACACGGCCGGGGGCAGGGAGCAAAGATTTATGGGAGTAGTGTCCTATAGGGTAGTAGAGGCGGGACTTAACCCACACGTTGCTGCCATGGAGTCCATCAGGAAAGGAAAATTACGGTAAGTATTTTGATAGGAATTTTCCGTTTTTTTTCCTTTTTTATAAGTGATCACATTCCCTCTGTTCTCAGCTGCATAAGAGCTGGAGGGAGGAGAAGCAGCAGCACACTGTGCTTTCCAATGCATGGCTGTGCAGCGGGGGCATGTCAGGACAAGCCTGTTAATTGGAGGAGAGCAGACTGAGTTCCCAGCACAGCTAGAGAACTGAGCACAGTGTGCTCTCCTGCTCAGTGTGGTCAGTTTTTAATAGGAAACACCAGGGATTTCACATAAAGGAAGCTATGCAAAGAGAAAAGGATATTTTCTAATACAAGTACATGGTACAGCAGGCACATATTAGGAAATGAAGTGTTGAGGTAACAAACACTTTAAAGCGGAGTTCCACACAAAAATGGAACTTCCACTTTTCGGAACCCTCCCCCCCTCTGGTGTCACATTTGGCACCTTTCAGGGGGGAGGGGGGTGCAGATACCTGTCTAAGTCAGGTATTTGCACCCACTTCCGGCATAGACTCCCATGGGAGTCTATGCCTCTTCCTGTCCCTCTGCGCTGTCTCCTGGGAAACACACAGGTCCCAGGAGATAGCAGGGACCAGTTACGATGCGCAGCGTGACTCGCGCATGCGCAGTAGGTAACCGGGAAGTGAAGCCGCAACGCTTCACTTCCTGATTACCTCACCTAGGATGGCGGCGGCAGCTGCCGAGAACTGAGCGGGTTCTCGGCGTCGGCTGCCGACATCGCTGGACCCTGGGACAGGTAAGTGGCTATTTATTAAAAGTCAGCAGCTGCAGTATTTGTAGCTGCTGGCTTTTAATATTTTTTTTTTTAGGTGGTTTAGGTGGACTCCCTCTTTAAGCTAACTATAAATTAGTATTTTTTTTTGTTCAGCCAGAGAACTGACATTAAAAACAGGCCTCCACACAAGCAAGATGGACAGAGGACTCACCCCCACCAGGACATTGTATTCTGACAGCGGGACCCAGCACTGTCAAGGACAGTGTTTGTCAGCTGCAGCTGTTGATCGACAAGCATATTCCAAGTTGTGACTCTAACAAATGACTTCTGTCCAGCAGAGACGCGCACAATTAAAATTTGGTTGGTTTCTTCTGAATCATGCCAATTTTTTTCCATCCAGGCCAACTATGCCTTGCTGCTTGCTCAAGCGGGCTCTCTCCAGCAGCTGCTCTGTATGCTGCAACCAACTCGAGTCACACTCCAGTTGACTAAATGGGTTAATCTATTTAATTTTAATTTTCACAAGGTTGGGTTTTTAAGGCCAAATTCTGACAAGTTGGAACTCTTGTCAGGTTTTATTGCTGTCTGTGTTCCTCTGTAGCACTATTCCCATAGGAGCCATTTGATACAATGGGTCCTCTGTTCCTTACCCCAAGTTTCATAAGAACCTTAGCCCCTCTGACACACCAGGTGGAGCGTACAAACATACAATATTAAAGGAAATCACTGAAAGTAAAACCCAATAGTGGTGTTTTATCAAAGAAAACAGGCACCAAACCAGGTAGTAAAGACAAACACAATATATTGTCACCCAATATGGTTGCTAACTAGGCAAGGTAATAACACAATTTAGCATACAAAGTGATTAACAGTAAGGACTAGGCATAAGATGATGTCTGCCACCCAGATCAGCATAAACAGTAGCTAGGCCACCTCAAGTGCAGCAGTGAGCAGTGGTAAAGTTTAATCTATATGGAGAGCGATGGATGAAGGGCGCGTGATCAATTGCTCACATCAAAAAGTGTAAAATGTATTCATATGAAAATAAAAGCAAATAAATAATACCAATACTACGTATCATGCAAACAGGTAACAAAATATGTAAAGCATGGAAATTAAAAATAGGTTAAAAGTAACATAAGCCCATGTTGAGGTGAGTGTTTAGAGTCGGCTGACGCGTTTCGAGGATAACCTCTTCATCAGAGCCTTTGAGAACCAGGGCACAGTCTATATGGGCCGGTAGGCCAACATATGTACATAGAAGGAATGGCTGGTTGGGAAGTGTAGCCTGAGATGAAAAGTAAGTTTTTCTGTGTTCCATACCAGTCCACGTTCAAGCGTTCTATGTGGTATGTTGACGGTATGTGTGTTCTCCTTTAAATTGTTGAAATGGGACTGTGGGGTGGTGTGGACCTGTCCTGTACTCTAGGAGGACGGAGGAGGGTGGAAATCTCTTTAAAAGATACTGAAGCCGTGTGTGTCTGCAGCTGTCTCTCCACCTCAGACATAGGAGAATGTTAAAGGGACAGTGCACCATCTAAAGAAGGGCCCCACCGAAAACTGGCCAACTTTAATTACTAGGCACCAGGTACTTTCTACCACCTCCAGGGGTACCCCACACTAGGAACGCATACGCCCACTTGTTACAGGGATTGTATGCATAAGTTGTACAGTAGGACCCTTTCTATCCCTGTGAAATGGTTGATATTGTTTAGGGACACTAGTATCCCAGTTAGGACCCAAATTAACGGTGCTATAGTTTCTTTGAAGTGATTGTAAAGGCAGAAGGTTTTTTCATCTTAATGCGTTCTATGCATTAAGATGAAAAAAAACTTTTGTGCACAGCAGCCCCCCTAACACTTACCCGAGCCCCCTCTCGATACAGCGATGTCCACGAGTGCCTCTGAATGGATACACAGAGCTGCGACTTGGCTTGGGTGTCCCCAGTAGCAAGCTGCCAGCATGGGACCCGAGAAGAGGAGAATCTGAGCGGCCCTGGGCAAAACCACCGCACAGAGCAGGTAAGTATAACATGTTTGTTATTTTTGTAGAAAAAAAAAGTCACTTTAGTTAGTAATTCATTGCCCATTTGTCTCTTATAGTGTCAATTGTCTGTGCCTTTATCTTGTTCTTGATTTGCAGTGTATTGCACTGAATTAACTTAATACATTCAATTGATTTACAGTTAAGCTGCTTGTTGCCTCATTTCAATGCATTCTTAGAATGGTAGTCTGCTAACCCTTAAATCCACAGGTGCAAATCGTCTTTAGTGTATGACCAAGTGTGTCAGTGGGGACTGAGCAGTTTAGAGAGTCATGGCAGAGCAGAGGACACATAATCATTAGCGGCTCCTATGGGGGTAGTGCTACATTTCTCACTTTTTTATTGTGTCTCTAGGACAGCAAAAGAGCAGAAATACCCCCCCCCCCCCCCCATTCCTGCTCTATACCAAATGAAATGCCCCATACATTTAAAGTGGACCTTTATAAAATCTCAAAAAATCGTAAAATACATAGCAGACTTGCTGCAGGTTTTTGCCAGACAGTTGGAACCTGTTGCACATCTGCACTTGCTTGAACATGAATTTCAAGATGGTGACACGCTAGGAGATAGGAGATAGGTGCAAGACAATGCTGGACTCCATGGTCTAGTAAATGTGTATTTTGTATACTTAGACGGGGATACTTGTCGTTAGGCTAAAAAATTTGTAGAAGGTGGGATGACGTTGTTTAAGTCTTGCTTACCATATGATTAACACACAGCCCCTGTATATACAGTATATCATGTCATTTCTTGGATGTTAGTTTGCATTTTTTGTATTTGAGTTTGATTTGATGTGCGGCGATAGGTGATACTCCAAAGTAGTTGAGGCAAAGAGATAAAAATTGCTAGAAAGAAAACTGGAGGAAAAAAATAGTGATAAAAACAAATTACATTCTACTTACCACTGTTCCCAGATTAACTGGTGTACCTCCTATAGGATAAAGAGAAAAAAATCTCAGCCACCACACACCATACAATCCCAGCATGTAATAGGTGGTAACAGCCTCAGCATGGCCTGGATGGAGTTATTATTATTATACAGAATTTATATAACACCAACAGTTTGCACAGTGCTTTACAACATGAGGGCACACCTACAATACAAATCAATACAAGAGGGATGTTGTTATCACCTATTACATGCTGGGCTTGTATGGTGTGTGGTGGCTGCGACTTTTTTCTCCTTGTTCTGCAGATTACATGGAGTTAAGGCGGAGCCCTAGCCTGACTTGCACCCTCAGTGGAATACACCAAATGGGGGACATAGATGCTGGAGCAGAGACCCTAAAGTCAAAAGAAAAACCTTGTTCAATTGTTTCCAGCAAGAAATGCTGATGCATCATGTGACTCCTTCCTCCTTTCTCCAGAGTGTTAACAGACATAGATATTCCTGCACCCAGTGTTGGGACAAATCTAGAGCCCAGGGCTCACATGCCAAACTGTACCTCCCCTTAAGATGTATGAGCATTACATGTCAACAAACCCCCCCCCCAAAAAAAACTGAATACTAATCCCTGCATGCTTACCCCTAAGCATTTATCCCCCCTCGTCCCAGTACAAATACTGCCCCCCCCACACTGAAATCCCTCCCAGCACAAATCTTTGCCCCCCAAATCCTCCCAACACAAATCCCCCCAAAAATTCACCCCTCCAAGCACAACTCCTCTACCCCACAAATTTCCCTTCCGAGTACACATTGTTTTCCCCCCCACTTCAAATCCACCCCCTAAATTGTCCCTCCTAGCACAAATCCCACCCAAACATAAATTTTCCCTCCTAGCACAATTCTTCTCCCTCCTTCACCATATCACCTCTTCTTCACAACCCCCCCCCCCCCAAATCCCCCCTCCTAGCACAAATCATTTTCCTTTATACCCCCTCCAAACACAAATCCCCCTAAATCACCACTCTTAGCAATTCTTACCCCCTGCAGCCCCCCCAAATTGTCCCTCCCAACAAAAATCCCCTCCCCCCTCAATCTCCTTGCAGTGCTCCCCACCTCACATGAAACCCCACCCCTGCCTGAACCTGATTCTGAACCCAGTGAGATCTTCAGACTCTAGGATTGGACCAGCTTTTGATGTCTACAATGTCAAAAATATATACTCCTTCCACCCACCTCCTTTTTTACAGCATTACGTTTGCTAATAAAATACTAGTGCATTTTAAAATTGCTTCATTTTTATTCAAATGCAAAACAGGAGGTTGTAAGATTCACTACCAATATTATGATATATGCATGCATTTGGTTGTAGATTATTGAGCACAGATATGCCTAAGGAATACCGAAAACCATAGTATTTGAGTACAACAAAATTAAAAATATATTGTAGTACATCCAGCTCTTCATGCATGCAAGTGCAGGCAGTGCTCTTTTTAAAACCAAACTTTCAGCAATTAGATGAGGCGAAATTTGTATAGGTGGACTGTTCTACTTCCCAAAGGACTTTTCATTCTGTTCAGCAAGACTTTCTATATAGGCGTCCATCCCAGACAGTATTGCAAGCTCCTGGGCGACTCTGCAGACTATACAATGAAACCTTGGTTTGTGAGCATAATTAGTTCCAGAAGCATGCTTGTAATCCACAGCACTCTTATATCAAAGCAAATTTCCCCATAGGAAATAATGGAAACTCCGATGATTCGTTCCACAACCATTTATTCATATAAAAATGATTACAGCAAAAAAAAAATACAGTATAAAGTGTACTGTAAAGATAAAACAAATGAAACCGCACTTCAAAATACAGTACTGTACAGTAGTAGGAATACTGTTCAGTAGTGTATTTAGGTTTTGTGCTGCCCTAGGCCTGACTAAACTTGTGCAGCCCCTAATTTAAATATGACCCACCCCTTCCTGTCAAGGCCACACCCCTTGCTGTGTAAGACCCGCCCTGAAATTTTCGAGTGGGGACACTGCTTCTGAGGGCCCGGGGGGGGGGGAGGCAATGGATTCCCTTAATTTGCATAGATTTCCTCTCACTTCCTGTTTGGCTATGGGGCAGGAAGTGAAGGGTAATCTCTGCAATGGGACAGGGATGGTAAAAGATAAACCAACAGGGGCTATAACCCTCCCTTACTCTATCCAAAATGGAAAAAAAAGTGTTGCCTATAGTTCTACTTTAAGCACAAATTCCTGATAATTTCATGGAGAGGACTAAGAAGATATAACCATGCCAATGGTGCAGCAGAGAACATAGAGCACAGTGAGGAAGGTTTCTGGTCCAGGATGATAAGACAGTCACAATTAGAAGCGGCGCCCCCCCCCCCCCACAGTTGTGGAATGCCAGCTGTCCGTATACTGGAAACAGTGCGGTTGCTTTATGGGGGCGCTGGCGCTAGACTAATTTGCCTCAGCCCAGTCCGCCCCATAAGACTTGCGCTACACTAATAGTGTAGCGCAAGTGGGCGGGGGGACTCTTTCCGTGCTGCCCCCCTGCAAAGTGCTGCCCTAGGCCTGGGCCTTGTCGGCCTAGGCCAGGGTACAGCGTTCGCTGTATTGTACCTCTGTGTTGCAAAAGTTTTAAGGTAAAAAAAAGAATGTGCACAGTGAAGTGATGTTAAGGAGTCTGGTGCTCATCTATTTAAAGCCGCTGTGTATACTGTATGTAGAGTAAAGCCGCTGGTGTACACAGCTCTGTATGTGTACACAGGTTCAGCTCACAGAGCTTCCTAGAGAACTCAGAAAATGCTGACATCACTTCCGGGTACGCCCGCTCCTGCTGGGAGTGTCCGAGTGTCTCCAGGAAGTGCTGGGAGCCACCATCGCCCGCAAATCTCTGGCCACATACAAAGCTGTACTGTATGCTGTACACCAGCGGCTTCACTGTACATATACACAGCGGCTTTACATGGATGAGCAGCAGACTCCTTTACATTGTGAGTGTAATTCTTTTTTTTTACAAAAAAAAAAAAAACGCTTATATATCAAGACAGCGCTCACAGATCAAAATGCTCGTAAACCGCTTTACTCGTAAACCAAGGTTTCACTGTACTACAATTATGCAGTATAGGTTAGATTAAGCTTTGCTGGTTGGAACAGCATATATTAGCAGCAATTTACAAAGTTACATTGAATAATAATTCTGCATTTACTGGTTCCTGATCTCACACTGGGTCTTCTGCCTCCAACATAACAAGCAGTCCTGGCAGTCTAGTAGAGACAGTAGGGATCCTTTATAATGATATATATACTGTACATACAGGTTTCTTTATACCTGTGCTGAGAGAATACAGAGGATGCCATCTTTCTACTCTCTCTACTACAGAACATAATAGTTGTCTTGAAGATCTGTTCTTTTTGGAGCATGGACCTGAAACAAGTTTGCACATCATCAGTAGTTCTGACTTTACTCATTTTGTAGCATTGGCCAAGCCAATTCCTTAGGACTAACATCTAGTATTCCTGAAAAGAGGTAAGAAATGGCAGCCCCGTACTAATCTAAGTGCAGATTCTTATGTCACATTCACCAGAGATTTATATAATGTAAAGAAAAATATGGATTAGTACAGCTAAATATGTTACATCTAGCTCTGTATCATTTAGGAGTCGAAACAGGGGTTGCCATTTAGATACATATAAATAAAATATATCAATCGGGGTGGATAAAAATCAATGATTTAAAAAAAATAAATTAAAAAAATCAGATTTTTTAAATCAGATTTATTTGTTTATTTGCTACCATCCCCTATGTTATAATAAATGCTGTGCTCCACTGTATGTGTTTTCTAAAAAATCTGCCGTAAATACCTACTTTTATAGCGCTGATCGGTGGTCATGTGACCGGCCATCTCTCTACTCTCCAGGTCTGACAGCAAAGTGGGCGGAGCCGAGAAACCCCTGCTGACGTCACCCGACAGGAGAGAGATGGCCTGTCACGTGACGGCAGGAGCGGCGCTATAAAATAAGGTATTTATTGGCGGATTTTTTAGGAGACACATACAGCGGGGCACAGCATTTGTTATAACAGAGAGGATGGTAGCAAGAATAATAACTTATGATACCAGCAGGAGGGGGGACGGGCACTGGTACAAGCTGACAAGCAGGGAGGGGAGGGGAGAGGAGGACAAAAGAGCATAGAGGAGAGAAGAGAGCAGGGCTGCGGATGACAGAGGCACGTAAACGGACCACGGTGTCAGGGCTCAGCAGCCATGTTACACCGTGGTCAGTTTACAGGGGGGAGGTTATAGTCAGGCAGGATCAGCCAGGTATTTCAGGTGCTACAGGGGGCCAAATGACACGCACGAGCACTGTGCTGTATACCATGCTTTAAGGGAACAGGATCCAATTTTCTTTTTTTTAAGTTAACAAACACTTTAATTAAAATATGATAATTTACTTTTAAATGTGTTATTCTTTTATTTGTTAGGATATGAGTCCAGTATATCTAAACCACATAACAAAATAAATTTACGGCGATCAGCCATAACTTTTTGACCACGGACAGGTTAAAGTGGTTCTAAAGCCTTAATGTTTTTTACCTTAACACATTCTATGCATTAGCCACTTCAGGACCGGAAGGTTTTACTCCCTTCCTGACCAGAGCACTTTTTACAATTTGGCACTGCGCTGCTTTAACTGGTAATTGCGTGGTCATGAAATGCTGTACCCAAACGAAATTTGTGTCCCTTTTTTTCCCACAAATAGAGCTTTCTGATGGGCACTGATTTGAAGCACTGATGGGCACTGATAGGTGGCACTGATTGGCAGCAATGGTGGCACTAATAGCTGCCCCTGACTGACACTGATAAGTGACACTGATTGACAGCACTGATGGGCACTGATTGGCAGCACTGATTGGCATTGATAGGCAGCACTGACGTCCACGGATAGGCAGCACAGATTGTTTACACTGATGGGCTCTGATAGGCACTGATTGATGGCACTGTTAGGCAGCAATGATTGCCACTGATTGGAAGCACTGATTGGCAGCACTGATGGGTTGCACTGTTGGGCACTGATGGGCTCTGATTGGCACTGATAGGTGGCATTGATTGGTACTGATTGGCAGCACTGATTGGCACTGATACGCAGCACTGATGGGTACTGATTGGCACTGATAGGCAGCACTGATGGGCATTAATAGGCTGCACTGATAGGCAGCACTGATTGGCACTGATAGGCGACACTGATAGGCAGCACTGATGGGCTCTGATTGGCAGCACTGATAGACATTAATTGGCACTGATAGGCAGCACTGATGGGCACTGATTGGCAGCATTGATTGGAACTGACAAAAAACAGAAAAGAGAGGGCGCACCGGCCTTGTGCATTATGTTTAAAAAAGTTTATTAAAAGAAGGTAACGTAAAAATACTACTCACAAGGGTAGATAAAAATCGCGCACAATGGTCTATTGATGGTGATAATGGATACACCGATAGCAGTCTCCAGACCTACGGACAAGATGTGCAGCTGCTGGCTGATGCGTTTCGAAGGTAGCACCTTCTTCTTCAGAGCCTAGCCAGATTGGAACTGATAGGCAGCATTGGTTGACACTGACAGGCAACACTAGTTGGCACCGATAGGCAGCATTGGTTGGTACTGATAGGCAGCACTGATGGGCACTGATAGGCAGCATTGAATGGCACTAATAGGCAGGCACTGATTGGCACTGATAGGCAGCATTGGTTGGCACCATAGGTGTGCACAGTGTATTGCATTAGGGTGTGCACCCAAAGCTCAAACACACACTTTCTCTGCAGCCTCAGTGCACTAGACAGTGAATGAGCGGGATAGTGCTCTGTGCTGATCAGCTTCCTGTTCATTAGACATGTGCATTCGTTTTCGTCCAAATGCATTTTCGTCCGAATTTCAGGTATTTTCGTTATCATTTTAACAAACGATAACGAAAGTGCAGAGTCCGAAAAACGAATGATCCGACATAAACAAATGCTTTATTTTCGTTTTCGTTGCTACAACAGTTCGATATAGATAGGAGATTCGACATGATGATGACAATAACAATCTGTGTCCATCAAACCTGTGGTCGAATGTGCCTAACCTTAGCTCTATTAGTCCAAGATTATTCTACATAGAGAGAAAAGATTCGACATAGAGAGAAAAGATTCGACATAGAGAGAAAAGATTCGACGTAGGGGAGGAAAGATTCAACGTAGGGGAGGAAAGATTCAACGTAGGGGAGGAAAGATTCAACGTAGGGGAGGAAAGATTCAACGTAGGGGAGGAAAGATTTGACGTAGGGGAGGAAAGATTTGACGTAGGGGAGGAAAGATTCGACATAGGGGAGAAAAGATTTGACGTAGGGGAGGAAAGATTTGACGTAGGGGAGGAAAGATTCGACGTAGGGGAGAAGAGATAAATAAAAATAATGATGATGATGAATGTTATTGGCTGATTGTAACCAAAGAGGAGGAGCAGTAAAATAGCTAGAACTAAGTACACACGTACTTTGACTTATGGTGTCTGTTGAAAGTTCTAAGAAGATTCGACGGAGCAGGTAAACTATACGGCGTTGTACAGTTTAGCTGCTCCGTCGAATCTTCTTTGAACATTCGACAGACACCATAAGCCTTCAATGACAGATTCGACCTTAATTTGGATTTTCGGACGAATGCAATTTTTAACGCTATATGAAATAAATAGAAACGATTTTCGGGAGTAACTAAATAAATTTATTTTTCAGACGAAAACAAAATTCCGAAACGAAATATTTCAGTGTGCACATGTCTACTGTTCATTTATAAACTGAAGCATAGTAAACAGTTTACTATGCTTCAGTTATGAATAAACACAGTGAGTGAGTGTGTTCACTGTGTTCATTTAGAAAAGGAAGGGGCTGTTGAATTACATATTTGCTAGCCCATTCATCCACTCTCCATTCTAAAACATTCCCAACAGGAGCCAGGGAGAGGGTGGAGAAGGGAAGCCAGCAGCACTGCGGGGGGCACAATATGGGGGTGGGTAAGCCCAGGCAATGGGGGAATCAGCACCACACGCAGTGATTAGGGTGTGCCCAGGCACACCTAGCACACCCCCTGTGTACGCCTATGGTTGTAGACAAGTCGATAAAAATCACAAGAACCATGTTTGTTCCATTTTTAATCCGTTTCAAGGCTGTCTTTTCCAGCATCGTGCAATCCCCAGTGAAATCGCAAACAAAAAAAAAATGGAGAGAAGACTGAATGTAACTGTAAGCATTGTTTAGAAGGAAGATCAAAAATTAATTAAAGTCTGATTAAGGGGGATTAAGTCTGCAGCAAACTAGCCTGTGTTTCTTTATTTCTGCTTTTTATCTCAGAATAAAAACGTACCTGTGCATATCCTGGATCCTCTAATATGCTCTCAGTGAAACGTGTGAACAAATCCTTTTTTTCTTTATTAAGAGCATCAATGTCTCTCACACTATGCAGTTTTATCTAATGAGACTTTCCCCGGTCTTGCCACACTGAGCATGCAATACATTCCAAGGTTACAATGTAGCACTGCTATGGAACACAGCAACTTAAATGCTTTTGAATATATTCAATTGTGTTTAATTTAATTGCCAGAAAAGGAGGTAAAATCTCCGAGTTGACATTTCCCAAAAGTTTGCTTCTTCTGCAGACCTTTTCTACATGAACAATAAAAGGAGATGGCACCATGTCTAAGTACTGCAGTTAACAACATTTCAAACTTACTTTCCTGGATATGACGGATAAATTCTGAAAATATCTTAAACACGTACCTGCACTGTTTTACATGCAAGTAGCATGCGTTATGTGGATACCAGGACACGTGTCAGTAAATACATTAATTTCACTGTTCATAATCTGTGCTAAAATATCAGGATCCAATGACCATTTTAAACGACTGTGAATTTGTTTTACCAAGAGCTTGGGGAAGAATACAAATGAACGTAATGAATCATAAAACTTATTACATGCCTGAGAGGTTAATCTGAAAGCGGGTGGCTCTCGGTATGCCAAGATGGGAGTTTGTCTTCTTTAGAATCTTCCAAAGCATTGAAAGCAAAGCCCCATGTGTCTCATTAAAAATACAAATCTAACAACAGACACAATCAACCACTCAATGTGGTCTCAGTCTGATCTTTTACCTGCTATGCAAAGTAGAACATTTATATATATATATATATATATATATATATATATATATATATACACACAGTTGTGCTAAAAAGTTTGCATACCCTGGCAGAAATTGTGAAATTTTGACATTAATATTGTCTTTTTTATTTAAGGATAGCAATCACATGAAGCCATTTATTATCTCATAGTTTTTTGGATTCTTTTTAAATCATAATGATAACAGAAATCACCCAAATTGACCATGATCAAAAGTTTACATACCCTGGGATGTTTGGCCTTGGTACAGACACAGAAGGTGGCACACACAGGTTAAAATGGCAATTAAAGGTTAATTTCCCACATTTTTGTCTTTTTAAATCACAATTAGTTACTGTGTATAAATAGTCAATTAAGTTTGTTAGCTCTCACATGGATGCACTAAGCAGGCTAGACACTGAGCCATGAGGAGGTAAAAAAGAACAGTCAAAAGCCCTGCGTAACAAGGTAATGGAACTTTACAAAGATGGAAAAGGAGATATAAAAAGATATCCAAAGCCTTGAATATGCCAGTCAGTACTGTTAAATCGCTTATTAAGAGTACTGTTAAATCGCTTATTAAGAAGTGGAAAATCGGGGGCTCTTTTGATACCAAGCCAATGTCAGGTAGACCAAGAAAGATTGCAGCCACAACTGGTGGAAGAATTGCTCAGAATACAAAGAAAAACTCACAGGTAACCACAGGAGAAATACAGGCTGCTCTCCAAAAAGACGGTGTGGTTGTTTTTAATCCCACAAAAAAGCCAATGAGGCATGTCAAGGTGTTGTTGGGCATATTGTAACCAGGCTTTTTTGTGGAACTTGTACAGTAAAGGCTTCTTTCCGACAATTTGACCATGCAGTTCTTTTTTGTTCAAGTATTGTGCTCCTTTAAAAAGAACCACACCATCTTTTTCCAGAGCAGATTGTATTTCTCCTGAGGTTACCTGTGGGTTTTTCTTTACTGCCACAGTTCCTGTGGCAGTAATCTTTCTTGATCTACCTTACCTTAGCTTGGTATCAAGAGATCCCAAAAATTTCCACTTCTTACACAGACACTAATTGTGATTTAAAAAGCCACAAATGTGGGAAATTAACCTTTAATTGCCATTTCAACCTCTGTGTGCCACCTTCTGTGTCTGTACCAAGGCCAAACATTCCAGGGTATGTAAACTTTTGATCAGGGCCATTTGGGTAATTTCTGTTATCAATATGATTTAAAAAGGATCCAAAAAACTATGTGATAATAAATGGCTTCATGTGATTGCTATCTTTAAATAAAAGACAGTTTTCACAATTTCTGCTAGGGTATGCAAACTTTTGAGCACAGCTGTAATATATATATAACTATATATCTATAGATATATATATCTATATCTATATCTATATATCTACAGTAGGGATGAGCTTCGTGTTCGAGTCGAACCCATGTTCGACTCGAACATCGGCTGTTCGATCGTTCGCCGAATTGCGAACGTTATGGGCCGTTCGCGCTAAATTCGTGTGGCGCGTCACGGCCCATAATTCACTGCGGCATCGCAGTGCATTGCTGGCTGATGATTGACCAAGCATGCACTATGACCCGCATGCTTGGCCAATCACAGCGCCGTCAGTAGAGAGAGCTGTAATTGGCCAAAGCCAGGGTGGCTTTGGCCAATTATGGCTCAGGGGATTTAGTACACACCCCACACTATATAAGGCCGCCTGCACGGCGGCCCTGTGTAGTGTGTGTTCCGGTGTGCTGAGAGATAGAGAGAGAGAGAGACAGTGTCATTTGATTTGAGTTAGATAGATTAGGCAGAACAGTCAGTCAGTTAGCTGCACTTACAGTGTATTGTGTATATATATATGCATCCCAGGTGTTGCATATATATATATATACACTGTATTCAGTTTAGCTAGATCCGTTCCTGTTATCTTCTATCTAGACTATTTACATTTAATGCAGTGCGTCCTGCTCACAGTGTTCAGCTAGATCCGTTCCTGCTATTTACATTTAGTGCAGTGCGTCCTGCTCACAGTGTTCAGCTAGATCCGTTCCTGTTATCTTCTAGACTATTTACATTTAGTGCAGTGCGTCCTGCTCACAGTGTTCAGCTAGATCCGTTCCTGCAATTTACATTTAGTGCAGTGCGTCCTGCTCACAGTGTTCAGCTAGATCCGTTCCTGCTATTTACATTTAGTGCAGTGCGTCCTGCTCACAGTGTTCAGCTAGATCCGTTCCTGCTATTTACATTTAGTGCAGTGCGTCCTGCTCACAGTGTTCAGCTAGAGCCGTTCCTGCTATTTACATTTAGTGCAGTGCGTCCTGCTCACAGTGTTCAGCTAGATCCGTTCCTGTTATCTTCTAGACTATTTACATTTAGTGCAGTGCGTCCTGCTCACAGTGTTCAGCTAGATCCGTTCCTGCTATTTACATTTAGTGCAGTGCGTCCTGCTCACAGTGTTCAGCTAGATCCGTTCCTGTTATCTTCTAGACTATTTACATTTAGTGCAGTGCGTCCTGCTCACAGTGTTCAGCTAGATCCGTTCCTGTTATCTTCTAGACTATTTACATTTAGTGCAGTGCGTCCTGCTCACAGTGTTCAGCTAGATCCGTTCCTGCAATTTACATTTAGTGCAGTGCGTCCTGCTCACAGTGTTCAGCTAGATCCGTTCCTGCTATTTACATTTAGTGCAGTGCGTCCTGCTCACAGTGTTCAGCTAGATCCGTTCCTGCTATTTACATTTAGTGCAGTGCGTCCTGCTCACAGTGTTCAGCTAGATCCGTTCCTGTTATCTTCTAGACTATTTACATTTAGTGCAGTGCGTCCTGCTCACAGTGTTCAGCTAGATCCGTTCCTGTTATCTTCTAGACTATTTACATTTAGTGCAGTGCGTCCTGCTCACAGTGTTCAGCTAGATCCGTTCCTGTTATCTTCTAGACTATTTACATTTAGTGCAGTGCGTCCTGCTCACAGTGTTCAGCTAGATCCGTTCCTGTTATCTTCTAGACTATTTACATTTAGTGCAGTGCGTCCTGCTCACAGCGTTCAGCTAGATCCGTTCCTGTTAAATTCCTACTGACAGGCAGGCTTGTCTGGTTACAGTATATAAAGCTACCTGAAGAAAATTACAGGTGTTCTATTTGATCCTATTAGTACCACGGTCAGGCAGCTAGACTATTTACATTTAGTACAGTGCGTCCTGCTCACAGTGTTCAGCTAGATCCGTTCCTGTTATCTTCCTACTGACAGGCAGGCTTGTCTGGTTACAGTATATAAAGCTACCTGAAGAAAATTACAGGTGTTCTATTTGATCCTATTAGTACCACGGTCAGGCAGCTAGACTATTTACATTTAGTACAGTGCGTCCTGCTCACAGTGTACAGCTAGATCCGTTCCTGTTATCTTCTAGACTATTTACATTTAGTGCAGTGCGTCCTGCTCACAGTGTACAGCTAGATCCGTTCCTGTTATCTTCCTACTGACAGGCAGGCTTGTCTGGTTACAGTATATAAAGCTACCTGAAGAAAATTACAGGTGTTCTATTTGATCCTATTAGTACCACGGTCAGGCAGCTAGACTATTTACATTTAGTACAGTGCGTCCTGCTCACAGTGTTCAGCTAGATCCGTTCCTGTTATCTTCCTACTGACAGGCAGGCTTGTCTGGTTACAGTATATAAAGCTACTTGAAAAAAATTACAGGTGTTCTATCCCAGCTTAGTGCAGCTACAGGCCATTAGTATGTCTGGAAGGCCAAGAAGGAGAGGCAGACAGTCACAAGCCAATAAGAGAGGGCAAGCAGGCTCTGTGTCTAGTGCTGGTCGTGGAGACGGTGCATCCTCATCAGCACGTGGCCATGGGACACGCTTGGCCTTTTTTTCGGCAGCTGGCCGTGTTGAGCCGCAACATGCGGAAGACTTGGTCGAGTGGATGACCAAGCCGTCCTCATCCTCCTCATCCTCTCTCACCCATGCCCAGGGTGCTTTGTCTGGCAAAGCAGCGGCCTCTTCCCTCAGCTCAATGTCATCAGTGACTCCTTCCCTAGCTCCACCATGTCCTCATGAGGATTCCCTCGAACTGTTTGACCACAGTGTTGGGTACATGCTCCAGGAGGATGCCCAGCGTTTGGAAGGCTCTGATGACGATACTGAGCTCGATGAAGGCAGTAACATGAGCACGGACAGAGGGGGTGCCCAAGAAGGACAGCAATCTGGCAGTCATGCTCCCCCTGCTGCAGCATACTGCCAGGTTTGCTCCAGTGATGAGGAGGGAGGGGATGATGAGGTCACTGACTCAACGTGGGTGCCTGATAGGAGAGAGGAGGAGGAGGAGGAGGAGGAGGAGGAGGCGGCGGCACATCACCAACGAGGCAGGATGCCCTCCAGGGGCCAGCCTAAGAGCAGCACATTGACTGCATCACACCCCAAAGCTCCACATGTGCAGGGCGCTGCAGTCTCTGCACGTTATTCAAAAAGTTCTTTGGTGTGGGCCTTTTTTGAGACGAGTGCATCAGATCGCACCGCTGCTATTTGCAACATATGTCTCAAGCGTATCTCGCGTGGCCAAAACATCTCCCGCTTGGGTACCACATGCTTGACCAGACATATGTTGACCTGCCATGCAGTTCGTTGGCAAGCGTATCTAAAAGACCCACACCAAAGAACAAAGAGGATCTCTCCTTGCTCCTCATCAGCTGAGATTTCCAACCCCACTAGACCTTCAGTCCTCTCTGAGACCTGCAGTGAGAGGAATGAAGGTGTAGAATTAGGTGTGTCACAGCCAAGTACTTGTGGGCAATCTGCTTTTGGTACACCGACGTCAGATTGTACCAGGCAAATTTCCCTGCCCCAGCTGCTGCACCGCCGAAAGAAGTTTGCTCCCAGCCATCCACATGCCCAGCGGTTGAATGCTAGCTTGGCAAAATTGCTAGCACTTCAACTGCTGCCTTTTCAGTTGGTAGACTCTGCCCCCTTCCGTGAGTTTGTGGAATGTGCGGTTCCTCAGTGGCAGGTACCCAAACGCCACTTTTTCTCACGGAAGGCGATTCCGGCTCTCTACCGGCATGTGGAAGGCAATGTCCATGCCTCGCTGGACAGGGCGGTCAGCGGTAAGGTGCATATTACCGCTGACTCATGGTCCAGCAGGCATGGACAGGGACGTTACCTAAGTTTCACGGCGCATTGGGTGACTCTGCTGGCAGCTGGGAAGGATGCAGGACAAGGTGCAGTAGTGTTGGAGGTTGTTCCGCCACCACGCCTCCAAAATGCTGATTGTGACACACCTCTCTCCTCCACCCCCTCCTCTTCTTCCTCCATGGCCTCTTCCTCGGAACCAGCGGTGCTCCGTAGGCGTTCAAGGGGCTACGCAAGTACGCAGGCCAAAAGATGCCATGCGGTGCTTGAGCTGGTGTGCTTGGGGGACAGGAGCCACACTGGGGCAGAGGTTCTGTCAGCTCTGCAGGGGCAGGTTCAGAGGTGGTTGACGCCACGCCAACTTAAGGCAGGAATGGTGGTTTGCGACAATGGCACCAACCTCCTCTCTGCCCTCCGACAGGGACAAATGACCCATGTGCCCTGTTTGGCTCACGTCCTTAACTTGGTGGTGCAGCGGTTCTTGGGCAGGTACCCGGGCTTACAGGATGTCCTGAGGCAGGCCAGGAAAGTCTGTGTGCATTTCCGCCGGTCATATAATGCCAGTGCTCGGCTGACGGACCTCCAAAAGGAGTTTAACCTGCCCAAGAACCGCCTAATCTGTGACATGCCCACCAGGTGGAACTCAACGTTGGCCATGCTGCAGCGGCTGCACACGCAGCAGAGGGCCATCAATGAGTACCTGTGCGACTATGGCACCAGGACAGGGTCAGGGGAGCTTGTTTTTTTTTCCCCACGCCAGTGGGCCATGATCAGGGATGCATGCACTGTCCTGTCACCATTCGAGGAGGCCACGAGGATGGTGAGCAGTGACAGTGCATGCATCAGTGACACTGTCCCCCTTGTCCACCTGTTGGAGCACACGCTGCGTGGAATAATGGACAGGGCACTTGAGGCAGAACAGAGGCAGGAAGAGGAGGACTTCCTTAGCTCTCAAGGCCCCCTTTATCCAGACAGTGTTCCTGCGTGCCCGCCGATCACACAGGAAGAGGACGAGGAGGAAGAGGAGGAGGAGGAAGATTGTGTCAGTATGGAGGTGGAGCCTGGCACTCAGCATCAGCAGCAGTCTTTAAGGGATCAGTCCCAAGAAACACATGGACTTGTACGTGGCTGGGAGGAGGTGGCTGCGGACCATGTCGTTCTTAGTGACCCAGAGGACTCCGGACCGAATGCCTCAGCAAACCTACGCTGCATGGCCTCCCTGATCCTGCAAAGCCTGCGTAAGGATCCTCGTATTCGTGGTATCAAGGAGAAGGACCAATACTGGCTGGCAACCCTCCTTGATCCACGTTACAAGGGTAAGGTTGCGGACCTTATCTTGCCATCTCAGAGGGAGCAGAGGATGAAACATCTTCGGGAGGCCTTGCAGAAAGGTCTGTGCAACGCGTTCCCAGAGACTGGGAGGTTACAAACTCCTGTTTCTGGACAACGTGTTGCTGAGGCTTCGGTCAGTCAAAGAAGGAGCGGTGGAGAAGGTGGCCGTCTGACCGATGCGTTCAGACAATTTTTTGGTCCGCAGCCCCAAGGTATGATCGGTTCCAGCAACCATCGCCAGCGTCTGTTTTACATGGTGCAGGAATACCTAGGGGCAAGATCAGACTTGGACACCTTTCCCACCGAAAATCCTCTGGGTTACTGGGTCTTGAGGATGGATCACTGGCCAGAGCTTGCACAGTATGCAATTGAGCTACTGGCCTGTCCTGCATCCAGCGTTCTTTCGGAACGCACATTCAGTGCTGCTGGAGGCGTGGTAACCGATCACAGGGTGCGTCTGTCCACCGACTCGGTCGATCGGCTGACCTTCATAAAAATGAATGAGTCTTGGATCACCACCAGCTACCAAGCACCTGATGCTGATGTAACCGAATAATTTTTTTTGAAATCTCAGATCCCTTCAAAGACTGCCTATGCTGATGCTGAGTGACTATCCCTGAGTAATTATCCTCTTCCTCCTCAATCATCACGCTGATAGCTTGTAAGAACATTTTTGGTTCTGGGCGCCACCACCAGTGCCTAAGGCACAATTTTTCAGCCCCTGTTTAACAGGGGCGTGTAATTACAATTTTTGATGTAATACTTTGCAGCAGGGCTCGTTCCTGCATTCCAACTAGAGTGTCTGTGAGGGGTTGCAGTGTTGTGGCACCAGCACCAGTGCCTAGGGCCCAATTTTTCTGCCCCTGTCTAACAGGGGCGTGTAATTACAATTTTTGATGCAATACTTTGCAGCAGGGCTCGTTCCTGCGTTCCAACTAGAGTGTCTGTGAGGGGTTGCAGTGTTGTGGCACCAGCACCAGTGCCTAAGGCCCAATTTTTCTGCCCCTGTCTAACAGGGGCGTGTAATTACAATTTTTGATGCAATACTTTGCAGCAGGGCTCGTTCCTGCGTTCCAACTAGAGTGTCTGTGAGGGGTTGCAGTGTTGTGGCACCAGCACCAGTGCCTAAGGCCCAATTTTTCTGCCCCTGTCTAACAGGGGCGTGTAATTACAATTTTTGATGCAATACTTTGCAGCAGGGCTCGTTCCTGCGTTCCAACTAGAGTGTCTGTGAGGGGTTGCAGTGTTGTGGCACCAGCACCAGTGCCTAAGGCCCAATTTTTCTGCCCCTGTCTAACAGGGGCGTGTAATTACAATTTTTGATGCAATACTTTGCAGCAGGGCTCGTTCCTGCGTTCCAACTAGAGTGTCTGTGAGGGGTTGCAGTGTTGTGGCACCAGCACCAGTGCCTAAGGCCCAATTTTTCTGCCCCTGTCTAACAGGGGCGTGTAATTACAATTTTTGAAGCAATAATTTGCAGCAGGGCTCGTTCCTGCGTTCCAACTAGAGTGTCTGTGAGGGGTTGCAGTGTTGTGGCACCAGCACCAGTGCCTAAGGCCTAATTTTTCAGCTCCTGTTCAACAGGGGCATGTAATTATAATTCTTGATCTAATATTTCACAGCAGGGCCCTGTGAGGGCTTACAGTGTTGTGGCCACAGCAACACCTAAGGCCCAAATTTCTGCTGAGTATATAGGGCAGGACCCTACTTTCAAACATCTAACTTACAAACGACTCCTACTTGAAAACGGAAGGAGACAACAGGAAGTGAGATGAAATCTACCCCTAGGAAGGGAAATTCTCTCCTGTAAGAGTTAATATGGGAAAACAATTTCTCCTTTCCACTGATGCTTTCCAATCCTTGTTCCACAAAAAAACCCAAATTTTCAAAAAACATTTTTCATTGGGACAAAAAAGTGAGGTGAAATCTTCTGAAGAGGAGGAAAGACAGCAAAACAAATGTCACAGGGGTGATAACCCTTCCCTATGTTTTCCAAAAAGCTTAGAAAAGATTTTTTGGCTGGAGCTAAACACGTTAAAAATGTTCAAAATTACAAACAGATTCTACTTAACAACAAACCTACAGTCCCTGTCTTGTTTGCACCGCCTGTATACTGCTGTTCAGAGTATATAGGGCCTGGTGGCCCCACACCTTTCCTTATTTTAATTTGGGTGCGGGGTTCCCCTTAATATCCATACAAGACCCAAAGGGCCTGGTAATGGACTGGGGGGTACCCATGCCGTTTGTCTCACTGATTTTCATCCATATTGCCATGACCCGACATGACATTAAACCCGCAAGCAGTTTTAAATGAGATTTTTTCCTTTAAAAATGACATTTGGTGCAGGGACTGTTCTAAACATGGGAAACACGCGTCACTTTACAGGCATACTATAGACACCCCCCAGGTACGATATTTAAAGGAATATTTCACTTTTTTTTTTTTTACTTTAAGCATCATTAAAATCACTGCTCCCGAAAAAACGGCCGTTTTTAAAAGTTTTTTTTGCATTGATACATGTCCCCTGGGGTAGGACCCGGGTCCCCAAACCCTTTTTAGGACAATACCATGCAAATTAGCCTTTAAAATGAGCACTTTTGATTTCGAACGTTCGAGTCCCATAGACGTCAATGGGGTTCTAACGTTCGTGCGAACTTTCGGTCCGTTCGCGGGTTCTGGTGCGAACCGAACCGGGGGGTGTTCGGCTCATCCCTAATCTACAGATATAGATACAGTAAATAAACATTGGTTCAGTCATATCCTACTTTAATTGATCATGTCAGAGCCTTTTTCCTTAGAATTACTCATATACTGACAAAAACATCATTTATATATATATTATAAAATAAATGAATTACACACACAAATTATATTTTGATGTCAATAATCTCTTAATTTTCCTCTCTTCTCTATTTTCTCTCTCTTTCTTTCTCTCTGCATATTTGCATATACTATAAAGCTAGGTCTGCATAACAGTGAAACTAAAAAATAAAGATAAAAGTTGTTTCTGTTATTTAATAAAAAGGGTGAAAATATGCATAATGTTACATGGTTCAGCTATCTTAACTTTTTATTGTGCTTAATTCGTGTACTCATTGCTCAATTTATATAAAATGCCATGACAAAATAATAATGTTTAATACAGAACAATCTTTCATTGGTTTAATAATGTTTAATACAGTAATATTTCATTTGGTTATGACTGGCAATGTGTTTATGGGATCATTAGAGTGACATTTCTTAAGAAGTGCTGCTCTGTTTACTGTAGGGAATAATTATGCAGATAATATGTTAACATCGATCAGAACATGTCTTCACTTGTCTTCTCTGGACATGTCTTAACCTGAAAAGGAAGGGGGGTTTACAAAGTGTTAGAATACCACGTAGTTAGTGGAAGAATATCTTTCAATACACATATCCAATTATTTTATCCTGGGCTGTTAACGGAACATCCTTTGGGGATTTTATATCTTAGTATGCATTACAAAACAAATGACTTCCTCTATATGTACTCCTGTGTTCATCATGTTACTTACATGGTGAGACTATTTGATGTTGTTTCTACAGTTGTCCATACACTTCAGGCAGTGTACATATGAGGTTGATTTACTAAAACTGAAGAGTGCAAAATCTGGTGCAGCTGTGCAAGGTAGCCAATCAGCTTCTAACTTCAGCTTGTTCACTTAATCTTTGACCCAAAAAAATTGGAAAGCTGACTGGTTTCAAGGCAGAGCTTTTGCACTCTCCAGTGTCAAGCCTAGTACACGTGGGCTGAATGTTGGGCGGCATCAGCCGGTTTGATAGAAACCGGCCAACATTTTGCCCGTGTGTACTGCAGCCGGTTTGACAGAAGCCATCTCCTGTCGAAGGGGCATGGCCAAAAAAGGTCTGCCGACCGACTCCTGATCACCTGAGAGCGCTGACCAGAGGGTTCTGGTGGGAGGGCCGTTCCCCTGTCAGAACACAATAGAACAGCAGGGAAGATGTGTTGTACTAATGTCAGATAGTTAGTACAGCGGCTCCTCCTGTCAGGTTTTTTTTTTCTCGTTTAGCCCTACTGGGGGGGGGGGGGGGGGGCTAAAAAAAAACTATATTTTTTATTCTTGGAATTTAAAGGCACATCACTTTAGTTAACAATTTTGTTTTTTAGGTTTTTTGCTGCAGGTTCAGCAGATCAATATACAAAATTGCCATGAACAAAAGTATACATGCTGTAGCCTCCCTGGCGGTATGATTATATCAGATTTTTGCGTCTCAAAGCAGTACAATTATTTTGCATAGAAATTTGGCATTTATATTGTAGACCTGTAATTCTTAGCAATAACACACTTAAATCTGTCCACCAAGAGTCTAGTAGACATCCTGGGTATGATGGAGTTTGAAACACAAAATCATAAATTATAATATAATAAATAAATATAAATAATAATATAATAATAATAATAAAATTAATTTCCCCACGATTCACTATCGCTCAATTCTGCAAGCATTCTAATTTACTATCAGGATCTGCACTGTCTATCAGGCTACCGGTGGTTGATGTGTCACCTCTGCTGACAGGAAGTAGAAAAAAATTCTTCCTTCAAGTCCTCTTTTCTGGGACATACCAGTCCATGGTGCATCCCAAGACCATCATCCTTCTAGACCATCTACAGCCACTTACCACCCAAGCTTGTTTTGACCCAAGTCGGCGTATGCCCCTTTGGATCCACTAGATCCGGTAAGCCTCTTCATTGTCGGGGGTGGTGTGTCTGTTTCCACTCCAGATGTTATGCACCCATTGATTTGCTCCTTATATGAAGTCACATAAACTTCTGTGGATTGCCTACTACTAGGATCCATACACATATGGAGGACCTTCCTCTAATTTACTCCTAGAACTGTTGGATCATTTTTGTTTACATGCTGGACATCTTAACTTTTTTAGCGCTACACTTATTTTGTTTCCTCTTTACCTGGCATATATCCTGTTGGCCGTGTTAGCTGCTTGTTTGTGTCTTTAGGGCAGCGCAGAATCAATTTGTACATTTTTCCTTCTGTAATTTACTATCGCTGTTTGCTAGTTGTCTAAAACCACTTTTGATGTAAAGGGACACTTTTTGGTTGCTATGGACAATCTCAAGTTTCCAGGCAGAAAGAACAGTATATATAAAACTGCATGCAGGGCATTGGACAAAGCACTGGGGACAAAAGGGATGTGAAATAATTTCATACAGTAATGTAATCTGTAAGATTACAGTGTGCTGTATGTATTATGATTTTCTAACTTTTTTGAATGTGCCGCGAGGCTCCGCCCACATGCGGCGTGACGCTCGCAGGGAACAGAGCCTGGCACAGAGAGGCTTCGGGCGGAGGACACAGCCCGCAGACACTGCGGGGGGACATCGCAGGATCCTGGTAAGTATACTACACCAGGATCCTGCAATGCAATCCTGAATGTGGCTCGGGGTTACCGCTAATGGTGTAACCCCGAGCCACACTCAGGAAAACCGGCAGGGAGGTTAATAGGCTGCTTTTTAAGCTGTCTGCTCATGTACTGATTGTCCCTAATGCTACCCTGTTTCCCCTAAAATAAGACCTAGCATGATTGTCAGTGATGGCTGCAGTATAAGCTCTACCCCCCAAATAAGCCCTACCCTGTTTCCCCCAAAATAAGCCCTACCCTGAAAATAAGACCTACAAGGACTTTAACTAGGGCTTATTTGGGGGGTAGGGCTTATATTGCAGCCATCACCAACAATCATTTATTATTTTTGGGGAAACAGGGTAACAGTACTTGTTGTTTGGACTATACTATCCTCCAGAAGAAGTTATGCCCCCCCCCCCCCCCCACTATCCTGTGCTCTGTAAAAGGATTTACCCCCACTGCACTGCCCTACATAAAAATATCTACCTCCACTGTCCTGATCTCTATAAGTACATGGGCCCTTACCATCCTGCCCTTCATAAAATATGCCCTCACCGTCCTGCTCTCCATAAGATGTACCCCTACCTTCCTGTCTTTAATAAGAAGATGTGCCCCCACTATCCTACCCTCCATAAGAGGTTGTGCCCCATTGTCCTACCCTTCATAAAATGTGCCCCCAATTTCATACAAGAAGATGTGCCCTTGCTGTCCTGCATTTCAGACCCAGAAAACTGTTCAGCCTCAATTCCCTATCCTTCTTCAATTCCCCAGGTACCGCACTGTCATATCAGCATCATTTATATCTGCACTGTCTCAGCCAGAAGTCGCTTTTCTAAAAGCTATTTTTTTTTTAACACATCACTTTTTGTTAGGCCAAAATATCAATCATCTAAGTGAATTTGTGGAAATTTTATTATTTGGTATTTATTTCTGCGCAGCGGATTATTCTGTATTTAATGCATTCAGGCTTATCTTTTTTCCTGACAGAGAAGTGTGCTGTTTGGTGAATGGCAGGGATAATTTGCACGTCTGCTTTATGGGCTTCCCAGACTGCAGAGGTCTGTTAATATCAGATAAAGAGATCTCTGCTGTCTGCTTTTATTTCATGACATCTCTCCCTTTCTTCTGGGTGAAATGAGACTTATCCGACTGTCATCCGTTAACAATGACCAATGTAAGTGAGGCTTCAGAGAAGCCAAACAATGCAGGAATAGAGAGGTCTTCACTGCACGTTGCTCCCCAGTGCACAATACCAGTCGGCTGCTCCTGTCTGCTAGCATGCACTGTACTTTTTTCCTCTTGATTGGAGAATCAAACCGCGTATTGTTGTGATGTTTCTTTTTTTGTAGGACCAGTATAGGAAGTGTTTAGATTGCTTTTCACTTCAAGACAATGAACTTTATGTTGTTACAACTTTGCCCTGAAGCAAAGTTTCAGATTAATAGCAACAAATACTTTCCATTCTTAGTCTTGGATCTATTCTGACCACCAAGCTCAGCATACAGCATTTTTAAAGTGATTAGTATCACTTTTTGGTTTTATTATGTTTTAGATAGTGTAAGGATAGGTTACAACTCCTGTCGGAATTTTAATGCAGTTTAATTCAGTCTATGTTTCTATTGAGCTGACTTCTCCACACTTCCTGTCCTGGTGGCACAACAAGAAGTAAGAACATTGCTGTTGTCCCCATCATCCACACATGACAGTCCAGCCATACAATATCCTTCAACCCATCGTTATAGGTACTAACAATGCCCAATGCAAATGTGAATGTTTGTACAGCCATCTTTTAGATTGTAAGCTCTAACGGGCAGGGCCCTCTGATTCCTTCTACAACCCCTGGCAAAAATTATGGAATCACCAGTCCCTGAGGATGTTCCTTCAGTTATTTTTCTTGATTTCTTTTAGTGTTTCTTAAAGCCATTTGAAATGCCTTTAGTTTTTGGCCATGTCTGTGATCTGCTTTTTTTCTACAACAATAAACAACTGAAGGAACATCCTCAGGGACTGGTGATTCCATAATTTTTGCCAGGGGTTGTATATTGAATTGTGTTGTACTGTACTCTTTGCCCTCATGTTGTAAAGTGCTGTGCAAACTGTATATTAATCCAGTATAATAATAGTAATAGTAATCATTTATAAGAAAGGCTGTTTGGCAGCCAGAACGTACATGCTTGGCTGGCTGCCATCTAATATCTATAGGCACTTTAACCCTTTCCAATTCCAGTAGTAAACATGCTTATATTGCTTTAAAGATGTGGTCATTTTAATTGAACAGAACTTTTCTAAGCTTCAGAACCAATGTAAAGCCCATAACACTCATAAAACCACTAAAACCACCCTTACTTTTCATGTACTCTATATATTTTGCCAAAATTGTGCCAATCTTTGCAGAAATTCTGGTAAAATTAAAGTTCCTAATTTCACCTATCCCTGTCTCTGCTTATCAAATAACATTCACACTTGAGGCTGCATTCACACTACAGCATTTTGAATTGCGGGCAGATTTGGCAAATGACAAAACGAGGGACTCGCATTCGAATGAATGACACCTCAAATCGCGGTGTGGGTCTGCCGTGACTGTCGCGCGATAAAGTTCCTCTTACTCTGTCTTGGGCATCAGCTCTGACTGGTTGCATTGTTACCAGGCTCCCTGATGGGACAGGAGAGCCCGATAAAGGCAGCGGGAGGTGGCGGGGGGACCCCCTCGTCTGCCACCCAGTAAAGCAATCAAATGGCTGTAAAGCCAACCTGATCCCTTTTTCCTTTTTATGGAATCATCAGCACTGAAAAAAAAAAGTCTTGATCATTAGATGATTAGATATCACCTCTCATGTCAAAGGATGTATATCTATGTATGGTGGACGGTAATCAGTTAAATGTAAACTTTCTGAGTTCTCGGCTATGACTGACCAGCCTATCTTCCTGCATCTATGAGGTTGCTTAACCAGACCATTACATTTGCAGCAAAACTAACTTAGGCATCCTGCTGTTATTTCCACAGTCCCATGTAATTGGGCTATCAAATGAAAACCTTTTAGAAGAATTTATTTGTGAACAAAGCATTTTGATGTAATACAGTACAAATGCATATAAAAGCCAAAGTCTGTAAGTTACCTGTAATGATTTTTAAAACATACAGTGTGAACTGTTTCACATATTGTTTTTAATGATACTTGGTGATTTGTTTCACAATTATCAGTTTGGGTATCCATGTATTAGAAGCTACCATAGATTGGACCCTGGGCAAACATTTTCTTGCCCCTCTCCATGCAATTTTGCTCTCCACCTGCTCCGAGAGAAGCTAGACTCAAAAATCACTTAACTACAGCAGATCAGGCAACGGTTGCGATTGGTTCCTAGAGGTTACAGCACACATTATGGCTCACTGATTCGTTGCTAGAGGTTACAGCACATAATTTATGCTTGCTGATTGGTTGCTAGAAGTTACTGCACATCCTTACCACTCACTGATTGGTTGCTAGAGGTTACTGCACATCCTTATCACTCATTGATTGGTTCATAGAGGTTACTGCACATTATCTGCTTACTGATTGGTTACTAGACGTTACTGCACATCATTACTGCTAACTGGTTGCTAGAGGTTACTGCACAACATTATTGCTCATTGATTGGTTGCTATAGGTTACTGCACATCAGTACTACTCACTAATTGGTTGCTAGAGGTAACAGCACATCATTATGACTGATTGGTTGCTAAAGGTTACAGCACATCATCTCCTCATTGCCTGCACACCATGGACTGGGGAGGTGAGGGGAAGCTGGACACAATTAACCCTTTTATTGCTGGCAGATAAGATCCCAGTTGGAAATGCATGATTAACTCTTTCAGATCTGTGCCAGACATGTATGATTAACCATTTCTTTGCTAGCAGAACCCTAGAGGAAATGCATATTTCCAGCAGGGATCTTATAGCATTAAAAGTGTTATCATGTGCTTCCTGTGGGATCTACTATCTCCACTCAGTAGCTGCCACGGCACATACCTCTGTCAAGTCTACTCATAGTTCAAATCTCAGCTGGTTCAGCAGGAACTGGCCAAGACTTGAACCATGCATGGGCAGGCTAAATGTATCTAAGTTGATCGATCGATCAACTTGGGTACTACCAGCCTGCAGGAATTTACATGTGAGTATTGCGTATTGCTAGCGGCTGTTATAGCTTTGCGTTCTCTGCTTTCTCCTGGTGAGGATGGCTTACCCCCCCCACCCCTCTGGAGGAAGATAATGGCTGCACAGGAGGGATTCCCCCATCAACACTGACTGTGTTGATGGAGAAATCGAGTTTGGTTGCAGGAAGGAAAATCACTCTGTCTATGGCTGACCTAAGCCTAAGCACACTTGCTTGCCCCGCAAGCTGTGATCACCTCCAGGGTCGGCCGCACCCCCTCCCCGAATCCCGCCCAATCACTGCGAGCCTCGTAGCAGGCTCTGCCCCAGGCAAAATCAGTACTCCAGTGGGAGCCACCTGATCATTGCTCTGGGGAGGGGGGGGAATCTGTCCCTGGCATGTTCTGCAGTGGGCCCCTTTCCTGCCATCTGGGGCCCCCTACAGTGGGGGAACACCAGGGCCCAGTCGCAAGTGCAACCTTTGCAACCCTGAGAGTTCCGCCGCTGGTAACACAGCTATAAGGTAGCTGGTTAAGTAGTTCCCAATGGCTCATTCTCTACTTGTGGTAGCAAGTAGTGGCTGCAAAGTCCTCTTACCAGATCCAGCGACACAGCAGCAGTGGTCCCTTTAATCAGGTGTCTGGGGTTGCCTGTGATGACCACAGTAGGCAGTGTAGTAAATGCACACAGACAATCCGCAGCTGCACCCCTTGTCATAGCAGCAGCGTGAAGCGGTGGGGGGGAGAGCGTTCAGCTACACTGATGACAGGGAGGCCGCATGGGCCACCCCCGTAGATAGGAGCAACCCATGATATTACATCTATGGCAGCCTCAAGGGGCAGCTGCTTTGGGCTCCACAAAAAGGACTGGGCCCAGGGCAGCTGCCCCTTTTGCCCCACCTTAAAGACGGCCCTGACCATAGTGCACAACAGATTCCTAAAATACTGTATATCTGTTAATAGGTAACATAAACACATCCCTAGCAGAATGACCTTAGCATAACGGCAACTCACAAATATAAAAAAAACCTAAATAGGAGGACCATCAGCATACTCCTCCCCCCATTTTCTTTTTCCCTACCCCCACTTATCTGATTGTGTTCTAGGCGCAGTTCACGCAGATAGAAGGCATGCATCAGTCTTAGATGATGGTTGTCTGGGAAGGCAAATGTAGCAGCTGGTATAAGTGATTTTTCATTTTGTCAACATTTTGTCAAGAATTGGGAAATTTTGCCTTTTGCTGAAATGCATTGAAGTAAATCGGGAGGCTTAAATTAGGTGGATTTTGGTGGTTTGGGGGCAATGCTCTTTAACCACTTCATCCCCAGAAGGATTTCCCCTTCCCGACCAGGCTTTTTTTGCGATTTGGCACTGCATCGGTTTAACTGACAATTGCGCGGACGTGCGACGCTGTACCCAAACAAAATTGACGTCTTTTTTTCCCCACAAATAGAGCTTTCTTTTGGTGGTATTTGATCCCCTCTGCGGTTTTAATTTTTTTGTGCTATAAACAAAAAAAGAGCAACAATTTTGAAAAAAGAGCAATATTTTTTACTTTTTGCTATAATAAATACCCCCCAAAAATGTATAAAAAAAACAAATTTCTTCCTCAGTTTAGACCGATATGTATTCTTCTACAAATTTTTGGTTAAAAAAAAAATCGCAATAAGTGTATATTGATTGGTTTGTGAAAAAGTTATAGCGTCTATAAAATAGGGGATAGATTAATGGCATTTTTTTTTTTTTTTACTAGTAATGGCGGCGATCTGCGATTTTTTTTTATCATGACTGCGACATTGCGGCGGACAAATCAGACACTTTTGACAATATTTTGGGACCATTGACATTTATACAGCGATCAGAGCTAAAAATAGCCACTTATTACTGTATAAATGTCACTGGCAGGGAAGGGGCTAAACACTAGGGAGCGATCAAGGGGGTAAGTGTGTTCCATGGACGTGTTCTAACTGTAGGGGCTCACTACAACATGACAGAGATCACTGCTCCCTGTCATCGGGAGCAGTGATCTCTGTCATGTTGTAGTGAGCCCCTGTCATGTTGCTAGGCAGAACAGGGAAATGCCTTGTTTACATCTCCCCGTTCTGCCTCTTCTCACTGCAATCGCGGGCCACCGGCGAACATCGAGTTCGCGGGACCCACGCACGCACGCTAGGTGGGAATTTCAAAGGGATGTACGGGTACGCCCATTTGCCTGCACCATTCTGCCAACATAAATCGGCATGCGGCGGTCAGCATGTGGTTAAATGGGTCCTGAGAGTTAGGCAGGCCATAGACAGGGTTGCAGGAAAGAAATTTGTACATTCCTTCATCAACACAGACAGTGCGGACAGGGGAATCCCTCCTGCCAAGATATTGTATTCTTTCGGCAGGGGTATGGTGGGGTAAGCCATCCCCACTGCAAGAAAACAGTGATTAATGCTTGCAGCTACAGCAGCCGCTAGTGATCGATAGTTCAACTTGGTGCATTCAGTCTGCCCATACACGGTTCGAATCCCTTGCCAGTTCCTGCTGAACCGCCCAAGATTTTAACTGTCTATGGCCGGCCTTAGCCGATTCCTTTCAACCAATCTGCTCCTATTTTTGAGCGAGCACAGGCATTAACCTGAGAATAAAGCTTTAACCTAACACTTACCATGTCTTTGTTAGAGGAAAAGGAAAAGTATCACAGATGATACTCAATTGTTATAAAACCAATCAATGTTGTTGTTTTTTCAACATATTTCATCTACACAGTCAGGGAAGGATAAATCAGTGCCATTTGAATTCCACACTTATACCAAAGTAACCCTAAAGCAATTGAATTTCCCATCTCATACAAATGATATCTGAGCAGATAACAGTTGGACAGGAAAGATGCCAGCAGTCTATACATGTGCCATTTATAAAAATAGAATATCGGAAACAAACTTTGTATGTATTTTTGGCTCTTTGTGTGGATATCTTAACTGTGTGTTCCATATACAGTATTTACATATATATGGAGGTCCTCAGGACAAAAGGTTCAGTGCTACATTTTTAGTGTAGAGTTCTATACTACACATGTTCCTAATGAAAGGAAATATCTCCTCCTCCCCAATACTTGGTTGTCACTTTGTTCACAACAGCTCCCTGAGTAGTTAATGAGTCCCAATACTCATAAACCTGGTTCTTCCTCATAAGCAACCTTTAGTATCATGCATGTTTAGCTAGTAATTAATATAGAATTAAAGCATCAAGATCACATTTCCTATTGTTGCAGCCTTTCACTGCAGTCCTAGCCAATATCACACCATTTATGAGTTACTGAAGAATTTGTTTCCACAGATCAATTGGTCATACAGGGTAAAAGGTCATGGTGGAAGGTTCAGGTTAATGGAGCAGTTAGAGAGAACATTTCTATAGCACAGGAACCAGTGAACTGTATTAGGAGAAAGGTGCTTGAGTGATCAAAGAGACGACCCACAAAATGGTTATGTCCTGAATTCCTTTGAGTCATCAAGTCTCGTGTTTTGAACCTTTGGGAAAATATGGGATGCAAAAACAAATATGTTTTGGTCATTTGATGGATCATATTAAACATTCTCAGCTTTCCAGTAGAATGTTTGTGATCCTCAGTCCTGCCCTTGTGCCTATACCAATACAGGTCCACAGTTTTGCCTCTTTACTAATGCATTTAATATTCTATAGCACAAGAGAGACAATAAAATGAATAGAATTTATATATGCAAAACTACTGTAGATAACAATGTATGATGGGACCCTCTGCTATAACATGTAATGCTTTCTAAAACTGGCTATAAATTGGTATGTCTTTTGTCTAATAGGAAAAAAGAACAATATCCACTGAATAGGTAGTAGAAGGCCACCCCAAAAACGATGTGTGTTTAGAGCAAATAAGTGATGCCTGTACTAACATAGCAAAAAAGAGACTGCAACAGGTAACCCATGTGTCTGCTAATATAGCTAGGTTCTGAGGTTGGCATCATGATGGGCTTAGACTTGAATATTAATGGGCTGCAACAAGTGCTCTTTGACCTGACTTGGTTTTTGGCTAGGTAAGTGTTTCCTAAAGTTTTCTTAGTTGTGTACAATTGTCAAAACTTTTGCTGTGTATGAACTGAATTGCCATTTAATCGCCGTCAATTTACACAGCACACACACACACATATATATACATACATATATATATATATATATATATATATATATATATATATATATATATATATATATATATATATATATATAGCATCTAAAAAAGTGAGTACACCCCTCACATTTTTGTAAATATTTTACTATATCTTTTCATGTGGCAAAACCGCTGGCAACAAAAGTGAGTACACCCCTAAGTGAAAATGTCCAAATTGGGCCCAAAGTGTCAATATTTTGTGTGGCCACCATTATTTTCTAGCACTGCCTCAAGCTCTTGGGCATGGAGTTCACCAGAGCTTCACAGGTTGTCACTGGTTGTCCTCTTCCATTCCTCCATGATGACATCACAGAGCTGGTGGATGTTAGAGACCTTGCGCTTCTCCACCTTCCATTTGAGGATGCACCACAGATGCTAAATAGGGTTTTTACAGTAAGTTTATCTTGGTCTCATCAGACCACAGGACATGGTTCCAGTAATTCATGTCCTTAGTCTGCTTGTCTTCAGCAAACTGCGGGCTTTCTTGTGCATCTTTAGAAGAGGCTTCCTTCTGGGATGACAGCCATTCAGACCAATTTGATGCAGTGTCTGTACACTCACTACTTTTAATTGCAGCAGAGTCATTTTTTTAGTGTTGTGTTCTTACATGAAAATATATAATAAAATATTTACAAAAATGTGAGGGGTGTACTTACTTTTTTGAGAATATATATATTTTTATATTTATATATGAAGGCCAGTATGGTGGCCTGGAATTATGGGAGGAGACCGGGGGTATTTAAGCAGACCACCCACACTGGTCTGTGTTGGTTCCAGTGCGCGGTACTACACGTCACGAGGCTGACTCTCCCAGCTCACCTCATGTTCGTGAGTCTGTGCATTTGATTGCAAGTGCATCACGGTTTCTCTGTTCGTGGTCTTCGTCGGCGGTTCCCGCTCACTGTTGCAGGTAGGATTCAAACCTTTTCGTAACATGTGCAATCTTGCGATTCGTTATGCTTTCTATCCCGCATCCCTTTCATTGAAAAACCTGCCGCCGAGTTGTTGTCGCTCATGTCCCGACATAATTTGGCATAGGCGTAGTATGTTCGTAGGTTCTACTGCCTTGTTTATCAACCCATCTGCAAACATATGATCCAAGCTTCCGAGCCAAGTGCCCCTCTAGCGGCCAAAAAGTGCTGCTTAAACAAATTCCGCTACCTTTGTTCTCGCCTTCCTGATAAGGCTGCTTACATGCAATCCTTGCAAGCATCTCTGCAAGTAGCTCAAATCAGCCACTCACCATCTCCAGTGGCAAATTGGCTGCTAACCTATTTTCTGTCACTTCTCCCTTTAGGTCAGTAGAGTTCTAGTTGGTCCATCCTGCACCATGTTTGGATGGTAGTCGCTCAGGTAAAAAAACAAAAACAAACTGTGTTCATTCACACACTGACACAGGACTCGCACCTTCACCAGGGGGCCAGCCATGCCCTAAATAGCTCTTTGCAATCCCCCTTTTTAAAACAATTTCCTATGTCACCCTACTACAGGTTCCCGGTCGACCCAGTTCTTGATCACAACCAGGACTTCACAAGTTAGGGCATCGAATCAGGTGCATAGTACGAGGGATCTCACACCTACAGTCGATCCGAGTCTTGTTGCATCATCGGCACAACGATTTGGATGCTTGGCACTACAAACACCGACAGCCGGATCCAAGTCTAGTCGCATCATCGGCACAAACAATTCGGATCCTCAGCACTACAAACCCCCCATTCACACCTTCTACTAACACCACCATTACTCTCATCAACAGCCCGGGGCAATGATTCCACAGCACTACAAACCTCACTGTTACACCTGCAGCCGATCTGAGTCTTGTCGCATCAGCGGCACAACGATTCGGATCCTTGGCACTACAAGCCCCACTGTTACTCACACCAACAGCCTGATCCGAGTCTAGTCGCATCATCGGCACTATGATTAAAATTCTTAGCGCTACAGACCTCACCATTACTCACGCATTAAGCTGCTAAATACATCATGACTAGGCTGCATGCATGTCGGATGGTTCGGGTTCTACCTATCCTCCCACCCGACTCCCTCCCCGGCCGCCTTCCTCGTGCAGGGATGCACCTCAGGATTCCACACCGGCCTCATCACGATGTCCCACACGACCGTAACAACCTACTCTCAGCTGCCACCGACGAGTCAGCCATCGGCATCTTGTTACAAACCAAACTGGACCGGGGGTACATGATCGCCCCTTCTCTAAGTCACATTTCACCATCTGGAGAGTCAACCCTATTGGACTTGCTGAGCGCATGTATTCTAATAAACTTCGTTAGTGTAAGATTTGTTCGCGCCTCATTGTTCTCATGTCCCAAGTTTGAACTCCCTAATACCCTCAGAAGAATATTCCCTTAAGCATTCGTCATTCGACCTAACCATTCAAGCCATCGTTAGTATAGGAGTAGGCGATTGGCAGTCCAAAGCGGACATCTCAGACGCTTTGAAATTACTGCCCATCGAGCCATCCCTCTAGTGATGGCATAGGGATCCAGTGGAAAGGCTTATATTATTTCGCCACCAAATTGTCATTCGGTACTAGAAAAAAAAACCCACAGCCTGTGGCTGTTCATTACTTTTGCCCAGTCCCTTTCCTGGACCCTGTCGCATCAGACATGTTGCCAGAAAGTCATCCACTATCTCGATGACTTCTTGCACATAGAAATACCGGTGAGCCCCCAGGAGGCATTGACAGCTTAAGTTGGGTATTTGGTAATTTAATGTGCCCATAGCAGAGAATAAAGTAGAATGCCCGGCACAGTCCATCACCTTCACGTCACGCTCGATGCAGGGTCCATGCAGGTCAGCCTGCCTCCCGACAAGTTGACCCGCATCAGGTTGGTCGTTCACACCTTTACCCTTACTCAAGGGTGTACCAAGAGACAGCTACAATACTTGCTGGGCATACTCGATTTCGCCATGAGGATCATCCCTCAAGGGCGGTCCTTCATCTCATGTCTCTTAGTTTCTTCTCACAGGCGCAAAATCCCGACCAATGTCCTAGGCTAGACACAGCAGCAATAGCGGATTTGTCAATGTGGGATGAATTTCTCATGAACTGGAATGACATATCAGTGTTCATTCCACCAGCATCCTCTTTGTCACCTCAGGTAGCCACGGACGCCACAGCCTCTACAGGCTTTGCGGCAATTTTTGGCCATCGTTGCTTGCAGAGCCATGGCAACCAGAAATCCTCCTGATTCTCAGGTTCAGTCAGTCCTTCTCACTATTAGAACTCTACCCGTTGTGGCTGCAGCTCAAGTCTGGGCAGGTCCAAATCGCTAGCCATCATGTCCTTCCGGCGCAGGCTGGTACAACTATCCCTGCAGCATCAATTCAAAGTGCACTGCATCGAAAGCACACTCAGCCAATGCACTATTTAACTTTGCGTCATTCTTCTCATAGGAACCTGGAACCGACCTGACCACATCACTTATACCACCTTGGTCACAGCTGACACTGGATTAAAGCACAGCTGACACTGGATTAAAGCATACCTATGTGATGCGACCCGCCTTGTAAATCAGTCGTTGTCCAGCAAAACCCTGTAGGCCTATCGTACAGCCTGGAATTCCTACGGCAGGTCCCTAGCCCCAAACCCTGGGGCAGTGTTGGGAGATCTTAAACACATCCCAGCTTTCATATCATACTGCCACACACAGCTGGCTCTATCACATAATACCATCAGACTCTACTTAGCTGGCATCCAGCATTTTGTCTCCTTACAGGACCCTACCAAGGTATCCTTATTCTCTTCTCACGCAGTCAAAACTATCCTATGTGGTATCCACAGGCAGCAACCCCAAAACTAGTAGCAAGCACCTACCTGGCACTAGCGCCATCTTCGGAGACATGTCTACCATCCTGTCACGTTCCCCCTTCGGGTTACTGCCCAGCCTGGTCCTCCAAGCAGCCATCTACCTGGCCTTTTATGGCTTCTTATGTCCGAGCAAGTTCACCATCACCGGCCCCGGCTGTCAGGTACTACGCAGACGCCATCTTACACGCCATCAGAATCACATCATTCTGCACCTCGTAGTGTCCAAAAATGAAACAGTCCGGTCCTGGGCTACATATCAAGCTAGTCCAGACTCGCAACGCCTGGTGCCCTGTGGCAGTTCTAGACCAGTCGTTATCTCATCTGCCCAACCTGTCGGAATCTAGCCCATTGCTACCTTTCCTTACCAACCCTGTGAGTGGTAGCCAGTACACCAGACAGATTAGGATCCTCTCGCTTAACTTAGGCCTTGACCCCGGCTGATAATCTGGATAATTTTTCCGGGTCAGAGCAGCGTCAGCAGCGTCACGAAACGGGGTCCTGGACCACGTCATCAAGAAGATGGGCAGGCGGAAATCCGCTTGCTTTGCTCGATACATCCCCCAATCAGCAAGCAGAAATGTCACAAGCCTTCAGTAAGCTTGCCCTGTAGGACGTTATCAGCTCAAATAAATAATTACCTCCCTAACCAAATCTTTTGCCCCCTTCTCTTGGCATACCATCCTGCAGACCAAGGCACACTTCAGGTCTACTTTATGTTGTTAGTCTTGTGATATATATAAATTACACACACATCAGTCCCTGCCCTCAAGTAGCTTACAATCTAAGGCTGGACATACAGTGCCTTGAAAAAGTATTCATACACCTTGAACTTTTCCACATTTTGTCTTGTTACAACCAAAAACGGAAATGTTTTTTTCTGGGGATTTTATGTGATAGACCAACACAAAGTGGCACATAATTGTGAAGTGGAAGGAAAATGATAAATGGTTTTTAAAATTTTTTACAAATAAATATCTGAAAAGTGTGGCGAGCATTTTTATTCAGCTCCCCTAAGTCAATACCTTGTAGAACCACCTTTCGCTGCAATTACAGCTGCAAGTCTTTTTGGGGATGTCTCTACCAGCTTTGCACATCTAGAGAGTGAATTTTTTGCCGATTCTTCTTTGCAAAATAGCTCAAGCTCTGTCAGATTGGATGTTAAGCGTCTGTGAACAGCAACTTTCAAGTCTTGTCACAGATTTAGGTCTGGACTTTGACTGGGCCCTGCTTGGATTTAGGTCTGGACTTTGACTGGGCCATTCTAACACATGAATATGTGTCCCAGTCTCAAGCCTTTTGTAGACTCTAATGGGGCGTACACACGGTCGGACTTTTCGACCGGACTGGCCTGACGGACGCCGACGGACCAAATCCGGCGGACAATCCGATTGTGTGTGGGCTTCACCGGACCTTCAGCAGACTTTTCCAGTCGCAAATCTGACGGACTTTAGATTTGGAACAGGCTTCAAATCTTTACGTCGTAAATCCGCCGGACCCAGAAATCAGCTTGTCTGTATGCTAGTCCGACGGACAAAAAACGACGCTAGGGCAGCTATTGGCTACTGGCTATCAACTTCCTTATTTTAGTCCGGTGTACGTCATCACGTACGAATCCGTCGGACTTTGGTGTGATTGTGTATAGGCAAGTCCGTCGGAAGTCCGTCAAAAATCCGTCAAAAGTCCGCCGGAAAGTTTGTCGGACCAGTCCGGTCGAAAAGTGTACGCAGGATGACAGGTTTTCTTCTAAGATTGGCCAGTATTTTGCTCCATCCATCTTCCTAGCTGCTCTGTCCCTGCTGAAGAAAAGCTTTCCCACAACATGATGCCACCACCATGTTTCACGGTGGGGATGGTGTATTCAGGGTGATGTGCAGTGTTAGTTTTCCGCCGCACATAACGCTGTGCTTTTAGGCCAAAAAGTTCCATTTTGATCTCCTCTGACCAGAGCACCTTCTTCCACATGTTTGCTGTGTCCCCCACATGGCTTCTCGCAAATTGCAAACTGGACTTCTTATGGCTTTCTTTCAACAATGGCTTTCTTCTTGCCACTCTTCCATAAAGGCCAGATTTATGGAGTGCAGGATTTATAGTTGTCCTGTGGCCAGATTCTCCCACCTGAGCTGAGGATCTCTGCAGCTCCTCCAGAGTTACCATGGGCCTCTTAGCTGCTTCTCTGATTAATGCCCTTGCAACCCTGCTTTAAACTTCTCCACAACGTTATCCCTGACCTGTCTGGTGTGTTCCTTGGCCTCCATGATGCTGTTTGTTCACGAAGGTTCTCTAACAAACATCTTAGGGCTTCACAGAACAGCTGTATTTATACTGAGATTAAATTACACACAGGTGGACTCTATTTACCAATTAGGTGACTTCTGAAGGCAATTGGTTCCACTAGATTTTAGTTAGGGGTATCAGAGTAATGGGGGCTGAATACAAGTGCACGCCACACTTTTCAGATATTTATTTTCTAAAGTATTTGGAAAACCATTTATCATTTTCCTTCCACTTCACAATTATGTGCCACTTTGTGTCGGTCTATCACATAAATTCCCAATAAAATACATTTATGTTTTTGGTTGTAACGTGACAAAATATGGAAAATTTCAATTTCAAGGCACTGTAGATGATTCAAATCTCAGCTGGTTCCACAGGAACCAGACGAGATTTGAACCATATATGGGCAGACTGAATGTACACAAGTTATTCAATCGATCTACCTGGGTGCAACCAGCCTGCCAAATTTTACATGCGATTATCGCTAGCAGCTGGCATAGCCACTAGAAAATAAATCACTGAGTTCTCTCAGCGGGGACGGCTTCCCGTGGTTTCAGGAAATACATTTTCTCAGTGTATGGCCAGCATAAGAGTCTCTAACTCACATTTATACATAATAGGGCCAATTTAGACAGGAGACAATTAACTTACCAGAATATCTTTGGAGTGTGGGAGGAAACAAAAGTACCCCAAGGAAACTCACACAGGCATAGAGAGAACATAATTAAATTAGTATACATGTTTTACTTTGGGACGTGGGCAGCATGTGAACCAGGGCAGACGTGCCGTTCAGGAGCTCTGATCCTGCTACCCAGATATCGGCCTATACCAGCGCCCCCGACCCTCGTTTTTCACCCTAAACACTGCCACCCGCTCCCTGCTCACCCCGGGAACACATCCACCGCCTCGGCTCCGCTCAGATGGGACCACCCAGGACCTGCTCCACAAAACTAGATCCCAGCGTTCTGCCTTCTCCCCGGCTGGCAGCCATCTTAACCCCACGTGTGCCGACTGGCACCATGTCTGCCAGCAAACAGCCTCAGGAGGTGATAGAAGATGCTGCTCACCCATCTGGAGCAGCCATCCTAGCAGGGATAGCTGAGTGCAAGGCCTCCCTAACAGCAAAGATTGAATATGTGGCGATGGATGTCGGCCTCACCCGCCAGGATATTGATAATCCGGGCCCAGGTGTCAGGGGTGGAGGACCGGGTCTCTAGTGTGGAGGATGCGGTCCGGCCGGACTCCATGGACCTCCGGACCCTACAGCTGCAGGTACGTGCTCTGCAAGAGAGGGCCATAGACACTGAGAACTGCCTAAGGCGGAATAACATCCGCATCCTGGGTCTACCTGAGTGGGCGGAAGGTCCCAGGCCCACCAAATTTACCGAACGACTCCTAACGGAGGTGTTCGGACTAACCGACCTGCCGCCAACCTTCGTTGTGGAACGTGCCCATAGAGTCCCACCAACCCCACCCAGACCTGGAGCCCCACCGTACCCCTTTCTCCTGCAGTTCTTTAACTGAGCCAAGCCTGACATCAAATATGAGGATACCAAGCTGCTGTTCTTTCCCAATTATTCCCAGGAAATCCAGCAAAGACGTAGATCCTCCACAGAAGTACGCATAAGGCTAAGAGAAAAAGGCATTCGTTTCAGTCTCCTCTATCCCAGCAGGATGAGAATCACCGACGGCGACCGTACGCGCTTCTTCGACAACCGAGAGGCTGCATCGGCTTGGCTAGACACCCGCTGAGACACCCCTGATGACCGCATAACCCGACTATCCCCTCACCTTGCCTCACGTTACCAGCTTTAGTACTTTACTGCCTGTTCCAATTTTGTGGACATTGGATTTGTACCCCTCCACACTACGCCTCACTCCTCAGGCCAAATGAGTGGATTCTCCTGAGGACTGCTGGAGCCTTCAGACAATTTCCCACACCCATACCTCTTGTCTTCCCCTCCTGCCTCCATGGCGCCGTTATCTTCACGTGCACCCCTACTACTCCTGCTCACCCAGCTGCCCCTGGACTTCACAAGTGCCAGCTGCTGTTGGCAGGCAGCCACCCCCCCCCCCAAAAAAAATTCCAAGGAACAGTTACAACACAGAGTTACTGTTATTGTCGTTTATCTGCTTGCCCTCCCGGAGAACTTCCGTAAGTATTATAATATAGCACTGAACTGTTGCTAGTTAAAGTTTAAAGGGTAAAGTTGTATTTTTTGTTTTTTTTTGGGTATAGGTCCGATCTGATCGCACCCAAGTTTTTAGGGATGTCATCAGATAAGGACAGGATTGACACTTTGCTGTCACCATGGGTATTATCTGTTTTATGTGTTTATGTGCATGTCTTTTTTATAGTTTGGTTATTCACTGGTCATGACTCTACCTGGCCAGTTCTGATCCTCCCTCCTCCATTCCCCTTACAAACCCACCATGGCGGTACGGGATATCCCCAAGTTTAACATAATGTCCTGGAATGTCCGGAGGCTCAATTCCAAATTTAAAAAAACGGTGCTCTTTAAATATCTCAAACTACACTCCCCGCATATGGTGCTGTTACAGGAAACACATCTCATGGGCAGCAAACTCCTAGCATTGAAAAAGCCATGGGTCCAGAGGACCTTCCATGCCTCCTACTCCACATATGCCAGAGGGGTCACAATATTAATCAGTAAATCTCTCCCATGGAACAGATTCACACTGACCCCCAAGGCAAACATGTGATAATAGTGTTCACTGTATATCACCTGATATATAGTGGTAAATGTATATATCCCTCGTCCCTTTACACCATCTACTCTGTATACCATTCTAGAGAGGGTCACCCCGTACTGTGACTTTAACGCCATTTTGGCCCCTGACTAAAGCCTCATACACACGATAGGACTTTGTACAAACTTTCCCGTGGATTTTTGTACAAAGGGCGTTGGCCTTAAACTAATTAAGCATACACACGGCAGGACTTTTTCATCCAACTTTCACCAAATCACATGGTATTTCAGCTCTTTACTGCCACTCTTTGGTCAACTTCTGTACTGTCTCGCTCATTGGGAAAGGAAAAATGTGTTTTTTCCTTTCGCGATGAGCGACAAGCATTGCCAACAGGTGTTTAGTATGAATCATGAGGGAAACTTCACGCCAAATTTTAAATAAAAATCCGGCATGGGTTCCCCTCCAGGAGCATACCAGGCCCTTAGGTCTGGTATGGATTTTAAGGGGAACCCCTTATGCTGAAAAAACGGCGTGGGGGTCCCCCCCAAAATCCATACCAGACCCTTATCCGAGCACGCAGCCCAGTCGGTCAGGAAAGGGGGTGGGGACAAGCGAGCGCCTCCCTCCCGAACCGTACCAGGCCGCATGCCCTCAACATGGGGGGTGGGCGCTTTGGGGCGGGGGGGTGCCCTGCGGGCCCCCACATCCCAAAGCACCTTGTCCCCCATGTTGATGAGGACAAGGGCCTCTTCCCGACAACCCTGGCCGTTGGTTGTCGGGGTCTGCGGGCGGAGGGCTTATCGGAATCCGGGAGCCCCCTTTATTAAGTGGCTTGCAGACCCCTCCAAAACCACTGAAGCCCCTTAATTAAACTAGATATCCAGGATACCTCATGCCAGATCCTAATTGTATACTGCCTTAACCTTACTATCCTGTCTAGTTCTGTGTGCCCGGGACCAGCACGGACTCAGGACCCCAGGAACCAGCCTATTGTACCCATTATAGTGATCCTTAATTCCTGATATGCTCTATATGATTATATACTAGATGATATGTCCCTTGCATGGGTCATCCAGATACTTGTAATGACCGATGTATGTTGTTTTTTTCTGTTTTTTGCATGTTTTGGAAAACAATAAACACATTTTTCAAAAAAAAAATTAGTATACATTTTTTAATTAAAAAAATTGCCTCATACACACGATTGGATTGTTGGCCAACAAAACCGTGGAATTTTGTCCAAAGGGCTTTGTCCCAAATTTGTCTTGCATACACACGGCCACACAATTGTTTGCCAACAATTACAAACGTAGTGACGTACTAGACGTACTATGTGGTTTTTCATCTCTTTAGCGCCACCCTTTGGTGCTCCTTCTGCTAATTTGCTGTTAGTAGACGTTTGCTGAGTGTTGATCCGCGCTTTTCATTTAGCGCTTTTCATTTAACGCTTTTCATTTCGCACTTTTCATTTCGCACTTTTCACTTCATGCTTTTCATTTCGCGCTTTTCATTTCGCGCTTTTCAGTTCGTTTCTGAACGGCCGTTTGTCAACTAGACATGTTGCGGAATCAGGGGAGATGTTATTTATTATTGGCCTTGGAGTTATTGCTTTGACATACATTTTTTGGGTCAATAATGATTGGATTTGGTATATTTCCTATATTTTTAGATGCACAGAATGCACTTTTTATTATTTTTTTTATTTGTTTCCTTTTTTTTAATGCACAATAAAAAAAATTGTGTAGAATAATACTTGGCTATGTGTTTTACTTCAAATGACAGTTTGGGAGTAGGCAGTTACATTTTATAAAACACAATGTAAAATTAACAAGGGACACCAACATAGTTGTAACTTTGATCTTAAAAACTATGGGATAATGGTGTTGTGGTAACTTGCCCAAAAAAAAAAAAAAAAAAAAAAAAGCATAATAATATTATTCTTGATATCACTAGAAAAAAAAGCCTTTAAAAAAAATTGTTTGCAATAACTCCATCAGTATCACCAGCAAAGCAGCTTCATTATTTTCCCATTAAAGAAGAAGAGAATGTGCGCTGCATTTCGAGATTTCATAATTTGCCACGTCACGAATGTTAATTCTACATTACGAGCGCTAGTTTACAAGACCGACCGCTTCTGGCTCGTCCTTGCTTCCGAGCATGCGTGTTTGTACTTTGGACTTTTGTCCGACGGACTTGTGTACACACGCTCGGAAAATCCGACAACAGACATTTGTTCCCGGAAAAATTTGAAAACCCGCCAATCAACATTTGTCCGTGGAAAATCTGACAACAATTGTCCAATGGAGCGTACAAATGGTCCGATTTTCCGCCAACAGCCTGTCATCACACATTTCCCGTCAGAATATCCGATCGTGTGTATGAGGCTTAAGTTGACACTATAAGTACTATATTCATACAAGGCAACTTCACAGATATCCTGAGCCTTGCAGTGTCCTATCTGGATTGAAGGATAGTACCAACAGTGGTACAACTTCCAGAGTAGGCTAGGCAAAACCAGTCGACCTGGTAGGCACCATTTGAAAATCTGACCATCAGGACTTACTTTGGTAGGAGTAATCTATTCCTATTCCAATCTGTAGTCACATGAGGCTCAATTCAGAAAGCTAAAACACCTCAATAAGTACCATTATTTTCGAGAAAGGGACAGTTATTTTTATTGAATCCAACAAGATTTGTTAATTCCAGCCACATGGCTGAAAACAGAGATCAACAATCTTGTGTAAAGCTTCATAAATAGAGTCTTTGGCATCTGATTTAGTAGGTTTCAAAAAAGTTATTGGCTTATGTTTTTACTGCTGCATGCATGTGCAGTGGCACTAAACCATTACCTGTCTATTAGAAGCAATCCCCAAATATTCATCAGATGTTTAACAAATGTATGCCTAATATTACCTATTACTATCATTATTCCTGTATTTTATAGTTTTTTCTTAATTTTGCTACAGCTGACATTCATAAATTAGAATATTAATCCTGAAGCATGTAAATGTGATGTAACATAGTCATACTTGGGAACCACTAGGGAACATTTCTTACTACAATGTACTCAATGATATTTAAAAAGCAGCATTATTAAACGTATATTAATTTAGCAAAATATTTACAATTTTAGATAGAAACTCTCACAAATAGGCTTCTGCAAGAATTTGACTATTTAATCTTAAAACTGAACTCTGGGCTAAAGAAATATTGTTTAAATACAAGATATATGTTTTTACTTGAATCTTAGTGTACTTTGAGTTATTCTTTTAGATCTGTGCAGTAATCCAGTGTGAAACATTGGCACTATGCAGGAACTTCCTATAATAAAGACCAGTGACTGCTGTTCGCTCTACTTGTGCAGGGTAACTGGACTTGTATCTGCCCCCCTTTTAGTTTTCTGCAGACAGCCTGTAGTAGATGAGCCTGCTGAGTCCCTCCCACAGCTCTGCCTATTGCACAGGCAATATACAGCACAATAATGAGATCATTGCCATTTTTACAAGGTAATATCAAAGGCATTTGATACACACAACTGTGATATTTTACACTGTGATGCCCTGTACACATGGGCGGACTTTTCGACCGGACTGGTCCGACGGAACGAATCCGTCGGGCAATCCGACCCTGTGTGGGCTTCGTCGGACCTGCAGCGGACTTTTTCAGTCAAAAATCAGACAGACTTTAGATTTGGAACATGTTTCAAATCTTTCCGATGGACTTGAGTCCGGTCGAAAAATCTGCTCGTCTGTATGCTAGTCCGACGGACTAAAACCAACGCTAGGACAGCTATTGGCTACTGGCTATCAACTTCCTTATTTTAGCCCGGTCGTAAGTCATCACGTACGAATCTGTCGGACTTTGGTGTGATCATTTGTAGGCAAGTCCGTTCGTTAGAAAGTCCGTCGAAAGTCCATCGCAACTCCGTTGAAAGTCCGTCGGAAAGACCGTCGGATCTTTGATGCCGAAAAGTCCGCCCGTGTGTACAGGGCATTATAGATTCAAAAGTTCAGAGACAGTGAGGCTGATTCACTAAAGGGGTTGAGAATTGTCACCCAGAGTGAATATTAACTTCAATGATTTAATAAATAATGCAAACAACTAATTCTAGCTGGCTTATTTCATTAGCACATGATTGGATATTTAAGTGAATAGGAATTTGTTTTTCACATGATTGGTTAATTGAAGTGAATATTCTAAACAATGATGAGTTTATTGAGTGAAGATTCTTATTTCCTTTAGTAAATTAACCCAAGTGCACTAGGTGCCGTTGACAACTATTTCGGCTGTAAGCTAACTAGACATGTGCATTCGTTTTCGTCCGAATGCATTTTCATCCGAATTTCAGGTATTTTCACTATCGTTTTAACAAACGATAACGAAAGTGCAGAATCTGAAAAACGAAAGATCCGACATAAACAAATGCTTTATTTTCCTTGCTACAACAGTTCAATATAGATAGGAGATTCGACATGATGATGACAATAACAATCTGTGTCCATCAAACCTGTGGTCAAATGTGCCTAACTTTAACTCTATTAGTCCAAGATTATTCTACATAGAGAGAAAAGATTCGACATAGAGAGAAAAAATTTGACGTAGGGGAGAAAAGATACATAAAAATAATGATGATGATGAACGTTATTGGCTGATTGTAACCAAAGAGGAGGAGCAGTAAAATAGCTAGAACTAAGTACACACGTACTTTGGCTTATGGTGTCTGTTGAAAGTTCTAAGAAGATTCGACGGAGCAGGTAAACTATACGGCGTTGTACAGTTTAGCTGCTCAGTCGAATCTTCTTTGAACATTCGACAGACACCATAAGACTTCAATGACAGATTCGACCTTAATTTGGATTTTCGGACGAATGCAATTTTTAACAAAAAACGAAATAAATAAAAACAAATTTCGGGAGTAACTAAATAAATGTATTTTTCGGACGAAAACGAAATTCCGAAAGGAAATATTTCAGTGTGCACATGTCTAAAGCTAACCACTGATCCTGGAAATTCCGGTGCCAAATGTAAACAAAGTAAGTAATGTTGAAAAGTATAACTGCGCGATTATAAGGACTGAATCTGTAGAATATATATTGTATATACTGTATATATTCAGTATCTCACAAAAGTGAGTACACCCCTCACATTTTTGTAAATATTTTATTATATCTTTTCATGTGACAACATTGAAGAAATGACACTTTGCTACAATGTAAAGTAGTGAGTGTACAGCTTGTATAACAGTGTAAATTTGCTGTCCTCTCAAAATAACTCAACACACAGCCATTAATGTCTAAACCGCTGGCAACTTTGTTCTCAGAGCCATGATTGGACAAAGTCATGATGACTTTGCCCAATCATGGCTCAGTGCTCATAGTCCCAACACACACTATAAAAGGTTTCTTCCCACAGGAACCTTTTGCAGTGTGTTGTTGAAGTTGAGATAGATAGAGAAGGGCTCTGTTTGCTACTAGCGAGTTAGTGTGGTATTGTGATTCTGAGTGTAGAGTGTCAGTGTAGTGTTAGCGTAGCATTACATACGTCATTACATAATATTTAGTGCTGTATACAGTACTGTATAGCCCCCTTTTTTCTTTTTTTTTGGTTGCTGCGTTTTTTCTGTGCCTGCCCCTTTTTTTTAAATTGTCAGCCTCAGTTTTTCTGACTGCGATGCTCTTGTTCCCCCTTTTTGATTTTTAATAGTTTTTACATTTCTGTCAGCGGCGGTCCTCAATTTAAGGCTGGGTTCACACTATCTTCACATGTTGCTCACCGCAGGAGCCTGGTGCGTCCCCATTTACCATTTCAGGTCCCATTTCAGCCTTAATTTTTGGCTGAATTCAGACCTGAAACAGACCAAAAGCTGTAGCGGAGATATGTGAACCGGCTCCATAGAGAGCAGGTCAAAATCTTCTGCTCTTGCGAATTGGATGCAGGGAACCCACATCCAGTTTGCATTATTGTGAATAGTGTGAAACCAGCCCAAAGTGCACCAAACACCACTTTCCATTAAATAAAGTGCATCCAATTACACACATATCTATTAAATATGGGTAATAAGCCCCCCATCACATCTGGGAGGCCAGCAAGAGAGGCAGATGTTCCCATGCCACTATGAGGGGGGCAGCAGCATTTGTGTCCACAGGCAAAGGTGGACGTGGTCGGTCCTCAGGCAGGGCACGTTTGTCCCTGTTCAGTGATGTTGCCTGTGCTATCCAGCCACAGCATGCAGAGGAGGTAGTGGACTGGCTTACTAAACCATCCTCATCCTCCTCATTCTCTATCACCCAAGCAGAGACTAGTGTGCAGTCCACCGCAGCTGCCAGAGTGGCTTATTCTGCACCCTTGTCCACAGCAACTCCTGCCATAGCCCCAGCATTATGCATGAAGGAGTCAACTGAGTTATTTGAACACAGCGTCAGCCACTTGCTTCTTGAGGATGCACAGACATTACTTGATTCTAATGTTGGTTCTGAGGTAGGGGAAGAAAGTAACATGAGCCTACAGAGAGGAGAACGCTGACAAACAACAAATTGGCAATCATGTTGCCCCAGCTGCAGCGTATTGCCAAGTTGGCTCCAGTGATGATAAGGATAGAGGGGGCGATGATGATGAGGTCACTGAATTTATCTAAACAAATGTTTAATATTGGCCTAAGTGTACTATAATTTGGCTTCTTCACATAAAGCTCGCTCACTGTGGTGCAAAAATGTGTTATTTCCATCCAAAGTCTGCCAAAGAGACACCAGAATTTATCCAAAAAATCTCTAATCTTGTTCTGAGTGCAGTAAATTGTGGCCTCATCATACAGACTGGCTCCCCAAGCCGTTGTTTATAAAATAAAGAAAGGTTGCAGGGAAAATCAATTTAAATTTAATTTTCTTTCTTTATATATGTCAGTTTCGCTGCAGCAGGTTCTATACACAATACAGATGCACCACTACAGGCGGACAAAGAGGACCCCCCGGGCACTATTTTTAAAGGAATTTTTCATTTTTATTGTTTCGCTGTAAGTATAATTAAAATTGCTGTTCCTTTAAAAACAATCTTTTTAAAAAAAAAAAATTTGCATTGATGCATGTCCCCCAGAGCAGTACCCAGGCCCCCATACCCTTTTTATAACCAATAACTTACATAGAAGCCTTCAAAATGGGCACTTTTGCGATGTCCGAACTTTTGTGATTTTTAAGAGTTCTGGCATGAATCAAACTGGGGGGGGGGGCGTTCGGCCAACTCTACTAAAGGGATTTGGATTAGATTTTTTTTTCTGTTTGCACACTTTGGATTTTGAAAATTGATAAAAATAAAGAAATTAAAATATATATTTTTGAAAGCATTCTTACTTTACAGCATTTCTTCACCCCTGCCTACAACTTTTGTACAGTACTGCATTATTTGGTGATTTATTAGATTATTGTTTAGCATGATTACTAAGGACTGAAGCTCACCATACACAATCTTGCTTACCTGTTTGATCGAAATGTTTTGATTCCTCCATCCAAAGTAAGCAGCATGGATAGAGCAATGTCAGCTGGCGGCTTTAATATTCAGCAGCCGCTGCTCTAAAAGCTGCTAAATACTTGGACAGTGCTTGCATCTGATTGGATGGAAGCACTAATAAACTGAGAATTTTTGGACAAAAAGTCAACCAAAGAATAGACTTTTGAAGAGCATAACCTCATCTCTGTCTAGTTAAGTATTTTTAGTCATCGGTTCCTTAAAAGGATGATTTCTCACCCAACTTATGCATGCACTATTTAGTATATTGATAGAAGTCTAAAGTCTAGTATACACAACTATTTTTCTTTTTCAGTAAACTCAGCAAGGCTGAACAAAAAAAAACTGACAGCTCAGAAGGAGCCGCTGTACTAACTATGTTATGTTAGCACAGCGATCTCCCCTGCTGTGCTATTGTGTTGTGGCAGGGGGAGGGCCCCCTCACCAGAACACTCCGGTCAGCGCTCTCAGCCATTGGTTGAGAGCACTAATTGGGAGCCAATAATTTTTTGAATTCACTTCAATCAGTCACAAATACTATATATGAACTTTCAGCAATATATGTTTATTGATTACCATTTTTAGTTACACTTTTATTATTAAAAGTATTATAAAAAAAAAACTAACCACGTATAGCCAGCCTATGAAGGGATATCCCCTCTCTCTGTAAAAGTTTGCCTTGTTGCGTTTCCAGGACAGAAAGTGAAGAAAAACTTGTAAAAGGATCCAGTAAAGTGTAAATTGATAAAAATAAACAATTCAAATATATATTTTTGGAAGCATTCAGAGTGCCGGTTCACACAGGGGCGACTTGTCAGGCGACCTAGTCGCCTGACAAGTCGCCTCCCGTTCTGTACAATGGAACCGTTCTAATAGGAGCGACGCAAGTCGCTCCGACTTAGAAAAAGGTTCCTGTACTTCTTTTGAGGCGACTTGCATAGACTTCTATACAAAAGTCATTTTGCAAGTCGCCGTGGATGTCGTGTGTAGGTCGCCTCGGTGAGGCAACCTGCAAGTAGTGCCGCCCCTAGTGTGAACCGAGCCTTACTTTACAGCATTTCTTCACAACTGTTTAAAACTTTTTGCACAGTAATGTTTATATATACAGTATATATACAGTATATTCTTGCATAAGCCCAGATGGCAGTTGATCATTCCTTGCCTTTCAATATTTTATAACTCCCACTGATTTACTGTTCAGATGGACTTAGAACTGAATTTGAAGGCATCCATTAGTGTTTACCCCATTGTAAAGAATCTGCCTAAAATGTGCTCTGTTAATACTAGTCTGCAGGTTACTGGGAGAGAAGATTGTGAGAATCGAATCACAAATTTCTTAAAGCATCTAAAAATAGAGCTCAGTACGCACAGCTTCCAGAATGCTTTTTCCATTCTATAGCGTGTCTGTTAATGGCAATGTCAGAGCCTGGCAAGTTGAATACAAAGCTGGCTAACCAAGAAAAACTTTCACATTATAAAAATTAATTTACTGCCATAGTGCTTAAAATGTTGCACATATAATATGTTATTTTGCAGTTAGCATGTTGTTTTCCCTTTGGAATAATAAATGCACAAATGTAGATAAGGGAAAATAACATAAATGTCTTTAACTTCTATTATTTATAGTTTTATAAGAGATTCAAGCTGAGCATTTATATGTAATTGTTGTAGGAAAATTCAGCAACTGAATAATAGACTGTGTGGAAAGAGGTCACATACACTTATAACTAAATATATGGTATCACACAGAAAAGTGTCAATGAATATAAAAGTTCCAATATATGTACGGAGTACAGGTGACTTTCACAGTCAACATCTGCTTTGACAGCAGAAGGTAGCTGCAGCTTTATGATAACCACATCATCTGCCTATGCATCTACCCAGGGAATGACAGCCTTTATTGACCTCCATGCAGTCTACAAGTCTACTTTAGACACCAAAGATGAAGAGTAGCACTTTTCACTCATGCAGATCCCCTACAGTTGTCATTTGGGTTCATCTCAGCAGCCCAGTTACTTTCCTCCTCACCTGCCCATTAATGGAATAGTCCTGCAACTAGCTCCTTGTTGACTTACCTTTACACAGGCTATCCCCACTTCCTTCTATCTTGCTGCTGGCAGATTTTTTCACCTTACCATCCACTCGGAGGCCACCGCGCCTCTCTGCCAATCCCTCTACTGGCATCTGATTGCTCAACAAATAAAATCCCAAATACTAACAATACCGTACAGTCATCCACATCTTGGCCCCAAGCTCAATCACCAACCCATTTTAAAATGTCACACAAATCATCCTCTCTGGTGCTCCCAGAAGCCCTCATCACCTCCTCCAATGCTTGCCTCCAGGACTTCTCCTGAATCTCTCCTATCCTCTGGAACTCCCTACCCCAGTCTGTCTGTCTGTCTGTCTGTCTATCTCCTACACTGTCCATCTTTAGGCAATCTGTGAAAACTCATCCCTTCTGGGAAGCCTATCCCACCTTCACCTAATTAACCGCCCTTTTACTTTCTCCATTAGCTCATCCCACACATTTAATGCCTTTTGTATCACTTGCCCCTCCCTTTAGAATGTAAACATTTTTTGAGCATGAACCCACCAGTTTGTTTTTAGCACCACATCCCAAGAAAAAATGTGTTAACGAGCAAGAAAAATGGGGATTTTAGAGGTGCAGGTCAATTGAATAGATATCAAATATTTTGTATGAAAGAATTTTTCTTTATTTTGAAAAATACAATAAAAAAATTTTACATATAAAATGTGAAAAGGAGATTAAATACAGGAATGGCACATGTGGTTAATTGCAGATACAGTGACGCAGCAAAAGCGATGTACTTCCCAACATGTTTCGCCCATCTGTCGGGCTTCCTCCAGGGATGCTGGTCACATGCAGACTGCACTGCCTTCTATCAAAAAAAATACAATAATAATAATACATTAGGACAAAAATCCAAAATTATAAATTCATTTATTTATGTTACATGCATATGCGTCTCCCCTGTCAGGATGGATGCAGTTGCTTACCTATATCTCCTATACAAGGGGGGAAAAGAAATGGATCTGCCGGGATGACTAATGTTCCTGCTGTGTCAAGGGGACCCTGCGCTGAAGGTGAGCGTAGATGGTAAAAAAGACCAGCTAAAGAATAAAAGAAAAACAATAGTGCCTTAAAATGTATGAGGGTAAGATGTGATAACCTTAATGGCACAAAAGCACAAAATCAAAAATATGAGTTTACACTTACAGAGGCAGATACAGCAGCTGGCTTGATGCCAGGGACCACACACCTCCAGAGATACAGATCGCTTTGAGAAAAGTATCTAATGGATACAAAAAGTACTATATAAACACCCGCTGTCGAATATCAGCAAGGGAAAGACTAAGTCTTAAAATGTAACTGGTATCAAAGTGACATGAGCTGGTCATAACCGCAATGGATCTCAAACAAATAGGCTACTAGTGATTACCTGAGTAGGAGAAGTACTGTGTATAGGTCCCTTGGTTCCCGCAGCATGGACTTGCTGCTTACGGCGGCTTTAAATACCATGCATCCGGTACTAATACCGGAAGCGGACAACAGACTGAGCTGCGCATGTGCGAGCGTCGTCTTGGCACCTCGCTCCCCCGTCTTCCGCCAGGTCCTAAGGCTCGGAAGACAAGACAGTGCGGGGAGCTCCCTCTGGTGGTGGGTGGAGGAAATCCCATATATCTAAAAAGACATGATGAGATATCAATTCCACGGCGGCTAACACATGTCAGCACAGTGGAACGGGTGTACTGCTAGATAGGCAGAAGCACCCTGGGTGTCCATGCGATCACCAATGGTGCGCATGAGAACCCAGGCCCATCAGGAACAACCCCCCTAAAAGATGACAGGACAAACCGATGATGAAAATAGGCTAGACTATAGGAAGCAAAGCAAAAAGCAGGGGAACGCAAATGCATTTACAAACAAATTTGCATATTAAGACAATAATATAGCAGCTCACAAAAGGGGATAAAGTATCATAGACAGAATGGCAGAATAATATTAGTAATGACAGCAGATATATAAAAGAATGATGCTACATAGTTAATTCTGCGAGTTCAGAAGGTTCATCAACATTTTAGTTATGATTGTGTAAGATAATTGTACTTGCTGAAGCATTGCTATCAAGGTAGTAGTCAACATAATAAAAATAATCAAATACTCTGATTCATAAGAAAAAAATTAGGGATAACTCCCAATCTGTTAGAATCATTACCTCATATACTAAGCAGCATGAACAAGTGAGATGGATTATTGAGAAATATTGGCCACTCTTACTAGTAGATCCGATTGCCAATAAATACATTGAAAAACAACCTCAAATAACGTATAGATGTGCCAAATCTCTCAAGGATCGTCTTACCCATAGTCATTACTATAATCCCTTGCCATTGAACCAATCCCCAGGTACGTTTTCCTGTGGTAAATGTGACAAATGCCGCTTTTTACCTAACAACAATGCTGTAAAACTGCCTGATGGACGGGTCCACTCTATTAGATATAGAGTAACATGTCAGACTTTAGGTGTTGTCTATCTTATGCAATGTACATGCAACTGTTTTTATATTGGGAAAATGAAAAGCCCATTTCATAAGAGAATAAATGACCATATTTCCCTCATTAAGAAACGTAAGATGGAAACACCAATACGTTGCCATGTTGGATTATTCCATGGGTTCAGTTTAAATACTATTAAATTTATGGCCCTTGAACATATCCCCCCTGATGGTAGAGGGGGGAGTAATGATCAAAAGCTTTTGCAATTGGAATCACGATGGATCTATCTATTGAAAGCTACATCCTACCCAGGGTTAAACGAAATGCTCAGCTATAAACCTTTCTTGTAATAATTAGGTATCTCAGTATCTGCCCCTTGTCCCCAATACCTACTGGTCTCTTTGCTTTCCCTCCCCCCCCCCCTCACCTCCGGTCTTCGTCACTTTATGGACATTAACATCTTGCCCCCCTCCCCTTACTATTTGTCCCCCTCTTGGCCTGAAACAATTTGATTATTTTTATTATGTTGACTACTACCTTGATAGCAATGTTTCAGCAAGTACAATTATCTTACACAATCATAACTAAAAAGTTGATGAACCTTCTGAACTTGCGGAATTAACTATGTAGCATCATTCTTTTATATATCTGCTGTCATTACTAATATTATTCTGCCATTCTGTCTATGTTACTTTATCCCCTTTTGTGAGCTGCTATATTATTGTCTTAATATACAAATTGGTTTGTAAATGCATTTGCGTTCCCCTGCCTTTTGCTTTGCTTCCTATAGTCTAGCCTGCTTTCATCATCGGTTTGTCCTGTCATCTTTTAGGGGTGTTGTTCCTGATGAGCCTGGGTTCTCATGCGCACCATTGGTGATCGCATGGACACCCAGGGTGCTTCTGCCTATCTAGCAGTACACTCGTTCCACTGTGCTGCCACCCACCACCAGAGGGAGCTCCCCGCACTGTCTTGTCTTCCGAGCCTTAGGACCCGGCGGCAGACAGGGGAGCAAGGTGCCAAGACGACGCTTGCACATGCGCAGCTCAGTCTGTTGTCCGCTTCCGGTATTAGTACCGGATGGATGGTATTTAAAGCCGCCGTAAGCAGCAAGTCCATGCTGCGGGAACCAAGGGACCTATATACCCTACTTCTCCTACTCAGGTAATCACCAGTAGCCTATTTGTTTGAGATCCATTGCGGTTATGACCAGCTCATGTCGCTTTGATACCAGTTACATTTTAAGACTTATGCCCCGTACACACGGTCGGACTTTGTTCGGACATTCCGACAACAAAATCCTAGGATTTTTTCCGACGGATGTTGGCTTGTTGCAAACTTGTCTTGCATACACACAGTCACACAAAGTTGTCAGAAAATACAATCGTTCTAAACGCGGTGACGTAAAACACGTACCTCGGGACTATAAACGGGGCAGTGGCCAATAGCTTTCATCTCTTTATTTATTCTGAGCATGCGTGGCACTTTGTCTGTCGGATTTGTGTACACACGATCGGAAAATTTTATATCCTGCTCTCAAACTTTGTGTGTCGGAAAATCCGATGGAAAATGTGTGATGGAGCGTACACACGGTCGGAATTTCCGACAACAAGGTCCTATCACACATTTTCCGTCGGAAAATCCGACCGTGTGTACGGGGCATTAGTCTTTCCCTTGCTGATATTTGAAAGGGGGTTTTTATATAGTACTTTTTGTATCCATTAGATACTTTTCTCAAAGCGATCTGTATCTCTGGAGGTGTGTGGTCCCTGGCATCAAGCCAGCTGCTGTATCTGCCTCTGTAAGCGTAAACTCATATTTTTGATTTTGTGCTTTTGTGCCATGAAGGTTATCACATCTTACCCTCATACATTATAAGGCACTATTGTTTTTCTTTTATTCTTTAGCTAGTCTTTTTTACCATCTACGCTCACCTTCAGCGCAGGGTCCCCTTGACACAGCAGGAACATTAGTCATCCCGGCAGATCCATTTCTTTTCCCCCCTTGTTTAGGAGATATAGGTAAGCAACTGCATCCTGACAGGCGAGGCACATATGCATGTAACATAAATAAATGAATTTATAATTTTGGATTTTTGTCCTAATGTATTATTATTATTGTATGTTTTTTTGATAGAAGGCAGTACAGTCTGCATGTGACCAGCATCCCCTGAGGAAGCCCGACAGATGGGCGAAACATGTTGGGAAGTACATCGCTTTTGCTGCGTCACTGTATCTGCAATTAACCACATGTGCCATTCCTGTATTTAATCTCCTTTTCACATTTTTATATGTAAAATTTTTTTATTGTATTTTTCAAAATAAAGAAAAATTCTTTTATACAAAATATTTGATATCTATCCAATTGACCTGCACCTCTAAAATCCCCATTTTTCTTGCTCGTTAACACACTTTAGAATGTAAGTTGTCACAAGCAGGGCCCTCTTGTAGTGAATTGTATTGTAATGGTAATTTCTCCCTTAATTTTGTAAAGCATTGTGCAAACAGTTGGTAAAAATAGTAATGATAATAATTAAAAAATACAATACCGTGTTTGTGCTCCTATATAACATATACAGCTGATGCAGGGAAGGCTTACTGCATTGAAAAAAGCTTTCTTTTAGAAGCTTTTAAAAGTTTCTTTTAGCACCCTACTGCTTTGTCATGTGACCTGCGATGATGTCACTTCTTGAGCTGCAGGGCCAGCTACCAGGAAAGGGGAAGCTGGAGCTGGGCCATAATTAGGGATGCACCGATACCATTTTTTTTTACAATGAGTACAAGTGCCGATACCTTTTTTTAGTACTCGCCGATCCAATTACAGATACCTACCGCAACTGTTTTGTTTTAACTTCAGCTGTCAGCAATGGTACAAAGCATTGAAAAGTTATTTACAAATGAAATAAATAGATTTTTTTTTTAATTTAGTGCTTTTTCAATGTGAAATGTGTAAATATATGTTAATATATGTGTGTAAAAATATTCACTAACAAAGCAAACAAAAAAAAAAAGTTTTAATTGTTTATTGTTTATAAAATAGACGTGAACAAAAGAAAAAAAAGCAGGAAAATGGAGAATAGGAAGTTAATTAAGGCTGATTAGAGTAAATTAAGGGTTATTAAGTGGTTAAACAGAGGAACATTTGTTCATCACCTTGATCTGCAGATGAAGAAACAGAAATATACAAAAAGAAACAATTTTTTTTATTTTAGTGTTTCAGGGCTGAGCAATGTTAATAATAAACTTCGCAGGCTGCTTTTTTTTTTTTTGACAGCTCCAATTACCGGACTTCTTTAACACTGGGGTAACCCACTGACAGCTCAAAGAGCCGAGCCTGAAAGTATCGGCTTCAGGTATCGGTACATTTGCACGAGTACCGATACTTGTACAAATACTCAGTATCGGCACCAATACCGATAGTATTATCGGTGCAACCCTAGCCATAATACTGTGATTTCAGTTATGTTCCCCCCTCCCCAAACCATTTTATTATGCTGCTATTTGTGAGCAGAGATCTTTGTATTGTAGAAAAGTTGCTCAGTTCAGCTCAAATAAAAAGCTTTCTCAGATCTACCAGTGATGTAGGGATTTAAAGAGCACCTGCCCCCTCGTTAGTGCGAGATATCCTAAATTGCTTATGCAAGTTGCTGTCTTAATAGGGGAAAATGTAGGACCTCACTGTAAACAGTCATCTTTGATTGCTGTCACTTGCCTGAACTAATAAATGTAGCAAACTGATTGGATACTATGTTTGTAAACTCATTGGATACTGTGGATTTTTGCATTTTGTAGCAATACTGTCCTTTTGTATTGCCTTTTAAATAAAACTGTCTGCACATAGCATTAACATGAGTTTCTGACCTTTTCAATATTCTAGGCAAGATTACAATTAAAAATTTAACATAGGTGGCCTAAGGGATATGTAATGACTGGACTGAACTGGGATTATAATAAGCACAGTGGAAGAAAATGACCAGTGCTTTGCCTGTGTCTTATTCAATAATGAACAGTATACAGTACACTGCAATTATATTAAGGATATTTCGGGAATGATGCACACATAATATTAATACATTAATCCTCTTCTTGCAGCCAATATAAATATTTCTGTCTACCTACATATTCCTAAATAATGACATACTGTATATACAGAATCTAAACATGTGCAAGTCGGGGGGTATACTCCACTGGCTACTGTTTCACATAAACAGATTTGATAGTTAAAACTGAACTGGACATAAACTGTGCTGTTCTAAAGTGAACAAACTTTTTAATTGGTAGAGTTCCATGCAGAGCTAGTTACCACGGACAATCATATGTTTAATGAGTTGAATCTTGATACGTTTCTAAAGTACATTTATAACATATTAAATATAAGTCTAATAAATGTTACTTTCCTTATTTTTCGTTTATCTTAGTGAATAATGCAATTAAATTGTAGAAAATGTGCCACTAAAGAGTTTACAACCATAACAAATATGACTCAAATTTTTATATAGTTTGTAATAACCTTTTCTTGCATCAAAAACATACTTGAATGGTAAGATTTATATAAAAATATTTCACATTTCATTTTGAGCGTATGATATGCTGCAAATTACTGAAGTGAAATATGGTTCAGGTTATTTGTACTAGTTAATGCTAGTTTTTTTTTTTTTGCTGAGCTTGGAAGGAAGAGAAAAGCAATGCCTAGAGCAAAATTCGATTAAGCAGAATGAGTCGGCTCCTCCTCCCCATTGTTAACTACATTTTACATTTTACCAATATGTTGGGATCCTAGTTAATGGGAATAGAGTGTAAGCTTTCACAAGCAGGGCCCCCCTAACCCTTCTGTCTTGAATTGTGTTGCAACTGTTCTTTCTCCTTTTATATTGAAAAGTGCTGTGCAAACTGTTGGTACTCTAAGTCCTGTCTACTAATAATAACAATAATAATGTCATTACACTTGAATATACATGCTGTGGTTCTAATGGGTACAGAAGAAAGTAATCTTAGTCAAATGTACACTCACAAGCCTTATGTGGAGGTACAAGCCATGTTAAAAGCATTTGGGCAATACAGGAAGAAAGCTATTAGAAAAGTCTGTAAATAATAAGGGTAGTACCAGAACAAGCACCAATCAAAGGGGGAAAAAAGACAGTTTCAAAAAAAGGTATGGTGGTTTAATGGAAACACAAAGCAAGAGTATCAGGAAAAAAGGGCAAAATAAATCAGAACTCCAGCCAAAAATGACAAGATGGGCTTGAATTAAAAGATAAGATAACAAAACCACCTTTTTCTGCATTATTCACCTTCAATCCAGAGATTTTTCATTTTGATTTAGCAATTCCAATAGTTCATACAGGAGGTATTGGTACAGGTAAGTATAGACGTTTTATTAAAAACAGGTTCTGTACGAGTATGACATCAGTGGTACATGTTATGACAAATCTTATAAGTCTTTGAGGACAGTCTCATCTCTTTTATTTAAAACCCTAGAGAAAGGCCTAACATATAAATATACCCTAGAAGAGTGACGGCAGAAAAAAGCCCAAATGGTCCCTCCCTGCAGCAGATTCTTGGTATGATACCACAAGATATGCTGGAAGTACAATAGAATTTTTTGTTTTGGATAGGATGATGGGGGAAGAAGATTGGATAGTTTAGAAGCAATTGGAAGCTGAGGAGGAAGGTGGGTCAATGGGGTATGCAGGAGTGGGGAAAAGGAGCAGGTTTGGGGGCTGGGTAGTACTTTTTTTTCTGAAACTAGATGTCCTCAGTCTAATGGCCAACATCATTAAACCCAGGTCATCCTGGATCCGCTGTGGCCTGTGATTTTACAGTAAAAGTAAACACAGTACATCGATGGACTCATCTCTTACTTGACCCTTGCTGCCTATCAGCATTCCTTTTTCAGCATATGAACTGATTTGCTTCTTGTGCTGTTTCTTCCTCATACGCTCTGGTCCTGCTGTATAGGGACTTCAAGATGATGATCCAAGGTCAAATTAAGATACTTACACAGCTTGAATTTGAAAAATACATTTTTAAATGATGTATTAATGGTTACAGAGCTGCACTAATTTGTATCTTGTATATCTGTCTGGAGTTCAGCTTTAATTTTGTGTGTAAGTGAAAGAGATATAAGAGCCAGATACAGACAGGTTACATTTGCCGCGAACGTTAGAGCGAGAGCAATAATTCTAGCACTAGACCTCCTCTGTAACTCTAAACATGTAACCTGTAAAAAGTTTTAAAGCATCCCCTATGGAGGTTTTTAAGTACCAAAGTTTGGCGCCATTCCACGAGTGTGCGCAATTTTAAAGTGTGGCGCGTTAGGTATCTGTTTACTTGGCGTAACAACATTTTACCCATAAACCCATGCTTTTTCCTTGTAGTTAGGAGGGCTGGGCTGGAAGGGAGCATTTGTCTTTTCTGCCCTCTTCTATGACACTGTAGTGAGAGGACAGTCTCCACTGAAGCATTTTTATTGTTCCAATGGTACTTTACCATTGGTCCAAGGCTCCAAGCTGTCCATTAAGCTCAGTGCTTATGACAAGAAGTGAGAGGCACTGTGAGCTCATCCTCTCAGTCTGCTGCAAACAGAATGTGCCAGCTTATATTTAAACTGGCCGCTCTGCATGTAGCTTCTGACAGGCTGCACAAGAAGCCCCGTATCTCCGGAATTATAGGTGGCAGGAGCCACCAGTGGTGGGGTAGGGCTCCAGATACCTACCCCCCACATTTGGGGTCTCTGTGACCCCAGGTTGCCAAACTACAACCGTCGAAGCTCGATTGTTTTTTTTTTTTTGTATTTTTTTTCTTTTATGTTCATGGCACCTGCCTCCCCTGACTGTTCATACTTACCCGCTCTGTGCGACAATATTTCACAGAGCAGTCCCTTATCTTTTCTTTAGCAGTCCAGCATGAACCCTGTCTTTTGCTTCTCCCTGCACGTGCACCTATAGCAAGCTGGCTGCTGTGGGGGAACTTTTGCGGCTGTGCTCCGGAGCTGGGCTGAGTGGGTCCATTGACACAGTCCCACGCCCTACTCACTCCTTACAGTATTTGACTGACAGCAGCAGCCAATGTCTGCCATTGCTGCCTGTGTGTCCTGTAAGAAGAGAAAGGTCAGGTGAAGGCAAAAGACCTGCAGCTGTGCACAGTGCTGAATCGATCAGAGGAGACAGGTAAGTGTTTAGGTGCAGGGGGAGAAAAGGTAGCTAAATGTTTTTTACATTACTTTAGTGAATGCATTAAAGTAAAAAAGTTTAGACTTTAGAACCACTTTAAAGGATATGTAAGCCCAAGAAAACCATTACTATATTGCAATTTACTGCTCCGTAGATATGGTGGCTGCATTGGTTTTCCTTTTTCAACCTACGAGCATTTTTAGCAAGCACAAACTTATCTTCTTTCCAAGATATCTTCTGTAAACTACATATCTCTCTGCTTCCATGTAATGTAAGAAAGAAGTACATGTTTGTAGTCCAGATCAGAAAGGCAACCATAGTTGGAGTGGAGGCTGGCTATGCGTGGTTTAAATAGACCGGCTGAGATTTGAGCCATTAATTGTCAGGCTGAATGGACCAAGCTGATCGATCGATCAATTTGGGTACAACTAGTCTGCTGTAGCCGCTAGAGAAAATCACGGCTTCCCCCGCCCACTCCCACAACCCCACAGGAGAAGAAAATTGCTCGTCAGGAGGGATTCCCATGTCAACACTGTCTGTGTTGATGGGGGAATCGTGCAAAATTTTTTCCTGCAACCCACATTTTTTGGGGGTTTAGATGCGCTTTAAGTGCTCACAGGAGTGAATAAATGTAAGCTGATACACAATTGATAGGGTCACTTGCCTATAGTGCTGTCTTTGAGCCATCACAGGTCTTATCAGATAATATCAGAGTTTTCTCAGATGGGTGAATTGTCTGTTGGTCAATTCTTCATTTTTGGTATCTGCCATCTGGTTCCATATCGGCTGCCTAACTGTACAGATGACATAAAGTAGGACTGTATTATTGCAACTAAACATAGGAGAATATTTTCATTGTATTCCAAGGAGGGCCTTGTCTGATTTAAAGTAGATGTACGGTTCAAAAACTAAACATGGTAAATATGTTAAAACACATATAGATTAACTGTCTAATGCCCCGTACACACGATTGGATTTTCCAACAACAAAACCGTGGATTTTTTTCCGAAGGATGTTGGCTCAAACTTGTCTTGCATACACACGGTCACACAAATGTTGGCCACAAATTCCGAACGTGAGAACGCGGTGACGTACACCACGTACGACGAGCCGAGAAAAAGGAAGTTCAATAACCAGTGCGGCTCCTTCTGCTTGATTCCGAGCATGCGTGAACTTTTGTGCGACGGACTTGTGTACACACGATCCAACTTTCCGACAACAAGTTTTGTTGTCGGAAAATTTGACAACCTGCTCTCAAACATTTGTGGGCGGAAATTCCGACAGCAAATGTTCGATGGAGCATACACACGGTTGGACTTTCCGACAACAAGCCCACATTGAACATTTCCCGTCAGAAAGTCAGACCGTGTGTACGCGGCATTAGAGTTCATGCACATGGACCCATTATCCAGTACAGCATAAACATACTGGCTATTGTGGAGCTGCGTACAGATGACCATAGACACAATTGGGTCAACCTACTTGCCAAAATTGTCTGTGTTCAGAAACTTTTGTCTGTGCTGCTTGGCGCACGTAGCAGCGCATAAGCTGAATATAGTTGCTTGCAGTCATTCATGAGTTTGGGCAGCTGTACGCAGCACCAGGAGCTCCCGATCACTAAAATATGCTAGCATGTTAATACTGTACTGGAGAACTAAGCTAAACTACAGCATTTCCTGTTGCAGCTTCCTGTGCCACCCACCTGTTCGTCATTATTAGGGATGAGTTCAGGTGTGTTCAGGACCTAATCTAAACCAGCCTGAGTGATCGTGGGAGGCAGTCGTCATCTGTACTGTGCCAATCTTATGTGGCCAAGGCATTCCCTACCCTTCAGCCACACGTTTACAAGGATCGTGTATGTGTGCGGCTACAGGGCAGGGAATGCCTTGGCTGTTTAAGATTGGACAAGTACAGAGACAGCTTCCTTGCGGGATTGCTTAGGTGGGTTCGGACTAGGATCATGCCTGAGCTTATCCCTAGTTATACAATAAATAAACATCACATTATCCTCCCGGTTCCCACCCCTGCTATGGTTTGCCTATATATCTTCTCCCCCAGCTTCCAGTGTGTGAAATATGTTAAAATGGGAGCATTGTGCAATGCACTGAAATGTGATTAGCTCATAATGCCTCCTATCCTCATTCTGAAATGTTGTGGTGAAAATAATCAAACAATAGATAATTATAATTTAATGAATAGGTAATTGAACTAAAAGGTGCTTTTTAATTTGCTTAGCTCTTCACTATAATTTCCACACTACACTGTACAGTTTGTTTTTCTCACATGTTACATTTTAATTTCCCCTTTTGAAAGTGAATCAGCAATATAAATAGAAGAGCGGTTTTATGTGCATGGAATTCCAGTGCTCTCAAGTAATTGTGATATCCTGTCGGTACAGGCACATCCTGGTTTCATGGATACTTAATAAACATTCTATCTTCTTGTCTTGGACTTATCCTGTGTTTACAGCTGCTCCCTACAGTGTGACAAATATTAATCACCCTGACAAGTACCGTTCCAAATGCCTAGGTTAATAAAGCTTGCAGTGAGGTATAATGAATATAACACAGGCCCAGCCAGTCGTAAAAATGTCACATCTCGTCTGAGCAATCATACACACAAATAATACACACTGGACTATATGCACTCAAGGACGTACGGAGGTCAGGTAATGGTACACACTGTTCGCAGGACATATCCCCAATTTCAGAATGGTACACACAGCAGTAACATTAAGGATCGGACTTGCTGTTACATACCTTCACGCACTCAGTGTCTGCAGATTGCTTTTATATTTCTCAAAAGGGTTATATAACTCTGAGCAGAGTTTTTAAGGTCTAAAAGTACTTATATGCTTCAAGAACTTCCACTTTATGTTTTGTAGCCTCTTTTTTCTCTTGTGTCTCAATAATTTTTTAACTCCTCTGCTCCAAAATGAGCAAACAAGTTGGCTACTGGTGTAAAAAATGTATTCTTACTGATTATCGGAAACACTGTCAGACTTTAGTTATAACCCATTTAGACTTTACTGAGTAATGCTTTATGACTATGGAATGCTGTGGCCACACAGTCATGTCAATCTATGTTTAACCCTCTTGAACCAGTGGAAGTCAGACCTTTAAGCTTTAAAGTGGTAGTTATGGCTGCAAAAAAAAAAACCTTCTCCCTACAATGCGATGTCATAATGTGCTAGTATGCAGTATAAGTATCACATACTGGCACATTATGAAAGACTTACCAAAACACAAAGCCTTCCACCGCTGACAGGGCTTCCATCTTCACCCAGTCCTCCTTCGGGGTTCAGACCATTTGGATAGCCAAGCCACGATGACATTACTCCGATGCATGCCGGATTCATGGCCCCAGCACAGAACTCTGAAGGAACGGCATGAGTATGCCATCCCTTCAGAGTGCATGCGCCAGTGATGTCACTGGCTGCAAAGATACTGAGTATCTCCTAAACAGTGCACATTTAGGAGATATTCCTTGTACCTACAGGTAAGGATTATTATTAGCTTACCTGTAGGTACAAGTGTCTAAGTGGTGTTTACTACCATATAGATGTAATTCCAAAGTAATTTTAATATTTTAAAAATCTGCAGCTTTTATCAAAATAATACCTGGTGATTTCGGCATGAAGGTCCTGTGTGGTGTGTGGTGTTCATACCTCTGGCCTGCAGGTGTCACTATTTAAAGTAAAGTGGAACCTTGGTTTACGAGTAACGCTGTTAACAAGCATTTTGAAAGACAAGCAACTTTTAAAAAAATCCTGACTCGGTTTGGGACCGTTGTCTCGCAAAAGGAGCAGGATTCAAGCCAATGGGGTGTGCAGTACTGCATTTGGCCACAGGTGCGGGGGCGCCGGTGACACTCAGAATGGTTCAGAGCCGTTCGGAGCCATCAGGAAATACTCGGAATCACTCTGAAATACTCGGAAATACTCAGTTCCCGAGTGTTTCCAAGCCTTTCCGAGGGTTTCTGAGTTCAGCCGAGCTGTCCCAGAGTATTTCCGTGGCTCTCCGGTGCCCCCCACCTCTGGCCACATGTGGTATTTCATGCAATAGAAGTCAATGTGGAACAAATTATCTTCGTTTCCATTGACTTCTATGAGGAAACTCGCTTTGATATGCGAGTGCTTTGGATTACAAGAATTCTCTTGGAACGGATTATGCTCATAATCCAAGGTTTCACTGTACATGTGTAATACTTTCTATACTGTGTACATGTTAGTTCCAATTTCTTTTCCTGTTTATGGATCCTGAACTTGCTAATAAAGCACCCTATAACCACTCTGCCTTCGAAGCTACTGGATACATCAAGATTGGGGATGAGGATGTCTTTTCTATCTCTATAGCAGTCTGCTCCTTTTTCTTCCACACCCTGGTGAGCCTGTAAGGCCTTTAACTACTTGGATTCGTATGTTTGAGAATGAAATACTTGCTGCTAATCAGGGGGGCATACAGTGCCTACTGCTGGAAAGCATGCTTTACTTATTTACTGCCTTCCACTCTCCAGCAGAGATATGGAAGGGATGCTCTACTTTACACAACAGAACAGCATGCTGTCTTTATGTTCTGCTCCTCCTCTGAGCATTTTCATTTTATTTAAATGTATTTCTACTGTTAACAACTGCTTCCACTAAACTTCTGGACAGTAAAAATAACAATTTTATGACTGTAACCTTATCACATAGGCTTCCAGTGCGGACGACAAGTGACTGTTTCAACACACATTGTGCATGCCATGCATTCAGTCATAATACCTGAAAAATAATAATTAAAGCAGAAAAAGACTGTATTTTTATGCTTTTCCCTAGTTCTCCACTAAAAGGTACCACTTGTTTTCCTCTGTCCTTGTGTATTTATCCACGTATTTCTTACAAAGTACATCATTCTTTTGCTAATTAGAAAACAAATGGCAGTTTATGATAAAAAAAAAAACTCAAACTAAATTTAATTCAGAAATTTAAGAAATTAGTGCTTTGTAAGTAATAGGGTTGATTTACTAAAACTGGAAAATGCTAAATCTGATGCAGCTCTGCATGGTAGACAATCAGCTTCTAACTTCAGCTTGTTTAATTAAGCTTTGCCAAAAAAACAAACTGGAAGCTGATTGGTTTCTATGCAGAGCTGCACCAGATTTTGTGCTCTCCAGTTTTAGTAAATCAACCCCAATGCATTTTTGCAATATTTCTGTTATATCCATGTCCGTTAAAATCCTGTGTGGACATCAGAGCAATAATAGGTGGGTGATCTTCCCACTGGGACACTGAAATTCCCTCACTTTGTATAGACTTCCTCTCACTTTATTTTAGATCTCCAGGACAGGAAGCAAAGATAAATCTCTCCAACAGGATTTCAAGCGCAAATAATAAACTGACAGGGGACTTAAAGTGATACTAATCACACACTGTTTAATTTACACTGTCCCTTCTATTGCTGTATGTGGATGATGACACTGTAATTATTTTAATTAAAGAAAAATCGAAGTACCTTTTTCCTAATCCATATACAGCTGTCACATGACCCAGCTCTTTCCCAGCCTGTCTGCAGGCAAACATAAGCAGGGGGAGCTTCTAGTCCTCAATAAACTTTTTTTAAAATTGGCATACAATTATATACAGTATATTTGAAATCAAATCTTTATTATTTTGTGGAATAACATAGTGTGGGTGGCTTTCTGGCAGGCACAGGTTGTGTCATGCCCCTCCAGCCTGCGTCTTAGAATAAGAGATAGGTGAAACCAACATTAATCTACTTGTAATAACCCACCCCCATTGTGTTTAGCTGGTTAGTGGGCATGGAGGAGGAGTAGGGAGGGAGTGGGCTGTCATTTACCACTGTGTATATGTCCACATGTGTGATTCTATAGTCACATTGGCTGCTCAGATGTGATGGGGAGGAAATGCTCAGCATAGAAAACTGAGCATGTGCAGCGTTGCAACCACAGCTGCAAAATCCCTAGTTGAACTGGGGACATGGACAGAAGGTGGAGATAGCAGCACGATCAACCAGGTTTTTTGCAGAATACAGAAAACAAATCTTATAATTACTGAGTATGAACATCATAGAATACAGGATTTATTGATAGCTGTTTTATGATGTGGGCTTAGTGACACTTTAAAACTATTCCCACTCTCCAAAACTAAAAAGAACAACGTTTTGGCTATGCTTACATTTTATAATAACCTGAATTTATTTCTGTGACATGATATATCTAAAAGATTTTTATTCAGACAGCGATCTTTATTCATCTCAAGTACTATAGGTGAAACATAAAAACATCATTGGAATTATTCCATTATCAAGCATATAAGGAAATTTGCAATAAGAATTCTTTGTTATAAAAATCTAGCTGCCTTTTGAAAAATGCATGCATAGCTGAGAATATGTATATCTCGAACTTCAATTTTAACCAAGGAATATATCTTACTTACTTACAGTATATGAATGAAAACAGAACCTTCAGATTTAATGACAAATTTTTACAAGTTTAGGGAAAATGAAGAGACATTCATGACTTGCTTGTAAGAATTATTGTTCAAGGTAATAGATGGTATAAAATACCATCATCTATAAATCAAACAAATGAAGCATATTGTTGGAGATAGAAAGATAATATAGGGATGTATTTGCATATGTGGGTTAGATATCCTATCATTAATACCTTCTGAAACATAATATAGGGATGTGCTTGAATATGTGGTTTAGATATCCTATCAATACCTTCTGAACCAAAGTTAGCTTTTACATAGTGGTGATATCTGTATTACCGAAGAACTAATGCTTTTGAATTTGGATTCAGATGTTGTCCAGTTACAATCAAAAAAGTGTAGTCACCTTTTTCAATTATGGCTGCAAATGTCCTAGTTGCTAAATGTTGAAATCATTCATAATCTTCCATAATTACTAAATGAATCAAAGAAATAAATGCATTTAAAAAATATGAACAAGTGTTAAACGGATTCATTTAAAAGTGAAAGTTGCTTTATACAAGGGCAATCTAGAACCAATTCTGATCTAGTGCTTACAATTATATGTTTAGACTTTCATGATTTAATATGTTTAACTGCACATATGATTATTTTTCTAACTCTATAATGGGTACTATTCGCAATTTTTTACTTTCTTTTCATTGTTTTATTGATTGTAATTATATTTTACATTTATAATTAGATATTTATATTGTTTTACTCCTTTACATTGTACTCAATATTCCTGTGCTGGGCTTTATTTCTTTGTGAATAATAATCATATTCAAAAATTAAATGCAAAAAAAAACCAAAAAAACTTAGTGGACATAAACCCGTAATGCTTCAGCATGCATTGCAGTAGTGTACTTCTGTTTCTTGTTAACAGAGATCCTACAGAGTAAAAAGAAAAATAGTTTGGCTTTTGTGGCTTCAGGGCAGACAAGAATTGATTTGAAGAGACAGAACAGCACAGGTGACTGTTAAATGTAGTGTTCATTACACTGTGTACAACGGGCATACAGAGAAATGTCAGTCTGGCTCTTTTTATACCAAGGCCAGTAGTTTAAAAAAAGGCATCACATGTTTTTGTGAATGTTTGCTTACATTACATTTATGGTCCTGACAAATGTTTACATGGTAATGTAAGTTTGCTTTTTGTCTTTAAGTACTTGTATGTAAAAAGGCACAGTTTTGATGATCGTATAAAACATTGTAATTGCCTTGGATAGCCAGTCAGTAATTCCCTAACTCCTGCACTCAAATTATGAAGTATGGTTGCTATGAATAATACCTCCAATTCTCTGTCAAGGCTTAAAAATGAACCATACTGTGTTTCTATATGAAATAACATTTATCATACATGTATTCGTATTTCAGTGTGTCAGAATAAAACACAAAAAGTTATTCTGCCCTTTTAACAGACTTTCCCCGTTTTCATACAGCAAAACAAAGCAAGCAAACTTGCAACCATAGGCTTTCATTATTTTTTCTTGCTTTTGCTATCTTATAAGATCTCTGCTAGTATGGTTAGTTAAAATGTTCTGGCTTATGGCTAAAGCTGTCAAAAGCATATAAGCACAGGATAGTGCAGTTACAGTTATATAAATAAAAGCCTATTCTACAGCCTTGTGAAGAGCACGCTCCCACTCTCCTGCAGAGTTATGGAATGAGGGGACGAGCTACTTTATACAACAGAGCAGCAGGCTGTTGATGTGTCCTGCTCCTCCTCTGGGAATGTCCTTTTTTAACTGTCCATCTACTGGTCACTCCCTACTGCTTTAATGGAACTTCTGGACTGTAGTAATAAAGATTATTTGACTATCACCTACTGAGCATAGATTATATAGGTATGCGGAACACCACAACAATTTACTTTGTGCTCAGTATGAACTTTGCATATAAATCACTCATTTCCAATGGTGGCTGTAGCTATATGTACAGGGGGATTGGTGTTAGAAAAACGGGAAGGTTCTTTGTGGCAAAAACTAACCCTGTGAAAAGAGTTGGAGCTGGAAGTGGTATGAATTGGTGCAGGGTGAGGAGTACTATAATGATGGTTCAGGTGTAAGTTATGTCTCAATTGACAGTGCAGGTGATGGTTTCTTTTTTGGGTTGAAGTGTTAAACAGGCACTGCCTATTTACATAATATGGGACGAAGTGACACATTCTGTGAATAGGCCTCCACAACATATTGATACCATATTGATCCCTGGTCTTCTCTCGCTTCGACTATTGCAACTCCCTCCTCATGAGCTTACTTCTAAATAGGCTATCCCCACTTCAGTCCATCATGAACGCTGCTGCCAAGCTCATCCACCTCACAAACCGCTCAATGTCTGCTATACCCCTCTGCCAATCCCTCCATTGGCTGCCACTTTGCCAACCAATTAAATTCAAGATACTAACTATAACTTACAAAGCCATCCACAACCTGGCCCCCAGCTACATCACTAACCTAGTCTCAAAATACCAACCTAATCGTTTTCTTTGCTCCTCCCAAGACCTCCTGCTCTCAAACTCCCTTGTCACCTCATCCCAATCTCACCTTCAGGACTTCTCCAGAGCCTCTCCCATCCTCTGGAATGTTCTAACCCAATCTGTCCGATTTTCTCCTACTTTATCCACTTTCACACGATCCCTGAAAACTCATCTTTTCAGAGAAGCCTATCTGGCCCCCACCTAACAACTGTACATTTATCTTCTCAATCAGCACATCGCCCCACAGTTATTACCTCTTGTATCTCTCGACCTTCCCTCTTAGATTGTAAGCTCTAAGGAGCAGGGCCCTCTGATTCCTACTGTATTAAAGTGTATTGTATTTGTACTGTCTACCCTCAAGTTGTAAAGCGCTACGTAAACTGTTGGCGCTATATCAATCCTGTATAATAATAATAATAATACCAGCTTGTGACCTCCTTCCATGTGACAGTGCTAGGCTCTAGCAGACACTTTTGAGTCCCAAGAAGTGTAACATGACAGAGGCGCTGATATCTCCAGCTCACACAGCTATTTCTCTAGGCACCTGTAATTTGGTGCCAGCTGCTTTACAGATGGATTTTTAATGGCACATACTGTAGACCTAAAATATTGGCTATACACTTATTTGTATAAAAAAGATACCCCATATATAAAGGTGAACTCCAGGCCAACAGCTAAATATTCAGATGAAATCCATACATTAAAGCTGTTTTATCTGCCAAAGGATTTGTATTTATGCTCATCCAGTGCCAAGAATTAAAAAAAAAAAGATCTTATTTCTCTCTGCTGCAGTTTGACTTAGGCCCCTTTCACACGGGCGGACCATTAAAGTCCACCTGTCAGTTTTTTAGGCGGACCAGAACGGACACTCCATGCAGGTCTATGGAGCAACGGATGTCAGCAGTGACATGTCCACTGACATCCAATCCGCTCCGATCCGCTGAATCCAGACGGATGGAAATCCTATTTTCCATCCATCTGGTGGATCGGATTGGATGAAAACGGGCAGTCGGTCCATTTTCATCCGATCCCCCATAAAGGAGAGAGGGAATCTGACAGGTCCGTCTCTCCACACTGAGCGGAGACGGACCTCTCATCCGCCAGCTCAAAGGGGCTCAGCGGATCGATCTACCGCTGAGCAAGCGGATTCCATACACGGACAGCCCCGTGTGAAAGGGGCCTTACAGGTCTTCTCCTTACCACCCACCCTGTGACTGGACAGTGAAAGGAGAAGCAGCAGGCACATTAGCTTATCTGCCTGTCACTCTGCTCTCTGTATGCTCCTTGTATTGCATCAAACTTCATTTGCAACTTAAAGCAGTACTTAAGTTCCCCCAATGTTTTTTTTTCCCTTCTAACCTTTATTGCCGGGTTATCTTCAAAATACATACTGACCCCCACAGCAAATCCAGCGTTGTCCCACTGCAAACTTTCTTTGTGTCCATTCCAATTCCATTGCTCTGGCACTTAAAAGGGGCCACACAGTGTTTCTGCAGCTGCACCTTAGCTGCTAAATTTTAAATGTTTGCTGCAGAGAAAATCCTGCCTAATCACTCAAAAATGTTTGTGGCTATTTTGTGGGTGGGGCTTATCACTCAACGTGGGGACCCTTGCAAACATGCTTGCTAATTCCCTGGAAATATGTGCACGGGGCTGCAGTCATGCAGACATCAGCATTAAGGAGACACCCCAACTTAGAAGCAAGCCGTTTGCCTTGCACAGATCCACTTCGTAAACTTAAACACTCTGCAGTTAAGCATTTTTCCCATGTCACTGCACACCTTCTCCTACCGATTTGCAGCAATTATGAGGGGACACTGCAGGGCCTGTGTCCTGCTCACCAGCACAGCCATACTTGTCACCCTACTCTCAATGACAATGTGAGTTCCCGCTATACTCACAGCACAGACCTCAGTTGCTAAAAATCCACTTCCCTGTGCCGCAATGTAGGTACAGAGTATATACAGTGGGGACGGAAAGTATTCGGTCCCCCTTAAATTTTTCACTCTTTGTTATATTGTAGCCATTTGCTAAAATCATTTAAGTTCCTTTTTTTTCCTCATTAATGTACACACAGCACCCCATATTGACATAAAAACACAAAATTGTTGACATTTTTGCAGATTTATTAAAAAAGAAGAACTGAAATATTACATGGTCCTAAGTATTCAGACCCTTTGCTCAGTATTTAGTAGAAGCACCCTTTTGATCTAATACAGCCAAGAGTCTTTTTTGAGAAAGATGCAACAAGTTTTTCACACCTGGATTTGGGGATCCTCTGTCATTCCTCCTTGCAGATCCTCTCCAGTTCTGTCAGGTTGGATGGTAAACGTTGGTGGACAGCCAAGCAAGATTTGATGAACCCCTTGTGAACTGAACCTAGGAAGATTCATTCTTCACTAAACATGACAGATGTTCTAAAGCTGGCTCCTACTGGCACACTGCATTCTGACAAAGGCACCCGCTGCTTTGGGAATACACAGATTGACTGCAGTTGCATTCTGACAAAGGCACCCGCTGCTTTGGGAATACACAGATTGACTGCAGTTGCTGGTTGACAAAAGTTTTCCAGCTTGTCCATTCAACAGAAGTTGATCAAATGATCAACTTCTGTCAAGCATGGATGACCGCATACTGATCAAAATTCCATTTAGTATATGGCCACAGCTTAACTCTTCCCCACTCGTGTAACTAATGTCAGTGTGTGAAAATGGCCTAGTCTAATCATAATTAGACCAATAAGTTCAATCACTATGAATGCTGCTACAAATTAAAACATACTTTTACATTCCAGTTAGTATCGTAGAGAAGTAGTTGCTGTGGATGCAGTTTTTTTTTGTTTGTTTTTTAGCAAAAGACAAGTGTTTGAACAAGCCTTGAGACAGAGTATAGCCTTGCTACTGGCTATAACTCCTGAGCACAAATCAACATCCTATACTGCCAGGAAAAGAAAAATATATCTTCTATTGCTCCATATGGTTGGGGAAGATATAAAATGCACAATGCTGCAGGGCTAATGTGTCATTTTTTAGTACCTCTTAGTTCTAGTCTGGTTACATCAATAGTTTGCCGTCTCCTGGTGCATTTGTAATTTTACATTAACTTCTCACTACAGAGAGACCTAAAATAAAGTGATGTGTTCCAGTTACAGTACATCAGAGACTTTTGTAATTCTTTAGTGGTGGATGGAGAGTACCACAATCGCTATGTACTATTTGGGAGTTTGTGGCTTTTCATGATATTGGTAACATTTTCCTCTGGGTACGTGTTTTCCTGGCTCTAATGTAATAGATCCATTTTTCGGCTTCACATTGAGGAAATAGTGGAAGACTGGGAGATAAAGCACATGACTTAAAGCCACACAACTTTTAGAACATACAATATTTTATCTTTCAATAACTCTTCTTTACTCACATGAATGATTTTCAAGTCTGTTTGTCTGTTCTGCATGTCTTCAAATATTCTGTTTACAGAAAAAGTACATGCACTTTTTATCTCCTTGCCTCTTCAGAGGGACTGCATTGACATTCACCAGATTACATAGCAGAAAGGACTGAACAATATTTCCTCTCTTTCTGTGAAAACTTCCAAATAATGACACAGACACCCACCTGTCCAAACAGATAACGTGTCTGTTTACATAAAATATACAGACACGATAGCTGGTTACCTCGTTCATAGCTAAACTCTTTTAGTAACCTGGTGTAAAGAGTCGGTTACATTCCCACATTCCCACTTGCTCTCCTTATTACCACATTCACACAACCCTCACACTGTGTAATAGATGGTAATGTTTTTTTCTTGATGTGAAAGTTCGGCTTTCCAAAAAAAAAAAAAAAATGTATACTCATGCTGCATCTGTCCCCTGCCATCTCTGCACTGAGAACTGAGCGATCAAAAACCACTGATCGCTCAGTTCTCCCCCCAGTTCTGAGCAGAGAGTGATGACTGTCAGTCACTGGTTCTCTACTCTGCTTCTCCAGCACTCACTGGAGCACTGGGTTATGCAGGGGGTGGGAGGGCCTGGCTCAGTCTCCCAACAGCTTGCTGAGAGGCTGATCTGGTGGCCAATCCAGGCATCTGGATGTATCCAGACTGTAAAGTCGCCCACAATTGACGACTTGACAAGGTTGGGACCATTGCTTCCAGCTTGCTTTCCAACTGCCATCACCAGTATGTTCCACCAGCTGCTCCCACTCCGGCAGGTTCGGCGCAGCGAGTGACGTCATCGTTAGCGGCTGAACAGGGGCAGCTGTTCTCACAGGCTACAGCTTGATATCAGCCCCTCCGGTCTTGGCTCCACCATGTCTAACCGTGTCGGATAGTGGCAGATCAGCTCCTCCCGAACACTGGGTGGACATCATCCAGTCTCACAGCCCACACCATCACTGTGATCAGACACATCTCAGACCACTCCCCATGGAGTTCATCATGCAGGTCAGCCACTGTGTTCACACTTCTCTGGCATTTGATTGAAGCAAGTTTTTTTTTATCCCACATCCCTTTTATCTTTTCAATAAACATCCAGTTGTCTAACAATCATTTGGTGTGACCAAGACAACTTTAGCATTCCTGAGACTTTATATCTGGATCTAAGCGCTTTTAGAAACCTTTGCCGCTTGTTTTTATGTCATACTCTCCCAGCAGTATTTCCCAGCAGCTGTGATCCATGACTTTTGGCATTCACTACCACAATTGTTTTTCATGTACTATTTGTTGCTCTTCAGTAGGCGCCGTTTTTTCTTCTGCAGCTTTACCCACGATTGCAACTCCAATTTGGACTATAAACATATTCGTGTTCCTTTCTTTATCTCAATTACTGGGAATATAGGAATTTGTACTTTATAGAAGATAGCTTGAAAGGAATATAAAATTGTTTGTGATTTCAATTCAATCCAATTTAAGGTACAAGGACATTGCATTTTTTTTTTGCATGATCAGCAAGTATTTCCTGTACTTGCTCAAAATGTTCTTGAAGCGAGGTTCCAATAAAAAAAATAAAATAAAAGTCAGCAGCTAAAAATGCTGCAGCTGCTTACTTTTAATAATCAGACACTTACCTGTCCCACGGTCCAGCAATGTGGGGGAATGAAGCCCTGCTCGTCTCCCCCTCCTCTGTGGCCGGGCAATCATCTGGGACCTGTGATGTGTCCAAGATGATTGCCGAGAGGGAGGGGGAGAAGTGATCTCCCTCCCGGTGCTGCGGAGCCCCGGGAGGAAGTGAGAGCTGGAACCCTCTAAAATGAGGGTTTCCGCTCCCCCCCAAAAAATGAAAAGCCAAATGTGGCATGTCAGGGGGTCACCTTCCCTTAAAGCAGACGTTCCATTTTTGGGTAGAACTCCATTTTAACCTGAAAAATTAAAACCTAATGCAGCTACCGTACGTAAGGACCATTAAGCTGCAGTATATCACAGTTTTGTTCTTGGGTTTAAACATCCTTCAGGTACCTGCTGCATTGCACTATCCCAGGCCTCTATGCTTGTCAGCAAAAGTTGGTAACCTACCTATTTTTGGCAGCCAAAAGAACAATTGCTCAGGCCTGGAGAAAGCCCATGGCCCCCTTTTCAGGGTGTTAAAGACCATATGACTGCTATGATACTTAATGAACAGATGTCTAGATTTCTCAAGGACTCTCCAACTAAATTTCTTAAGATCTGGGAACCTTGGCTCAATATGGCTTCCCCACATTTCCTTCAGCTAGTGCTGGATGCCTGTGACCATACAGTATCCCTATTGCCTTTCCTTCCTCTGTTGCCCCCCACTTTTTTTTCCTCTTTTGTCTTTCCCTTCCTTCTGGGGCTTTCACCCCCTTTCTTTTTCTTCTCAGTCACTCTATACTCTCTGAGTGCATAATCTATACTGCACCATTATCAGGGAATTAGCCGGAATTAGCCTGTCCAAGCTTGACATTGATATCCATGTGGATCTTACCTGAACCTTGTTTTTTATTTGTACATAGTCTCTAGACTTAAAGGAGTTGTAAATGCATTCTATGTGTTAAGATAAAAATCCTTTTGTGTGTTTAGCAGCCACCCCAGCACCTCCCTAATTACTCACCTGAGCCCCATCTCTATCCAGCGCTGTCCACAAATGTCTAAGCCGTCCGGGACACTCCTCCTGATTGGCTGAGAAACACCAGCAGTGCCATTGGCTCTTGTGGCTGTCAATCAAAGTCAGTCAGCCAATCAGAGGGAAGAGGAGGTAGTGCCAGGTCGGGGCTGTGACTCTGCTCCAGTGCCCCCATAGAAAGCTGCTGACTGTGGGGGCACTCGATAGGAAGGAGGGGCAAGGAGCAGCAAAGAGGAACCCAAGAAGAGGAGGATCCGGGCTGCTCTGTGCAAAACCAACTGCACAGAGATGGTAAGTATAACATGTTTGTTATTTAAAAAGAAAAGACTTTATAATCACTTTAACTATTGCTACTGTTTTCTTTTTGCTTGGCACTGTATGAGGCTTTATACTGATTTATGTTGTCATCCAAAGCCCCTGTGTGGGCAGATTGGCTGAATTATTGTTATTCCTTTAAAATGTAATAAAATAATTGTACCAAAAATCCTTCAGGTACATTCAACGATGGTCTCAGCTGCAGTAGCTACTTTAGCCACTATTAAAGCGAAACGTATCCAAGATAAATAGGTGCGCACCCAACATATGTCCTTTCTAAAACACACCTTTATTACCTCAACCAGTAAAATTGCTCTTGTGTTTTGTTAAACAGGCTAAATCATAGCATTAATTAATTTTTATTTAATCAAGGCAAACGATGGCCAGATTGGGTAAGGGCAAATGATTCATGTAGCTTTTACTTCCTGGAATCCATCTACCCATAAGTCAGGTGGGTGTGCTTAGTGGAGAAAGCCCCTCCTGTGTTTCACCAGATAAATTAAAAAAGGTGCCCATGATATATGACATCACTTTGGCCTAGCCAGAAACCGGAAAGCAACTGAGGAAATGTAAAAAAAAAAAAAAAAGAGTTTAAAACAAGTAAGTATAATATACCCATCTATCTACAGCATTTACTAAAGCTAGCAGCATACAGAATAAAATTGGTTAATATTAATTGGGAGAGTAAAGTTTTGCTTTAAACATTGATCACACACGCATTAAAAAAAAGGAGGCACTTGATGTGTATTTCTAAAAAATGCTGAGAGCCTACTGATTTTGACTTTGAAAAGGTTTATGGAACTGCACAACTCAGTATTCAGTATATCAGAGCTTAACAAAGCATTCGCCTCATACTATTTTTTTTTGTGCTCAGGAAACTTCCTGCAACATCTATCTAACATCAGATACTGCAAACCCTTGGCTTTAACTGTTCCTCCAAGACTTGTCAGTCTTTGCAGATGACACCAATCAATGCAGTAAAATAACATCCTTACAAGATGTCTCCAACTTACAAGACGACCTCAATGCTCTGTTTAATTGGCCAACTAATGGGTTTAGTTAAATTGTAATGCATTATTTAAGCATTTCTCTAGAATTGCCAAACTCTTGCTGCTCCATTATATGATCTCCCTTTTTTTTATCTTACTTGTTTTCCAAAATACAATAAAAACTATTGAAACAGAATTGCCAAACTCATTATATACTCCTATTATTTATGGTATTAAGGTTTACACAAGCACTAGATATATAACGTCTTTATAAATAAAACCAAATTTCATAAACAAACAAAACTATTGCTTTTTGACAAACAGAAGTCCAACTTTAAAATATGAAAAAAGAAAACTGTAAACTCTATTGGCCCTTTTCTTAATTTTCTTTTTCTTTCAGTAGCTTAGTAGATGCCCCTTTTTCATTTTGATGTCAAATTTCAATTCAGTTTTAGTCATAGTCTTTTGACTAAAATGGCATTTTAGTTTTAGTCGTATTTTAATCATCTGCAATTGTTTTAGTTCATGAAAATATTTTCGCTATGGTGTGATCCAACTTTTTCTTTTTACATGACAACACAGCTCTAGGTTTCTATGGTGTCAGCCCTGCCTACTTCATTTCTGATTGAATACAAAGAACAGAGATCTATCCTAATCTCTTTCCCCACTTCCTCATCTTCATAACAGGAAATTATCAGCTCACAAGATTTTTGGCAGAATCAACAAGTATTTTTTCACTTATTAAACATTTAGCAGACCAAAAGGAAGCAAGCAAGCAAAGTTTATTGTTGGGATTAACATACACTTTAGTCTATGCAGCCTTTTGAATCAATACATTAGCTTTTAACACTGAAAGATCTGCATTGGTAGTTTTCTGTGTAGAGCTCTTGGCACTGAGCATAACTGTCCCCTCACACTCACTCTTCCTTTGACACTAAAGCCTGGTACACAGGCCAAATTTTTGAAAATGTCCAACCAGCATCCGATCAGCATCCATTCAGCGCCGGAAGACACTGATGTGTTCTGACGAGGGGGGTCCGCTGTCAGAACACATAGCTCAGCAGGGAGATCGCTGTACTAACATTGCATAGTTAGTACAGCGAGCTCCTGCCTAGCATCTCAGTTTTTTTTTTTTCGTTCATCTGGCATAACCCATCCTGCAATATATCCTAATACTAACCCTCTCTTAGGTAAACTTCAAGTATAACTAAAGGCAAAACTTTTTTTTTTTAGTTTGGGATGAAGTAGAGAGGGATAAGAACACCTAACTGTTTTTATTGCTATCTATGCCCCCGAACAGGACATACACCCTCTCTATTGGTCCTGTTTACTATTATCATTAAGGCCTCATGCACAGTGGACGTTTTTGGACTTATTTACAGCAGCTGTTTTTGGCAGTAGGCTTTTTTTCTACAGTCATTAAACCCTCCATCATGTTATCCTATGTGTCCATGCACACACAGGCTGTTATCAGCAGTTTTGGGCAGTGGCATTTTTGAGCAGTAAAAAAACCCCAAAACTAGTGGGTTCTGAGAGACGTTTTTCAGCTGTAAAAACGCTCTAACGCTGATAAACGCTGATAAATGTCAATAAACACTCAAAACCATCGCTCACCAGTGTTTTTTAACATTTTTGATCCATTGAAAAAAAAATAAAAATTTTTTTCTTCAAAAAAAAAAAAACGCTAAAAAACACTAATGCGGAAAAACAATAAAAAACGCTAAAAACCATCTGTGTGGGTTCCTGCACTGATGTCTATACAAATTGCACCCCGAAATCACCAAAAGTAGCACAGAAACTACTTTTGGGAATCAGTGCAGCGCCGCAAATTCGGACGGTGCCCTTGCCGGCAATAGCCGCCGATTTTGCATGTGATTTGACAGATTCTCAAATAGATTTAGGTCTGGACTTTGACTGGGCTATTCTAACACACGAATATGCTTTGATCTAATCCATTCCATTGTAGCTCTGGTGAACCTCCGCCCCCCCCAGTCTCAAGTATTTTGCAGACTCTTACAGGTTTTCTTCTAATATTGCCCTGTATTTGGCTCCATCCATCTTCCCATCAACTCTGACCAGCTTCCCTGTCCCTGCTAAAGAAAAGCATCCCCACAACATGATGCTGCCACCCCCATGTTTCACGGTGGGGATGATGTGTTCCGGGTGATGTGCAGTGTTAGTTTTCCGCCACAAATAGCGTTTTGCTTTTAGGCCAAAAAGTAAAATTTTGGTCTCATCTGACCAGAGCACCTTCTTCCACATGTTTGCTGTGTCCTCCACATGGCTTCTCGCAAACTGCAAACGGGACTTCTTGTGGCTTTCTTTCAACAATGGCTTTCTTCTTACCACTCTTCCATAAAGGCCAGATTTGTGGAGTACACGACTAATAGTTGTCCTGTGGACAGATTCTCCCACCTGAGCTGTAGATCTCTGCATCTCCTCCAGAGTTACTATGGGCCTCTTGACTGCTTCTCTGATTAATGCTCTCCTTGCCCAGCCTGTCAATTTAGGTGGACAGCCATTTCTTAACAGGTTTGTCGTTATGCCATACCCTTTCCATTTTCGGATGATGGATTGAACAGTGGATCATGAGATGTTCAAAGCTTGGGATATTTTTTTTATAACCTAACCTTGCTTTAAGTTGCACCACAGCTTTATCCCTGACCTGTCTGGTGTGTTCCATGGCCTTCAGATGCTGTTTGTTCATAAAGGTTCTCTAACAAACCTCTGAGGGCTTCACAGAACAGCTGTATTTTACTGAGATTAAATTACACACAGGTGGACTCCATTTACTAATTAGGTGACTTCTAAAGGCAATTGGTTTCACTAGATTTTAGTTAGGGGTATCAGAGTAAAGGGGGCTGAATACAAATGCACGCCACACTTTTCATATATTTATTTGTAAAAAATGTGGAAAACCATGTATCATTTTCCTTCCACTTCACAATTATGTGCCACTTTGTGTTGGTCTATCAGGTAAAATCCCAATAAAATACATTTACGTTTTTGGTTATAACATGAAAAAATGTGGGAAATTTCTAGGGGTATGAATACTTTTTCAAGGCACTGTATATATGAAGAAAGGGTTGACTTGATGGACCACTTGGACCTTTTTCTGCTGTCACTCTTCTCTGTTTCTGTCCCCTATGCCCCCCTCAGCTGTGTTCCCCCACAGTATTTATTAAAAAAAAAAAAATCAGTATACATACCTGTTCCAGCTTTCTTTTGGCTGGTCACATGACATGCCTTTTTGTTCTTCGGTTCTTCTCCAGTGTTGTATTTTTAAATGATGCAGAAAATGGTGCTCATGCAGTTCCATGTTATGTGCATTATTCCCCTGTGAGTCCAGACTGGCATGATGACAATGTGGGTATGCCCATGAGTGCCTGGACTCACAGGAATTAGGGTTTATTTAACTTGGAGGAGAACTGGGTGGAGAAGTGGGTCTGCATAGGGACAGAGCTTGAAACAAAGTGAGAATTGCAGCAAGAGTTGTACTTGATTTTTTTAAGCACCCTGAGATCTCATTAAAAAATTAGCTGATGGAGCGAGGAAGGGGTTTTTAACTTGATTAACTTAACTTCATCAACTGCCTTAAAATTCCAGCCGAAGTTGTCGTAACCTTGTAAATGTCTATTCAAAAACTTTCAACACTTGGGGATATCGAGGCACAGGCTGCAGGTCTCACAGTCTTATTTCCACAAGCACTATGCCAATCCCCTTCTGATCCTTCACTAATCCCTTTTCGATTAACATGGATTTGTCATTTATTTATATGGACCTTTACTGTATTTTCAGAAGATCATGTTACAAAACAAGAGAGATTTATAAAAATGTGGACATATATGGATGCTTTTCAATAATAAAGGAATGTAATTAGTTGCTTGTTGGTCCACTGCTCAGAGAGCAAAATGTCATAGTACTGCTGTTAAACAGAGAGCCTGGTGCTGGCATCGCATCTGCACTGTGGACGCATATACAAGGAGCATAGCTTTGCAAATGTCAAGTTTAGAATCCCACACTTTCATTATGAAATGTTTTCTTATTTTATTACAAAACATCTGCTAGAATACTTGGGCAGATTCATACTGTCATAAAAGAAAAGATAAAGAAAATTGGAGTTCACCCATATCATGTTTCTAAGCTTTGCAGAGCCTTTTGGCCAGCTAATTTATTAAAGCAGGAAATGTACTAAATTACATTGCTACATTTACTTAGTAAGAAACTTCTATTAAAATGTTTTAGCCAGTTTATATCCACATTGATCCTTGCATAATGTTGTACTTAACAATATTTTATTCTACAATCATAACAGAAGCCTACCAGCACTGAGTCAATGCAGGTTATTTAAAACCAAAAGGAATAAAGGCTTGCCTATAAGCCAACAAGAGTAATCATTAAAAAAAATGAGTAGATTTTATTCACATAGCAAAAAAAAAAACAATATAAAAAACTCTGTATTTAATGAAAACTCTGCATCTCATCAAGTACTGCTAAAAGCAATTAAAACATTTAGAAAACATGCATAGCCAGAGAGCCCTTAGTCATGGCCATGTTGACCTTGTCCTCTTTCATCTTTGGCTGATAATTATCTTCTTTCATTTTCCATTTTCAACTTCTTGTTCAGTCATTGTTCTTCCCACTCTGCCTAATAATATTGCATTTTCTGACTTTTGCCAAACAGAATACAATTAATATAAATGAATATAAGAAGAAAAATACAAAAAAATACAAAAAAGGGTGATCGTGTGGCCTGGTCATTTCACTTCTCTACCAATCAGTGTTAGCCATAAAGAACTCCTGTATTTCAAAAATGGGCCGCAAAATTCAGGCCATGGTGTGCAATTATAACAGAGAGCGGGTAGTGATATCCCCTATCTATTATAAATGGGTCCTTGTGATTTGCTTTACCCGACCATGTGCTTAGGTTCAACATTACATTCCACATCTAGCCAAGGATGGCTCAAAAACATATTCTGCTGCATCCAGGTGCATAGTGCAGAAGGCACTGTGCGTTATAAAAGTCAATAGACAACTAATAGATACGTTTTTTAAGATGAATTCCAGGTATTGTATATTTTTATATAGTTCATTTGGTCCAGCTTAGAGAAGGTCAGTGGCTCAGCATGAATGCAAAGTGTTCTCTGATTGGACGAGGTGGAAAGTATGATGTCATTGTCCCACCTCTTCATCTTGTCTAATCAGAGAATGCTTTGCATTCATTCACAAAATGCAAAGCATTCTCTGATTGGCACCAATGAGCAGCTGTCCTCCTGTGTTCAGAATCCAGCAACCCAGCTGTTCCACACAGGACCTGGAAGCAAGTAATGCCATCTACACACAGCTGGGCTTTTCGCCCAAATTTGTCTGACGGAACGAATCCGTCGGACAATCTGACCCTGTGTGGGCTTCATCGGACCTGCAGTGGACCTTTTCTGTCGAAAATGTGACGGACTTTAGATTTAGAACACGGACGAAAACCGACGCTAGGGCAGCTATTGGCTACTGGCAATGAACTTCCTCATTCTAGTCCGGTCGTACGTCATCACGGTCGAATCTGTCGGACTTTGGTGTGATTGTGTGTAGACAAGTCCGATTCGACGGAAGTCCGTCGAAAAGTCAGTCGAAAGTCTGTCGAAAAGTCAGTCGAAAGTCTGTCGAAAAGTCCGATGTGATTCAGTCCGTTGAAAGTCCGGTCGTGTGTACACAGCATAAGGAACACTGGAGTAGCCGTGTCTACTTTAGTGATTTTTAGCTTCCAGGGGAATCAGCAGGTGTAAGATATACATACAGTAGTTATATAACTATGCAAAAATATACCACACCTGCTATTCATCTGTAAACAGTGCTAAATGTACGGCCATTCATATATTTTTGTTACGGTTGAGGGTCTATAGTCACAAAAATATTATGGGAGCATAACTTAAAAAAGGTTGCTTGAATGTATCCAACAAGCTTATTGAATCTGGTGGTGTAAAGAACACCTTTTTGGCTCCAGTCATAGCTTAGAATATCTGTCCCAAAGGCTTTATAACAAGCAGGTAATGAGCAGAGAAACCTATAACAGTAAGAACTACAGAAACCAGGATTATAGGATTAGTTTCTTCTATAATTAATAACTGATTTTCTGGATTATGGTTCATATAACATTATGGATCTATTTTTAAATATCTCCAACCTAAAAAAATATGTTTTTCTTTTATACCAAATAAAAAGGTGTAGCATTACTTTACGGCAGAACCTCTGTTGTAACAAATGCTGCTTGTAGCATTCCCCTTCATTTTAATTTACTTGATAGAGGCCAATGCAATGATTACGATAAAAAGCACTTTGCTGATAGACCCTAGGCCAGCCATGGATTAGGGTTCTTTGTTCCCAGCATATCCAGTAATATGTGGGTAATATCAGGGTATCAGTCAATCAAAATATATGTGATTTCATAGGCGTGGGCACAGGGTGAGCCGCATTAGTTTTATCGCTGTGTGTCGGCAGGAAGATGGGAAAGATCACCCTCTTACCGGCTCTGCCATAAGAGAAATGCTTACACACTTCTCATTCACTGTGATGTGATGTTGCCAAGCTCGACAGCCGGCCATCACACTGGATGGAAACATTGATCGTTATTATTGGATTGAAATGCGTCTTTGTGATTATTTTGGCCTTTGCTGTATTCTTAATAAATGTACTTGACAGTAATACTGCACAATGAAGTTTTTTATACCTATTTACATGATGTCCTGACGTGATGAGAGTCTGTCTAAGGAGGATCCTATTGGTGTTCATGCAATCTATTTCCCCGTGTGTATGGTGAAATCTAAGTGGAGGATTTTCAAGCGTGTTTGACTGCTTTTGATTAAGTAGTCTACTCATTGGGATAAGAGTCAGTGTGAACCTTTCCTTCTTGGTGACAGATTGTTCCCAGCACTTTCCTTTGTGTGGACCTACACTTATTTGACTGTTTTTATTGAGATGTCGTATTTCCTCAAACATTGGGACTTTTTATAAATTGTTAGCGCCACACTTTGTGATTTATTTTAGAGTTATGTATACTTATAAAATATTCAGCTCAAAATTAGCTTTAGTCCCCTTTTCGCACTGACGGACTGATCGTGCCCGCCTGCCCATTTGTCAGGTGGACCCGATCAGATTATCCACTGCTCTCTATGTAAAGGTGGATGTCAATGGATGTGTGTCCCTTGACACCTGCGGACATCCAATCCTAACTGCTAAAAACAGATGGATGGGGATCTGTTCGGGGGGATTGGATGACAGTAGGATGGAAACAGACAGGTGGTTTATTTCCATCCAACAGCATTTGGAGGACAGCCTGCTCAGTGGGGATCAGCAGAGAGATCCCCTGCTGAGCAGGCGGATCCGCTGGCAGACTCTGCCAGTGTGAAAGGGGCCTTATGTATGCTTTTTTCACCTAATGACATATCACTGCTTTAACTGCTGCTCTCTGCTATTATTTTGCAGAAATGGATGGCTACTGTTTTTTTTTTCTTTTTAGTGCATTTATTTTGTTCCTCATTTCTTTTTTCTTTTTTTTCTGTTTTCTTGTTTTTTTTGTAAACCTACAAAACCCTTAATAAAAACATATTTGAGTGAAAGAAAAAAACAGCAAATTCAGAAAATATTCCTGTTACTGTTAAATTTTCTTTCCTGATTTTTGAAGTATACTCAATAGTGGTATAAGAAAGCAATATCAAACAATTCGATTTTATCCTTAAACGGCTAACAATGCTGTTCCACAATCATGAGAAATGGCCTTGCCAATAAATAAATAAAATCTCTCAAACCTGTAGCAGCAAGAAAAAATTAAGCAAGAAATGTTACTTTTAGTATGTCACTTCATCACAACTATTACATTTCAGCAGTTAGTCACATTAATGAAAACAGATTATCTGCCAAGTTTTGGTGGTTTACCACAGTCCACTGACTTCTGTACAATGTCATTTATGTATCAATAAGTAGAGCTGGGAGTCCTTTATAGCACCTGGTGGTATCATAGTTTGTGATGGGGCGGTGGAGTACATGTAAATGAAAAAACATGCCTAGCATTCATAAGACCATGTTTATTTTTGGCCTGCGTTCCTGATATGGAAAACCCAAATATTATCTACTTTAAAAACAAAAAATCTATATGGTTCAAAGCACAGAGATGCTTTGGTCTTTTCCAGAGCCCTTTCAATAACTTAATATTTTCTTGAAGGCATACACTGTGCAATAATAAAAAAGAGAAATGTAAGGAAACCTATAGTATGTTTTGCACAAATGCACATAAAGTATATTTGTATTTATTATGGCCAAGAACACATATACAGTGTGTGAACAAATGCTGTAAATTAAGAATACTTTCAGAAATAGAAGTGTTAATAGTTTTTTTTTTTTAATCAATTGCCAAAATGGAAAGTAAATGAACAGAAAGAGAAATCCAAATCAAATTAATATTTGGTTTGACCACCCTTTCCCTTCAAAACCAACTCTTCTAGGTACATTTGCACAGACCTTTTGAAGGAGCTTGGCAGGTAGGTTGTTCCAAACATCTTAAAGAACTAACCACAGATCTTCTGTGGATGTAGGCTGCCTTCGATCATTCTGTCTCTTCATGTAATCCCAGACAGGCTCAATGTTAAGATCAGGGCTCTGTGGGAGCCAAACCATCACCCCCCAGGGCTCCTTGTTCTTCTTTATGCTGAAGATAATTCTTAATGACATTGGCTGTATGTTTGGGGTTGTTGTCCTGCTGCAGAAAACATTTTGGGTCAATGTTATTTAAATGATTTATGTATTGTTGTTGTTGCCCTTGAAGCCACAAGAAGAGTCCCTCTCCCTGATGTACAGTATTTTTTTTTGCATTCATACATGTCCCTCATGGCAGTGCCCAGTTTCCCATACCTTTTTTACAGCAGTTTGCCTATTGTTCCTAAAAGTTACCATATTTAACAACAAGATTCAACCTACAAAAACTTTAATGAGATTCCCCTCTAAGTTTGGGTTTGCTGTATTTTCAACAAGACTCAACAAACCAATGGCAATGAAAACCCACATTCGCCTATCACTACCTGCCACTAACAATCTTCCTGTCCTAAAGTTATAATAGTCACCCACTTTACTTTATCTATGTACAGTATGTCACCCTAGGACAGAAGGTGTGTTATGACTACAGAACGCCTACTCATCCCCATAACTTAGGCGGAAGTGTTCTGTAGTGCACAAAAAAATAAATGAGCAGGCCTTTAGACACTGGTTGAGATAACACTGCATAGTGCACAGAAAGTTACAAACTCACTGGATTTATAATAGGATGAGCAGGTTTTTGGGCAGTGCCCAATGAGGACAGGGAAGAGTGCACGCTCATGCCCCTAGAGACTGACAGAGGTATATGCCAAAACATGGAGATAGCGTTAAGGCTTGCACTCTGTAATGAGCGGCACTTCTCTAGGCAGCCATTATTTAACTCTTTAGATCCTGTGGCACAGTTCTTTAGTTCTGCACTCTGTACACTATGGATAACAGTTCCTCATTACACCTCTCTCTCCCCTGCAGCATTTCTGGGCTACTTCTGTGTAATGTGCACCAAACTCCACCAGCACAGTTTCCTGTCACCTCATCCCAGTGACACTGATCCATAAGTTTAGCTCTTGACCCAACTTGTAATTAAACTTGAACCTCAGGAAGCTTAACTCTGTACATAACCTGTGCTTAGGCTCCTTTGAGGCCTTACTACATTTTCCAATACATTCAGACTGAATTTCTAGGATACCCTGTACCGCGAATTGGACCCAAGACTGGGGTACCAATCACTAGGGAAGGAGCCTAAGCACACAAGCTCTTTTACTCCTGGGACCTTCCATTATCTATGCCAAGTCACCTCCGCTTCCCGACTGGTTGGCTGATAATTGCACAAAGACATAGTCATTAGCAACATCAGTACAGCCTTCTTTGGTTAGCTGGATAGTTAATTTGACACTGGTACTGCATCTTCTCTCGTATTGTCGTGTTCCCTGGTGTGAACCATATATATGATACTCTTACATACTTGTCAGGAGCATGTTTGTCAAGGAGATTTATGTGGCCAGTCTCTGGGTGGAGACCAAGCCTGATTTAAAGTGGTTGTGTAGTCAGAAGATTTTTTATCTTAATGCATTCTATGCATTAAGATAAAAATCCTTCTGTGTGCAGAAGCCCCCCAGCCCCCTCCAATACTTACCTGAGCCCCATCTCTGTCCACGAGTGTCTCGCCCATCCAAGACTCTGCCTCCTGATTGGCTGAGACACAGCAGCAGTGCCATTGGCTCCCGCTGCTGTCAAAGTCAGTCAGCCAATCAGGAGAAAGAGGGGATGGGACCGGGCTGCAGCTCCATGTCTGAATGGACACAGGGATCTGTGACTCAGCTCGGGTGCCCCCATAGCAAGCTGCTTGCTGTGGGGGCACTCAACAGGAGGAAGGGACCAGGAGCACAGAAGAGGGACCCGAGAAGAGGAGGATCTAGGCTGCTCTGTGCAAATAAACTGCACAGAGCAGGTAAGTATAACATGTTTGTTATTTTTATAGAAAAAATGCTTGTGATATTCCATTTGTAAAACATGTTTCAAGCTCTCTATTTGTTTGCCCTGCTCTGTTGTTTGGATTCCCTTGTTGACATTCCTGGATTGGATATTGACTACTCTCTGAACTCTGCCTACCTTTTGACTATCAATTTGACCCTGAGTATTCTGAACCTCGTCTGCCTTGTACCTGGACAGTCATTGAGCAACTCTGCCTGTCTGCCAACCGCAAGTACCTGTTTGTTTTGTTCAGTTTATGCCTGCCCTGGTGTGGTGGCCAGGCACCATAGCATTGTGTATAAGTCCTGGGGGCAACCAAGTACTGGTAGGCCTGCTTGCCTTATAGGAAAGTGGGCTGCACTATGTGAATGACACAGAAGCTAGCTATAGTGTCTGACCACCTGTGTAAGGGGTAAGCGTGACACCCCTTTAGTATGTGTCCTTTAATAACCTCAGATCAGGCAAGTAATTTAATATCAAAGTTCTTCAAGTTGTTTAAGTATAAAAAACAGCACAGCTTGATTCTCCTCAAACATTTTGTCCTAATACAGAGTACCCTCTGAGTGCTCCTTGGTGTCTACTGGTGCCCCCTGCCCATTTTGGTAGTCATACTTTTGAGATAGTTGGAAGAGTTCTTAAAGTCCTTAGAATATCAAGTCCATAAGTCCATGTCCCTGGAATCCCGCCAAGGGTAGTAGCAATCAGCCCAACGCCTGCTCTCATCTAATACATGGAGTGTGCTCTTCCCATCTAGAGGTGGTCTTTTATACATTTACCCCAGCAGAGGGTGATACCACCCCAAAAGCTTAGGAAAACCCGACCAGCAGTGTTAACCATTGACTCTCTGCAGGGCAACATAACCAAACAGCACAACAGCCAAACTATAATATAAAAATAGAAAACACATAACTAAACAACCTTTTCAGAAGCAGCTGCTTACAGGTTTTTGTACCTGTGAAACAGATATGGAAAAAGTGTTTCCACTTATACATTTAACAGACCAATAAGGGATTAAATACTAGAAGTTTTAATCATGCAGGTGTTTACTGTCATAGCGAAAGTTTATTTTTTTTTATTGATTAAAAGATGCTCTTTATTGAGTTTTACAAATAGGCATAATAAATAACAATACAATAAACATAATTTCTCAAACTATTGTCCTTCAGAGAAGCCTGTACAAGATCAATAGCCATGGTGAGCACAATACAGCATTATAAATTACAAAGAAGTATATTTAGACAATAATGTAGTCTCCCGGTTCAACCATATCAGCCTATGTGGCAAGCATAGAATGCATCCATGGACTCAAAATTTTATCAAACTGCTTAGAGGAAACTCTGTTGGTATATGTAAGTTGGTATAGGGATGGGCAGAATGAATTACATTATTCCACCCAAAAAGAGACGGTTAACAGTATGGTTAGGGGAAGTTTTAGTAATAATACCCTAACATTTCACACTAGCCATTGTTTAACACCAGAACAACCAACCTTACCAGGGTAAAAAAAGATGTTCGCTTTGTTTTTTTTATTGTTCTTTTGCTGGTTGAATATGTTTTTTACATTATGTAATAGTCCACCCATATAATTTATGATTATTATAATTATTTTAATTTCTGGCTATATATCTATAATCAAAATGCATGTTTTACTTCAAGACCACATATCCAGGTTGAGGCTTGATGAAACTGGATCCTGCTTACAGTGTAATTTTAAATGGTCGCATTCATTTAATTATATCCTAAAAACACTTTACCACAATAGCAGTAATCAACCTTTGTCATACAGAGAGCCACTTCAGCAGTGAGCCTCAGAGCTGCATTCAATCGTTCTTTTGTTTCACACTGTCATAACAGCTTTGCTCTATTCTCTGTTAACTGGTGCCATACTGAATTACCCTGCTGTCAGGTATAGGATAGGAAGAGAAAAAGAAAAGGGAAAATGCACAATGGCTGCTTTACCGGCAATGAGTAGTAACAAATGTGATGCATAACTCTGTTGTTTCTTGAATGTCAGGACAATGTGGAGAGAAATTGCTTAAAAACAATCATTTAAAATGTTCACCGACTAGCTGATATGTATGGTTACAGCACATCTACAGGAATACACAATAGTTTTGAAAGAAAGTAGATGTAAGCCCTGAGGAGTCTGTTTCTAAATGTTTTTTTTAAGATTCACACATTTTTTCTAATTGGATTAAATTGGGAAAATGTGTAACTCCTGGGTGAAAGTAGTATGAACCTTGTGTGAATACATTTATAAATAGACCCCAAAAGCTGGCCATAGATGGAATGGATTTCCCCATCCGCACAAGTGAAGTGGATGGAGGATTCCTCGCTGCTGGGACATCACATTCTGACAGTGGGACTCTCTGTTGTTAGAATACACTGATCAGCGTCTGCAGTTGTTGATGAAGAAAAGTTTTCCAATGTTCCCATTTGTCTGAAGTCGATCTAATAATCAACTCCTGTCAAGGAGTACAAACAAGTGGCCACTGCACCCACCTATAACTGGTCTTTGCAGCAAGGAGTACTGGAAGGGCGACATATGTCAAACAAATCCAAAGAAGCTTCCAAGCTTAACTTGCCAACCAGCCAGCAACCAACCAAATTGATCTGTCTAACAATATGCGACAATGCACACATTTGCAAATACATGCGTAAAGCTACAGGCCCCGTCAAGACACCCCATTTTCTGTAGTCTTAACTTCTGTGAGTCTCCACAATGGAAGCACATGCATTTTAATGGATAGGCAGAGGACAGGTAAAACTGGAAGGAGCCCATCCCTCCTTAACCATTTCAATACAGGGCAGTTTCCTCTTTCCTGCCCAGAACAATTTTCAGCTTTCAGCACTGTCACACTTTGAATGACAATTGCGCGGACATGCAACACTGTACCCAAACAAAGTTTTTATAATTTTCTTCCCACAAACAGAGCTTTCTTTTTTGGTATTTGATTACCACTGGGGTTTTTATTTTTTGCTAAACAAACTAAAAAAGACTGAAATTTTTGAAAAAAAAAGTTTTTCTTTGTTTCTGTTATAAAATTTTGTTTTCTCCTTCACTGACGAGTACTGATGGGGCTGCACTGAAAGGCACTGATGAGGTGGCACTGATAAGTTGGCACTGATGGGCACCAGTGGCGGCCCATGCATTGTGGGCGCACGGGCACCCCCCCCCAACACCTCCGCCGCCCTTCCTATTCATATGCCCGTCCCCTTTCAGGACGCCGGACACGTGAAATACTATGGCGGGGATAGGCGGGGGTGTGTATTTTGAAGCACGTGATTAGGGCCAGAGGCTCTAATAGGCTTCAAAATAGGGTGGGCTCGGGGTGCAGAGCACTGCGTCCCAAAACAAGCCTGTTGTGTGACATAGCGAATTCATTTTTGCTATTTTCACATTAACGTTCCTCCCTGCCAATCAGGAGGCAGGTCAGTGGGATCTGTCTCCCTATTGGCCAAAGCATTAGGCAATCCTATTGGATGCCTAACGCTTTGGCAGAAGAGGAGACACGGCGGAGGAAGCCTGAGGCGCCGAGTGCACACAGGATTCGCCGCTTCCTGCCACTGCAGAAGAAGAGGAGGAGAGCCCCGTCACTCCAGGAGAGGAGCAGAGCCCCACCACATGAGCAGTAAGTGCCGCCGGACTGACCGCAGGCGGTTGGTTAACCACTTAAGCTCCAGACCATTTGGCTGGCCAAAGACCAGAGCACTTTTTGCGATTCGTCACGGCATTGCTTTAACTGACAATTGCACAGTCGTGCAATGTGGCTCCCAAACAAAATTGACGTCCTTTTTTCCCCACAAATAGAGCTTTCTTTTGGTGGTATTTGATCACCTCTGCGGTTTTTATTTTTTGCGCTATAAACAAAAAAGAGCATCAATTTTGAAAAAAAAGCAATATTTTTTACTTTTTGCTATAATAAATATCCCCAAAAATTTTTTTTTCCCTCAGTTTAGGCCAATACGTAGTTTTCTTCATATTTTTTCATAAGCGTTTATTGATTGGTTTGCATAAAAGTTATAGCGTCTACAAAAAAGGGGATAGTTTTATGGCATGTTTATTAATTATTTTTTTTTACTAGTAATGGCGGCAATCAGAGATTTTTATCATGACTACGACATTATGGCGGACAGGTCGGACACTTTTGGCGCTATTTTGGGACCATTCACATTTATACAGCGATCAGTGCAATTAAAAATGCATTGATTACTGTGTAAATGTGACTGGCAGTAAAGGGGTTAACCAGGAGGGGGCGCTGCAGGGGTTAAGTGTGTTCTAGGGATGTGTTCTAACTGTGGGGGGGATGGGCTATGTGTGACATGACACTGATCACCGCTCTCGATTACAGGGAGCGGTGATTAGTGTCCTCTCACTAGGCAGAACGGGGAAATGCTTGTTTACATCAGCATTTCCCCATTTTTCCTCTCCATGAGAAGATCGCGGGTATCCCCGCGGACATCGAGTCTACAGGACCCGCGATCACACTCACGGAGCTCGCGGCGTGCGATGACATGGTGGCAAATTTTAAGGGACATACCTGTACGCCCATTTGCCTGTCCGTGCCATTGTGTCGACGTATATGTACATGCAGCGGTCGGCAAGTGGTTAAAATGACAGCTGGGGGCCGCGTCTGGCTGCATATGATGGGCACAGTGGCTGTATTTGATGGGCACTTTGGCTGTATTTGATGGGCACAGTGGCTGCATATTAGGGGCACAGTGGCTGCATATGATGGGCACAGTAGCTGCATTTTATAGGCACAGTGGCTGCATATGATGGGCACAGTGGCTGCATTTGATGGGCACAGTGGCAATATTTGATGGGCACAGTGGCTGCATATGATGGGCATAGTGGCTGCATTTGATAGGCACAGTGGCTGCATATGATGGGCACAGTGGCTGCATTTGATGAGCACAGTGGCTGTATTTGATGGACACAGTGGCTGCATATGATTGGCACAGTGGTTGCATTTGATGGGCAGAGTGGCTGCAAATGATGGGCACAGTGGCTACATATGATGGGCACAGTGGCTGCATTTGCTGGGCACAGTGGCTACATTTTCTGGGCACAGTGGCTGCAATTGATGGCACAGTGGCTGCATTTGATGGCTCAGTGGCTGCATTTGATGGGCACAGTGGCTACATTGGCACAGTGGCTGCATTTGATGGCTCAGTGGCTGCATTTGATGGGCACAGTGGCTGCATTTGATGGGCACAGTGGCTGCACTTGATGGACACAGTGGCTGCAATTGATGGCACAGTGGCTGAATTTGATGGGCAAAGTGGCTGAATTTGATAGGCACATCTGTTTTTTCAGAATTTTTCAGTTTGTTTGTGTCCCCCAAAAAGTTTTGAGCACCAGTCACCACTGATGGGCACTGATAAGGAGGCACTAATATGTAGAATTGATGGGCACTGATAGGTGGCACTGATATGCAGCACTGATGGGCACCAATAGGTGGCACTGATATGGAGCACTGATAGGTGGCACTGATGGGCACTGATGATGCGACACTGATAGGCACTGATGGGCAGCACTGATGGGCACTGACAGGTGGCACTAATAGATGGCATCTGACATGAGCACTGATTGACATCTGACATGGGCACTGACAGGCGTTACAGAGGGGCACTGATTGGCACTTTGATGGGCAATTTGGGCACTGACTGGCACTTTGGTGGGCACTGACTGGCAGCTGATGGGCACTTATTGGCAGCTGCAGTGGCACCTCTGATGGGGGCTGAGCTGATAATCAATGCACTGATTATCAGCTCAGACCCCCCCCCGACAGGAGAGCTGCCGATCGGCTCTCCCTGTCAGCGTGAACTGTGGAAAGCCGTTTACCTGCACTTCCTGGCTACACGCTGTGATCAGGTGTGATTGGTCACAGCTGATCATGTGGTAAAGAGCTTACATCAGAGGCTCTAGATCAGGGTTGCGGTGTGTCAGAGTGACACACCACAACACCGATCACCACCATGCGCGCTCCCTGCGGCGTATGTCAAGATGTGTAGCCAATCGAAATTTGACTTGTCCCTACTGAACTAGCTGAATTTGAATCCATCTATGGTCAGATTAAGCTGGGTACACATGAGAAGACTTCTATTAGAAAACTAGTAATTTCAGAATGTTTGTTTGATTTGTATAATGGTTGTTGGGGTCATTTTTAACCATTGCGATGAAAAAATGTTAAGTGGTTCTAAAAGCAGAAAGTTTTTTATCTTAATGCATTGCATTATGATAAAAAACCTTCTGTGTGCAGCAGCTCCCCTCAGGTCCCCTAATACTTATCTGAGCCCATCTTAATCCAGCGATGTTGCACAAGAGCCTTGGCTGTCCGCTGCAGTCAGTGAGCCGATGAGGAGAGAGAGGTGGCGGGCCAAATCGCGCCTCTGTGTCTGAATGGACACACAGGGCAGCAGCTCGGCTCGGCTGCTTGCTGTGGGGGCACTTGGCAGGAGGGAGGGGCCAGGAACACCAGCGGGGGACCCGAGAAGAGGATGATCTGGGCTGCTCTATGGAAAACTACTGCACAGAGCAGATAAGTATAACATGTTTGTTATTTTTAAACATTTTATTTTTTTATTTTTTTAACTTTAATATCACTTTAAAAAAGCAGAATGGGAATTTTTTTCTCAAATGAACTAAATTCTAACTGTGAGCCTAGGTTGACATTGCTGCGGGTTAGAAATTATTTCAAACCGGCAATGCAGTCCGACTTCAGGGGCAATATGACGGACATCTGTGTGGGTTCCTGAACAGATATCTATACAAATCGCTCTCAAAATCGCCAAAAGTAGTACATGAACTACTTTTGGGAACGACTTTGCGGCACTGCACTGATTGGGACGGTGCCATTGCCGGCAATAGCCGCTGGTTTGGTATGCGATTTGACATGTCAAATCGCATGCCAAATGAGACCAATGTGAAAGTGGGCTCAATGTGATATTCATTAAGGAAATTTGCCCGGGATTCCATTACAATAGCAGGTCTGGATGAAATATTAAGAGCTTTCAAACAAAGTTACTTGACTTAGTGATGGCAAGAAAGAATGTTCTGATCAGCTATTTCTGTTCAAATAAAATTTTACTCGTGTGTATCAACCTGTAAAGAACCCAGAATTTTACATTCCTTATATGTGCCTTTTCACACCATATTTATTTGTAAAACATTTGGAAAACCATTTATCATTTTCCTTCCACTTCACAATTATGTGCCACTTTGTATTGGTCTATCACATAAAATCCCAATAAAATACATTTATGTTTTTGCTTGTAACATGACAAAATGTGGAAAATGTCAAGAGGTATGAATACTTTTTCAAGGCACTATATTTGCCTTTAGTAAATCAATTGCAATGTGTGCAAAAAGATTTAAATTGCTCCACTTATTGTGTACAATAGTGAGCACACATACATAAATCCCACATTTCTCACAATGCAAGGAAGAACACTTACTGCCTCACTATATCACACCATTCTTAAAGTAGAACTATAGGCAAAACTTTATTTTTTCATTTTGGATAAAGCAAGGGAGGATTATAACCCTTTAGATTTTTTTCATCATATGTGTCAAATTGTGGGGATTTCCCTTCACTTTCTGTCCCATACCTAAACAGGTAGTAAGAGGAAATTACTGCAAAGTAAGGGAATCCCTTGGGGAACCCCAGCTCATCAGAACTAGTGTTCCCATTAGAAGATTCCCCTCTTCCCTATTACATTTCTGTGGACAACCCAAAATGTAGGATTTTCTTTTACTTTCACTTTTACTGACAATGGTAAACAGGACAAGTAGAGAGAGTGAATCTCCTAAACGGGGGCACAGACACCTCCGTGCTTGAATGTAGGGATGGTGTTCTTAGGGTCATAGTTTCTCCAAACACGGCCAGTCCCCCTCCTCAAGAAGGCACATGTACAGAAATGTCAATGAACATCTAAATGATTCAGAGAAGGATTGTGAGAAAGTGCTGTGGTCAGACGAGATCCAAAATTGAGCTTTTTGGCATTAACTCGTCTCGCTGTGTTTGGAGGAAGAAAAATGCTGACTATGACCCTTAGAACACCATCCCTACAGTCAAGCACAGAGGTGGAAACATTATGCTTTAGGGCTGTTTCTATGCTAAATGTACAGACCGACTTTGTCGCATTGAGGGGCCAATGGACGGGGCCATGTATTGTAAAATCTTGGATAAGAACCTTCTTCCCTCAGCCAGAACACTGAAGGTGGGTCATGGATGGGTCTTCCAGCATGACAATGACCCAAAACATATCGCCAAGGCAACAAAGGAGTGGCTCAAAAAGAAGCACATTAGGTGATGGAGTGGCCTAGTCAGTCTCCATTTATGGAGGGAGCTGCAACTTTGAGTTGCCAAGAGACAGCCAAAAAACCTTAAGGATTTAGAGAATATCTGTAAAGAAGAGTGCACCAAAATCCTTTCTGAGATGTGTGCAAACTATCAGAAACGTCTTACCTCTGGGCTTGCCAACAAGGTTTCTCCACCAAGTACTAAGTCATGTTTTGTTGGGATCAAATACTTATTTTACTCACTGAACTGCAACTTAATTTATAGCATTTGTTTTATGGGTTTTTTTTTCTTGATATTTGGTTGATATTCTGTCTCTATCATTTAAAATACACCTATGATAAAAATTATAGACCCTTAATTTCTTTGAAAGTGGGCATACTTACAAAATCTGCTGGGGATCAAAAAATTCTTATTTCCACTGTATTGATGTTTGATGTTCAAAGTTTTTTCTTTGACTTTATACATAGCTCCAAAAGTAAATACACCTTACTTAAAAAGCATAAAATTTTCTTGTATACAAAAGAACATAAAATCGTATTGGATACATATTTTATAAAAAGCATTACATGTCATGTGTACTAGGTCAGTGAGTAATACCAACAAGACATCTCAGAGATATCCCACATGCAATGTCAAAGGTTGGCTGAAATAAGGTCGACATGTTTAGCATCTGATAATTACCACCAGATGGTATTGGGGGTGCACACGTGCCTCGAAATGAGAAGGGAATTAAAAATGTTGTTAACTCAGCAGATATGTATCTGTATAAAAAAAGTTATGGAAAAAAAAAAGACTTAATATTATGGAGTATGGGAAAAGGTGGTAAAAAGAGAGGTATAAATAAAACCGAAGGCAAAATAAAGTCACCTTACATAGTAATGCAAATCACAAAGATTCCCATGCTCCATGTTTGTGTATCAAAATGAGTCCAGGGATGCTGTACAAAATGTATTTCCTTTTATACTGGCTACAAGGTCCCACCCACCCCAGAGGCTGTCGATTTATCCCCGGTGAAAGGCCAAATGGCCAATAATAGATATGTAATCTGCGCTGAGTGGGCAGGCTCCTCCCTAACTCCCACCCAATAGTTCACATGAGGGGAATACGATTTTGAGGAATAATAATTTTGTCAATATGTTCACCCAACCACATCTGTCTGTTAGTGATGAGGAATGCCTGAAAGTACATTCAGTTCCAAAGATAACCCAAACTTTAGAATTGTATTATACATTTACACTGCGTACTTTGAGACCCACCTGACTGAATATAAACTGAATCTGGCTCTCAGTTTGTGTGTAAATTGCATCTTGAGCTATTGAGATATGTAAAATGTAGATATGTAATCTGTTCTGCAGGTATTTTCAACATTTTAGTTAAATGAAAGTATGAAATATTCATATGCAATATGTTTGATTGAGTTAAGTTATATTTTTTAACTTTTTTTTGGCCTGCACATAATGCATACAATATATAGAAACACACTATACATTCCTAGTGCTGATAGAAAGGAACATGCTGTTGCAATGGGTTAGAATGAAAATTACCTACTGGGTGATATCACAGATCTACTCTTTTGCTGCATGGCATTGAAATCCCCTGCCTTAGGCTGCCAAGCCTGAACAAATACTTATTTTTTCAGTATTTGCCATACCACTGCTGTTGTGAGCTCTCTTTATTTCTAAAGGTGGAGATTGTTTTTTTTTTCTTAAAAGTAAAAACCAGAGAAAACACCTTATTTTTCATAGACAGTATTTTTAGCTCTTGAATAGCCCTTATTAGGAAAACAAGTCTCACACATAGAATCTGAAATAATGATGAGAAATATAATGATTATATAAAAAAACTTCCCACTGAAAATCACTGAAAAGATTTATTTGAAACAAGCTGTGGGTTTCTTCCATTAGTAGAGCACATCCAAGATCTGCAAGTCCCCGCTGCGTGTTGGAAATATATCACTTGGCAGATTTGTGATACACAATGTCCATATTCATCTAAATTTGTTTAATTGGCTATTCATTTGGCTAATACTCCTGAAGCCATTTACAATGGTGACTCACATGCATCTATCAAGATTTCATACTGGAAATTGTAATAAAATGTCCACTCGTGTATTTACCTGAAATCAGCTACATACAAGTTAAAGCCTCGGGCTGCATGTCAGTCAATGTATTTTCTAAAAGGGATTTTTTTCCTTCTTTGAAAAGATTACATTACTACAGCTACTGCTCATGAAAGAAGGATGCCTGATTTGTCTGGAGTGCATAATTTACGTTTTTGCCTGACTAATTCATAGCAGATAGAATACGTTTTGTTGTTGTGGTCAATGTACAAAATTATAAGTATATTTATATTATCTGCAAAGCAGTATCAGAGTAAATAATGTATCAACTAACAATCTTTTTTTTAAGTTTAAAGTATAATCCTGGTTTCTATGTATGTTCCTGTAAAACTGTTTATAACATTTACTTTTTCTGTAAATAAGATATGTAAACCCAAACACCAGGTCCTTGTGCAGGCACTTCTAGGTATAGGGTGACAAGACTCTGTTATCCAATTGTTCCATTGCATTGTCACCCTGTCACATGCTCTCAGCTACAAGAAGCCATAATCCACTGTTGTCTCTATAAGAAATCTTACCCTGAGATGGGGAGTGCTTACAAAGAAGCTGCAGGAGATCAACATTGTAGGCATATAAAAAAAAAAAACATGAAAATAAAATTATATTTGAAATAAAAATAACATGGGTATTATTTGATTGGGATTCAAATTCACTCTTGCACCAAACACTAGACAAATTTAGAGTCTTCTTCGCTTACTTTGCAGGATTGAGAAAGAGGACATTCCGTTGATCCTCAATGCGCAGAATTGGCCCAGGAGAATATGGTGCTTAGACATACTTAGACTCCTTGAAGATGCTCTATGAGCTCTATCAGCCACCCCTACCCTTTAAAGGCTAAAAGTTGACTTCTCGGAAAGTCTACAATCGCTCCCAGAAGACCTTGGCCTTTGCTTGGTGCAAGCCAAGGACATTTCATAAAAGAAATACACTATGGGATATATTCTGTCTTTCGTTCAGTACGGTCTGGATCAACATCTGGCTTTGAGTAACAATAAAGGACAAATCTAGGCCTTGGATGTTCTGTTTCAATGACCTTTGGCCTCTCAGTCAACAGCTAAGGCATTTGTTCAGGGTGTAGCTTACATTGCTCCCTCGTCTCCTGTGTGCCCTTAGGACATTAATATGGTTCTTTCAGCTTTTCAGAATCCTCTCTTTGAACCCATTAGGGATATTCCCTAATATGACCTTACCCATAAGGAGCCTTTTTAGATTGCCATCAAATCTGTGGGGAGAGTTTCTGAATTTGCGATCTTATTTTGTAAGGAGTCTTTTCTTAGTGTTTCACATGGACAAAATTGTCTTGAAGCCTAAGATGTCTTTTTTAGGGATGAGCCGAACACCCCCAGGTTTGGTTCGCACCAGAAATTGCGAACAGGCAAATAAATTGTGCGAACACCGATAAAGTCTATGGGACACGAACATGATAAATCAAAATTGCTAATTTTAAAGGCTTAAATGCATGTTATTGCCATAAAAAGTGTTTGGGGACCCAGGTCCTGCCCCAGGGGACATGTATCAATGCAAAAAAAATTTTAAAAGCAGTGATTTTAGCAATGGTTAAAGTGAAACAATAAAAATGAAATATTCCTTTATACATTGTGCCTGGGTAGGTGTCCTTAGTATGCCCGTAAAGTACAAGTGCTTTACTTAAAAAAAAAAAGTGTCCCGCGATGACAGCGCCGTTGACCCGAGAAAAAAAAACTCTGCCTCGATGGGAGGCGTCCCGCGACTGCAGGCTTTTTGCAATGACAACTATTATATAGTAGAGGGAGGGACAACCCGGTGACGTCACGTAACGTCAGAGGGGGTGGGGTCACCCGTTTACGTCATCGGAAACGACATTGCAAAAACGTCACTATGCTGCCCAGTCCATGCGTTACGGGCATAATGGGATGTGTACGGCAATCAGCTGAAACAGGGAGCTCACGACCGCTGCTCCAAAGGCGAAGGATGCCTGTTAGACACCACACAGCTACAGGAACTCCCCATGAACTGGGATCGTAGCTGCTGAGCTAATAAGGAGTCATCACTTCAGCGGTCACGGTATCTCCCTGCAGGAATCCAAGGACACCTTTCATGAGATATGGGACGCTATGGCACCTAAGATTTGAGGATCACAGCACTCTTGAGCGGTGCAGTGCTGAAGCAGTTGGTAATGTACAGCCATACTAATATAATCAAGTATACTTGCAACTTCACCGCAAGCAATAATATTAGACCATATAGCGCTACCACCGCTGCCTGAATATATCATTATGTGCTGACTGAATACTCATGATCCCACCATATGCTTGATACTAGTCTAAATCAGAATCTCCTATACTTTTAAGGTTTGACAAATGACTTTCGGTCCATTGTCTAGTTACTTACACTGATACAGGATGATTTGATCTTACTCTCTCATATCTGACAATGGAGGAATATCTACAATAATCAAACTTCAATCCCATATATAATAATAGGAATAGCAATTCTTTTCTAGTACAGCACGGGTGCCTTCTTTTCACTGCACTTTCCACCCTCTAATTGCATTTTGCCACAGGGGCCCACACCAATCTAACTGTAAATTACCTACTAATTATCCATAGTTGATATTAATATACTACTATTTGATTAATTGACATTACCAACTGGCCACCGAGGCATAATGCAAGAGACTGGGTAGCTATATATGTGTTTATGTATTGTTTGTCCTGTTTGTTTTGTTGTCCGCGGCCTAATGGCACCATTGTTGTGATATTTGCAGTAATAATTTAAATTGTGGTTTTACACGTTTAAGATGATTAATAAAACTGATTATATTTAATAATTAAGACCTATGACTATATTGTTGCTTGCAGTAACCCCTTTCTAAACCCATCTCTATTGGGTTGTTCCCTTCCCCCAACCTTCCCTTTAAAATATAGTGCATAAGTTATGGTTACAGCAACAATACCCTAACGGGTTAAGCATTACGTACGGGCATATGCAATTCTATGACCCAGTACAGGTGAACTCACGCCCTCCCCTTCCCCCATCCCCCAATCCCTTACCCTCTCCCAATTATGTTTTGATGTCATTGCAAAAAGCCTGCAGTCATGGGACGCCTCCCATCGAGGAAGAGTTTTTCCATTTCATCGAAAATGGAGTTACATCACAGGACACTTTTTTTTTCTTTAATAAAGGACTTGTCCCAAACTGTCTCCTGTCATTTTTACCATTTTGACACTTTTTTTGGTGAATGTGTAGGGGTACAATGTACCCGATACCCATTCACATGGGGGGACGGGATCTGGGGTTTCGATAAGCCCCTTGCCCACATACCCCCACAACCACCGGGCAAGGGTTGTTGGGAAGAGGCCCTTGTCCCCATCAACATGGGGACAAGGTGTTTTGCGGGGACCCCAAAACACCCTCCCCATGTTGAGGGCATGTGACTTGGTACAGTTCAGGAGCGGGGGGCGCTTTCTCGTTCCCCCCCTTTTCCTGCGGCCATCCAGGTTGCGTGCTCGGATAAGGGGCTGGTATGGATTTAGGGGGGCTCCGTGCCATTTTTAAAAATTTCGCTGCGGGGTTTCCCTTAAGATCCATACCAGACCTGAAGGGCCTGGTATGGATTTTGGGGGGACCCTATGCCATTTTTTTTTTAATTTTGGCGCAGGGTTCCCCTTAAAACCCACACCAGACCTGAAGGGCCTGGTATGAATTGTGAGGGGACCCCCACGAAATTGTTTTTAAAAATCTTGGTGCAGGCTTCCCCTTAATATCCATACCAGACCCAAAGGGGGGCTCATGCCATTTTTTTCAATGATTTTTAGGTATATTGCCGGGATCCGACAATACATTACAGCCGCGAGCAGTTTTGAATGAAATTTTTTCCTTTACAAATGTCATTTTGCTGCTCTCATTCATAAAATTATTTACGGCTGCCGTGTAAGCAGCCTTACATAGTGTGGGGCATGGACTCAGCCCCCTGAGCCATGATTGGCCAAGGGCACCCTCCCTCAAATGCTGCCACTGTGCCCTCAAATGCTGCCATTGTGCCATTAATTGCAGCCACAGTGCCAAACGCTGCCACTGTGCCAATTAAACGCTGCCACTGTGCCCCTTAAACGCTGTCACTATGCCATCAAACGCTGCCACTGTGCCAACAAATGCTGCCACTGTGCCCATCAAACGCAGCCACTGTGCCAAATGCTGCCACTGCGCCATCAAACGCTGCCACTGTGCACATCATATGCTACCAGTGTGCCCATTAAATGCTGCCAGTGTGCCCATTAAATGCTGCCAGCGTGCCCATTAAATGCTGCCAGTGTGCCCATCATATGCTGCCAGGGTGCCCATTAAATGCTGCCAGTGTGCCCTCAGTGTGACCCCCATCCACTCGCCGTCTGCCCGGCACTTCCCTGTCTTGGTGGGGCAGCGGGTGATGGTGACGAGCGGGGTCCTCCATGCGTCTTCTCCCATCCTCATCACCTGTCCTCTCCTTCTGATAGGTGTCCAATAGCGGTGCCTGTCATTTCAGTCAGGTGACAGGTAACAGACCTGAGGACCTGATTGGCGGAGAGGTGGTTTAGTGTTAGGAAAGTGAATGGTCATTCGTTTTTCTAACACAGCTGAGTGACCTACGAGCGCCCAGCATGGCGCTCGCAGGTCACCTTTTTTGATGCCCATTAGAGCCTATGGCTCTAATCAGGTGCTTCAAAAACACCCCCGCCGCCGAAAACGGGCCGGGCGCCTGAATAGGGTGTGGCAGCGGCGGCCATAGATAGATTCATGAAATGCATGAATCTATCTGTTGGTGATAGAGGGGGTGGTAGGAGAGAGGGGGCAGCGCCCGTGCGCCCTTAATGCACAGGCCGCCACTGGTGTGAGCTGTGCATGTGTGGCTCAGATCACATTACCCACTTACAGGTGGGGGAGCCATTCAGGACAGAAGAGACCCCTAGGGTCTCTTCTGTTATAAAAGCCCTGCCTGTCAGCAGATTTACATTACATATTGACTTTACTACCACTTTATAGCATACTGTACCAGATCTGTTAATGCTTCATAGGCTTTTCAGCATCAGACATCTTCTTTTTAAAGATTTGCAAGGCTGGCACCTGGGCATCTGTTTGTTAAAGTGGCTGTAAATCTGGAAAAAAATATAACAATCTGATCATACAATTGAATAGTTGAGCTTAGTTTTGCATCTAGAAGTGCTCCCGTTCTCTAGTAATCCTCTCTGCTCTGCTAAACTGATTTAACCCAACACCAGGAAACCTATAGAGACAGACCTCCTTTGTTAGTGATGGGCTGTGCAGAGGAAACACGTGCACGAGCCTCCCTGTAATGTTATGGAAAAGGGTGTTGGGGTGCATACCCATTTGTATGATGACTAAAATCAGTACAGTGTTAGGAGCACTGTATAACTGTTATGCTTTTGCCACAATGCTCATCATTGTCATATGCAGATTGTGTACTATAAACACAGTAAGCAGAGCTGACACATCTACCGATGCCTGCGTATTCCCCTGGACTGAAGAGGTACAGTCATAGTCACACAGACGCTGGGTAGCTGCGCTGTACATGCTCATGAGGTGGCGCATAGCTGTTTGGAGAAGGGCTTGTGTGTGTGTGGGGGGGGGGGGGTCATGTGATATCACATCTCCGCCTTCCAAGCTCAAGTTCTAAGTCATGCCCACGGACCAATAGTTTTAGGAGGTCTAAAACTAACTGAGGATGAATATTTAAGAAGTAAAAACAATGTCATTTATGTTTTTTCAGTGATATCTCTTACATGATGCAAGAGAGTGTACTTCTGATTTTGGTTTTAGCCACTTTAATTTATACCAGGTCGATGTTCAGGTCTCCCCTGATGCCAGTTTCAGACATGAGGTGCTACAAGCTGCTCTCTGAGTCTGTTGAGTCCTTCTTGACCTGTTTTGCTATGTGGGCCTGTTGACATTGTTTGCTGTGTTGCCCACCTCTCAGTTAAACTACTATTAGACATCCCAGTTGTAATAATTAAAGAGCCTGTGTCCTGTACTGTATAACAAGGAAAAGTGGATTTTGACTTAACCAGTAAAAATCAATTTCCTGGAGTACAATAAACAACACAGGTTCCTCCCTTCCAAAAAATAGAGCTAGAAGGTATAGTGTATTGTCAAAAGTATGGGACGCCTGCCTTTACACTCACATGAACTTTAATGGAATCCCAATCTAAGTCCATAGGGTTCAGTATTGAGTTGGCCCACACTTTGCAGCTATAACAGCTTCAACTCTTTTGGGAAGGTTGATCAAAATAATGTGTCTATGGAAATGTTTGACTATTCTTCCAGAAACGCATTTGTGAGGTCAGGCACTGATGATGAACGAGAAGGCCTGGCTCGCAGTCTCTGCTCTAATTCATCCCAAAGATGAGGTCAGGACTCTGTGCAGGCCAGTCAAGTTCTTCCACCCCAAACTCGCTCATCGATGTCTTTATGGACCTTGCTTTGTGCACTGGTGCGCAGTCATGTTGGAACAGGAGGGAGCCAACCCCAAACTGTTCCCGCAAAGTTGGGCACATGAAATTGTCCAAAATGTCTTTGTATGCTGATGCCTTAAGAGTTCCCTTCACTGGTAACTAAGAGGCCAAGCCCAACCCTTGAAACACAACTCCATGCCAATCAAATGATTTGGACCAGTGCACAAAGCAAGGTCCATAAAGACATGGATGAGCAAGTTTGGGGTGGAGGAACTTGACTGGCCTGCACAGAGTCCTGACCTCAACCCAATAGAACACCTTTTGGATGAATTACAGCAGAGATTGCGAGCTAGGCCTTCTTGTCCAACATAAGTGGACCTCACAAATGCGCTTCTGGAAGAATGGTCAAAAGTTCACATAGAAACACTCCTTACTTAGTGTTTTTTTTAGCCCCATTGAATATCATTATAGGAAAGATCAGGTATAAAGGGAATCGAATGTATTGATTTATTGTATTTTGTGCTGTATATACACAGGAATGGAATGTTAAGCTATGGAAAGATTGTTCATTTAAGTTTTTTGTCCTTGCATAAAAGAAAGAAAAAGAGAAAAAGAAAAAAAAAAAAAGAAACACTCCTAAACCTTGTGGACAGCCTTCCCAGAAGAGTTGAATCTGTTATAGCTGCAATGGGTGGGCCAACTCAATATTGAACCCTATGAACTAAGACTGGAATACCATTAAAGTTCATGTGTGTGTAAAGGCAGGCATCTGAATACTTTTAACAATATAGTGTATGTTCAAAATGTTCAAAAAACAATATGTATGTTCAAAAATAATATCCTGCCAATATCCCAAAATCACAGATGCAAAAGAAGAGAAAAAAATCCAACTGACTTTTAAGACAGAATCAGGAATGTACATTTAAAAAGCAAATGCCAATCTTTATTGTAACCATCATAAAATTGTACCACAAATTCAAATACAAAGGATAAAATAGAAGTACAACACTTTACAATACATAATCAGGAATACCCTGCTTGTCTGAGATACACAAAGAAAAATTGCCCACAATCATTTAGTTTGGTCAGTCTAGGTATGATCATCAGGCAAATCCCCATGTGTTTTGGAAAAAAATCCTTCTTCAGGGAAAGTGAGGGGTATACCAGATCTACTGTCCCTGCCCTTGAGACAATAGACGTCAGCCAAATTTGATTTGCTATGGGTTTTATTGTCACATTTTGCTCATATTTGTACAACGTGAGTATGTTTGAGGACTAGCGTATCATACCATTGTCAATATTCTGTATTATACTATTTAATATTATGATTACATTATAAATCTGGTATAATGAATGGTATAATAAAGAAGGATTTTTTTCTGAAACATGTTTGCCTGATGATTATACCCAGGCTGACCAAACTGAATGATTGTTGGTGGTTTTCCTTTACTTTGTGTATCTCAGACAAGCAGGGTATTCCTGATTATGTATTGTAAAGTGTTTTACTCTTATGTTACCCTTTGTGAATTTGTGGTACAATCTTATTGACCCATTGATCTTTTTATATTTACAGATTGGAATTTGCTTTTTAAATGTACATACATGATTCTGCCTCAAATGTCTCTTTTTTTTTGTACCAGGTTCCTCCCTTCTGTTCTTTTGGTCTCCCTTATTGCTTGCTACAAAACTGAGGCTAGTGAGAGTGGTTATGCGGGTTTTATCCCCCACTGTCCAATGACCTTAAGGTGTCTCTCAACCTTTTTCCAGTCAAGGCACCCTTTAAAATTATGCACATTCTCGAGGCATCCCATTCTAAAATGTAAAAAAAAAAAACTAATAGTTTTATGCAATGCAAGTTCCATACACGTAAGGACAATTTGGGGCCAAGGCACCCTGGTTGAAAAAGGTTTCCTTAAGGTATCTGCATATAAACCAGTTGTACTGCTTAAAGATCCTGTGTGCTGTACTGTACTCAGATTTTTTTGGGGGGGAGAAAACAAACTGAAAAATACTGAACAAAACCCCCCCCAAAAATCATTTGCAGCTTCACTGTGCCATCAATTGCAGCCATTGTGCCCATCAAATGTAGCCACTGTGCCAATCATATGCAGCCTCTATGCCCATCATATGCAGCCTCTGTGCCAATCATATGCAGTCTCTGTGCCCATTATATGCAGCCTGTGCCCATCATACAGCCTCTGTGCCCATCAGATGCAGGCTGTGCCCATCATATGCAGCCTGTGCCCATCATATGTAACCTGTGCCCATCATATGCAGCCTGTGCCCATCATATGCAGCCTCTGTGCCCATCATATGCAGCCTGTCCCCATCATACAGCCTCTGTGCCCATCATATGCAGCCTGTGCCCATCATATGTAGCCTCTGTGCCCATCATATGTAGCCTGTGCCCATCATATGCAGCCTTTGTGCCCATCATATGCAGCCTCTGTGCCCATCATATGTAGCCTGTGCCTATCATATGCAGGCTGTGCCCATCATATGTGGCCTCTGTGCCCATCATATGCTGCCTGTGCCCATCATATGCAGCCTGTGCCCAGCATATGCAGCCTCTGTGACACCCCCCATCGCTCACCTTCTGACCGGCACACACATACCTCATCCTGGTGGCGGGTCAGGCAGCAGGTGACAGCGGCGAGCTGTGGGATATGCAGCGGGTTAGGCGGGGCTCATGTGTCCTCCATGGTTCTCTGTCCCCTGTGCGTCTCTTCTTCTGTTCCGTTAGGCGTCCAATTAGAGCGCCTGTGCCTTCAGCCAATCAGGTGATGGGTATTAGATACGCGCCTCCAGAGTGGCTGAGAGGCGCTTCAGTGTTAGAAAAACAAATACAGTATCTCACAAAAGTGAGTACACCCCTTATATTTTTGTAAATATTTTATTCTATCTTTTCATGTGACAACACTGAAGAAATGACTCTGCTTCAGTATGTCACAGTACATGTTGCCATTCATGGTTCCCTCAATGAACTGTAGTCCCCAGTGCCGGCAGCACTCATGCAACCTCAGACCATGACACTCCCACCACCATGCTTAACTGTAGGTAAGATACACTTGTCTTTGTACTCCTCACCTGGTTGCCGTCACACACGCTTGACACCATCTGAACCAAATAAGTTTATCTTGGTCTCATCAGACCACAGAACGTGGTTCCAGTAATCCATGTCCTTAATCTGCTTGTCTTCAGCAAAAGGTTTAAGGACTTTCTTGTGCATCATCTTTAGAAGAGGCTTCCTTCTGGGATGAAAGCCATGCAGACCAATTTGATGCAGTGTGCAGCATATGGTCTGAGCACTGACAAGCTGTCCCCCCGCCCCTTCAACCTCTGCAACAATGCTGGCAGCATATGTCTATTTTCCAAAGACACCCTCTGGATATGATGCTGAGCGCATGCTCTCAACTTCTTTGGCTGACCATGGCGAGGCCTGTTCTCAGTGGAACCTGTCCTGTTAAACCGCGGTATGGTCTTGGCCACCGTGCTGCAGCTCATTTTCAGGGTCTTGGCAATCTTCTTATAGCCTAGGCCATCTTTATGTAGAGCAATGATTCTTTTTTCAGATCCTCAGAGAGTTCTTTGCCATGAGGTGCATGTTAAACTTCCAGTGACCAGTATGAGAGAGTGAGAGCGATAACACCAAATTTAACACACCTGCTCCTCATTCACACCTGAGACCTTGTAACATGAATGAGTCACATGACACCGGGAAGGGAAAATGGCTAATTGGGTCCAATTTGGACATTTTCACTTAGGGGTGTACTCACTTTTGTTGCCATTGGTTTAATGGCTGTGTTTTGAGCTATTTTGAGGGGACAGCTAATTTATACTGCTGTGCAAGCTGTACGCTCACTACTTTACATTGTAGCAAAGTGTAATTTCTTCAGTGTTGTCACATGAAAAGATATAATAAAATATTTACAAAAATGTGAGGGGTGTACTGACTTTTGTGAGATACTTTATACTCACTTTCCCTTTGACTTCTGTGGTGAAGGGGGTGACATCATCATTCCTCCAACAAGATCTTGGGGAATAGTGAGTGCTCCAAATAATACAAGAAGACACTGCAGTACTGTGGTGGGAGATTTGGAGTACTCTACCTTCCCCAGAGGATAATATCAACCTTGCCTAGATGCTGTAGGCAGAATCTGGGGGAAAGGTCAGTATAATACCCATTTTTTTTCTTACAGGCTTTTTCTTTACTCTTTTTCAACAAGGAGGTAGGAGAGCAAGCTTAAACATCAGACCTTTAAGGTGCAAAGCCCACTTGTAGAAGTAAAAGCAACAGCAGGGACTTAGATGCTTACTTCTTTCTGCATTGATTTGCAAGTGCTGTGTACACTGGTAAATGCAGCTTGCTTTGAGCAGCATTTAGAGGGTGTTCCTTCTGGACTCCCCCTGAGCTGCTTTTGGACTCCCGTTGACTATATGGTGCAAAGCGGCTTTGTAAACATGTCCTTTTAATAGTCACTAGTTACCTGTACCTGCTTCCAATGTCAAAAGTCAGCTGGTGTGCAGGGGAATATTTTATATTAGTTTAGAGGAAAATTATCCAATGATTCTTTAAATTATTCATAGGCTCTGTAGAAATGGGAGGCTATCTGCCAAGCATATTTTGTATTACGTATTTGCCGGCGTATAAGACGACCCCCCTAATTTTACATTTTTTAGTTACAGTTTTTGCCTATACTCACCGTATAAGGCGATCCCCCTTCCGAGGCTTTATATTTCCTTATTCTTGCTGGAGCTGGAGCCATACTTTGCTGAGCCAATCATGGCAAGCGATGTATTCTATTAATGAATACAAAGCCTGCTCGGATTGGCAGAGGCTGTAACATCATCAGCCCGTGCTTCTCTGACTCTCAAAGCCAATCCGAGCAGGCTACTGTACGTAGCCTGCTCAGATTGGCAGAGGTTGTTACTCCAATCCAAGCAGACTCTGTATTCATTAATAGAATACATCGCTCCCCGGGATTGGCTCAGCGGTATATACTGTATGTAGCCAAAGCTACATACAGTATTACCGCACATCCAGCAGGCGCCATTTTATACTCCCACTTTTTGGCCATTTTTCTTTAAGTGTAAAAGGTCATCATATATACCGGAAAATACGGTATTTTTATATAGCTGGCTCTTATTGTGATCATTCTGAATATCCATGTGAATACCCAACACGATGAAATGAGAATACATCTTAATGCACCTAAGAACAAGAATACAGATGTACCAATTCTCACATGTCAAATGAGAACAAAAAAAGGAACCACCCAAAGTATTTCTAATATTGTCTTTTTATTTCAAAATAGAAGCATATAATTTGTATCAGGATTCTTAAAGACAGTAAAGGCAAGTGGTATAAAAAATCTTTATTCTGCTGCATCAAAGGATTATTTTTTCCAGTATTTATATAAACAATGCATTGTACAGTATACAAAAAAAAAGATATAGAAAAGATAAACTAGAAGTTATGTTTCTCAAATGACACATTCAGCTCTCTAATCGGTGCAATTTGGATTTAAACGTTCTTCATGCAGTTCAGAGTCCAGAGGAGTAATCAAAAGTAATTCACCGGATTCCTGGAAGAAATGTGTTCTAAGCAGGAGGCCGCACCTTGCTTTTACACTAGAACAATTAGGCAGCATGCTCTGCCACTTCATGTAATACCAAGCAGCATCTAGAGTACTAATCTTAGAACAGAATGTAATCCATGAATAGTTCCCTGAATAATCTTCCCAACAGTACATGGAAAATACTCTGTTCTTTTGCTGTACGGTATATGTACACTGCACACTACTAAGCAACCATTAAAATGATCAGAGCTACCACCACCTGTCTTACAACCTTCTTATTACATTGATTTGGATTTTCCAAAGGATTATGGAAATAAAAAAAAGTATATTAACTGTACATTCATTCAGAATCTATTTCCTCCAAAAAGGTAACAGGTAACCAAACATTATATAGCTTTTATTTTTTTTTAGAAATGACAAGAGAAAAATAGACTGTTACATACCCAAAAAGGCTGTACGAAAATATGAACAAGTACAGAAGGAGTTTCTCTCTGCAAATTCGTAACATTGAACAATAATATAGGGACCATTGGTCCCAAGCAATATCGTACCAATAGATCAGGGATATGCAATTAGCGGACCTCCAGCTGTTGCAAAACTACAAGTCCCATCATACCTCTGCCTCTGGGTGTCATGCTTGTGGCTATCAGAGTCTTGGGAGTTGTAGTTCTGCAAAAGCTGGAGGTCCGCTAATTGCATATCCCTGCGATAGATGATCAGTTGTCAGAGCCCTGTCTGCAGATGCGATGTGCTTTGTTTTGTAAAAAAAGCCTCTCAACTAGGGGCCCTTATTCTATAAAGAACAGCACAGTCATCCATAGGCTGAAAAAAGAAGTACTGCTCTTGCTCGAGGGCATAAAAAAAAGAGAAAAGGGTGGTGCTTAAGCGGAGTGGGTCCAGAAAGAAAGATAGAAAGGTGAGAGGAAAAGGGGGGAGATGAGGGAACGAAGAAAAAGAGGGAGGAGAGAAAAAAAAGGGGGGGTCATCTCTGTCCCGGAGGTTCACTAGGGGTATATTGACAGATAGTGTTGGGTTACAGTTCCAGAAAATGTAAAGAGGGTTGTGTTAGTGGGAAATAATCTAGCCAGGGCTGCCAAATGGGAAAAAATGTATCATGTGGGTCAGTTAATATTACTGTCAATTTCTCGTTCACCAGGGTACCGTGCACCCGACTTTACATTATATAGCTTCTAAAGGGTGAATCTCTTTGTGATCATTCACATTGCCTATAACTCTGTCCTTAATAAATGTTACTTTGATCTGATTTCTTTTCCTTTATTAAGTCTGATGGGCAATATTTAAATTGAACCTATGCCCATGAGGTAACTAATCATAGACATGCGCAGGGGGTGTGCCGGGTGTGCCTGGGCACACCCTAATTACCCTGCGTGGCGCAGATTCTCCCTGTTGATATTTCACCAAAGACCACCCTCCCACCCAGCTCCTAAAATTATTTATTTATTTTAAATAAAAAAGGAAAATAATAAAAATAAAAAAAACTGCTGACACTATCCACTGTCCTACTGACAAGTCCAATGCTCTACTGACATCCTCCACTGCTCTACTAACACCGTCCATGTCTTAAAAAATTTGGGGTGCACACCCTAATGCCATAGGCTGCGCACACCTATGTCACTAATAAAAAAAAAAGTCCAGCCCTGTAAAGAACATCATCACCATTCCGGCAGTCCATGTTCGGAAGCTCCACCACCTTACTGCTTCCTGGATGCTGCAAGTGTTCATACACTTTTGGGGTTTGTGAATACCTGCTCTTTCTGACACATCTTATATTTCTTCTCGCTGGCTTTTACTTCACACAGGCTAGATTCGCTCTAGAATGTGGTTCAGAAACCCGCAATCCATGCACGTTTCCCACACCGTGTTCGAAATACACTGCAGTTGCGATTTGCAACAGGTGTCTACAACACCCCAAACACTGAACACTGACTTGCATCGGATAGTTTTGTACATAACAACCATGCAGTGCATTTCCAAAAGTAGTGTATGCACTACTTTTGGTGCAATGCCATGCAATTTCAGCCCATTAAAAATGAATGGGCTGAAATTGCACCAAACGCATTTGCATGTGAATTGCACAGAAATGCACATTCATAGTGTGAACTGGGGCTAAAGGATGTACGGCCAGGAGGGAGAAACCACTGTGTTCTGCAGGGGAAGCAGGTATTTGAATTTCTTGGAAGTGATGAATACCCAAAGTAGCTGGACAGCAGTGAAGAAGCAGAAATTTAAGACACAGGTCACTTGGAACAGTAAATATAAGATTTAACTAGCGACAGGTTCAGTTAAAAGTTTCTTCCCATGCAGTGGGGTTGTCTCTAGCACTGCATGGGTTAACTGTTAATTTTGTCTAGTAGTGAACCCAGCGCCTATACTCACCCGATCCTTCAATCCTAGGGAAAACAGAGCTCCCCCAAGTCCAGTAGTGGATTGTTCCTGGTGTCTTCACATCCAGAGAAAGTCTTTGGGTATGATAAGATCAGAAACATTCCACCACACAAGACTGCTAGACCATGGGGAACAGGAGCTGCAGGGACTGGTCTTGCGCTATGGGGGATCAGAGGATTAGGGGAGTATATCTTTGGCTCTCTAGTCCCCCAGACTAAACTGAGCAGTTAACCCATGCAGTGCGGGCACAGCTCCACTGCATGGGGAAAAAAAAATTGCCAGGAGTCAGCTTTAAAACAAGCCCTATTTTTAATACATCCTATTGTAGCCTCTTATTATACAAACTGAAAAATTCTCATGCACACTTAACCTGAGTTCAATAACCAAACATTGCTTAATTTAACCACCTATGCTTAACCAGAGAGGACAATGATCCTAAGATATTGGCTCATAAGGTTGTATTTTTTACTATGTGACACTCTGTTTTGACAAGACACTAAACATATTTGTCAACTCTTATTTGCAAAGCTAGCTTTCAATTATATGACATGGTTCATTTCACTAATGTTGGTTAAATTAATTCAACACTGATTAAATAATACTTCCAAGTTAATGGAATGGGAAAAATGATTTGAAGGCAAGAAAAAAGAAAAAAAATGTTTGTAAAATTTAAACATATTAGAAGTTTTGTGGTTGCCAAAAACAGACATGACTGGATATTATACAATTACTACTTACAGTAGGTTACAAATAATCTGATCCAATGACATATTACAGGGGTACTGAATTATAATTCACGGAGGTCCGGTTGGTAACATTTTTTTTTTGAAGAGGTCCTAATCTCATTTTTCTTCCATGATTCGGGTCTTTCACATCACAGCCCCCTTTACATTAATGCCCTTAGTCCCCCCTTTCCCATCACAGCCCCACTGACATCACAACCCCATTTCACATCAGAGCCCCCCAACAGTACAACCCCTCTTACTTCACAGCCCCCTTTGCAAACACAGACCCCCACACACCACAGTCCCCCTTGCAATCACAACCCCCCACATCACAGCTCCCCCCCCCTCCTGACACCACAGCCCCCTTTACATTAATGCCCTCAGTCCCCCCTTTCCCATCACAGACCCCCTGACATCACAACCCCATTTCACATCAGAGCCCCCCAACAGTACAGCCCCCTTGCGATCACAACCCCCCACATCACAGCTCCCCCCCTCTGACATCACAGCCCCCTTTAAATCACAGACCTCCTCTTCACATCATAGACCCTTCATATCACAGCCCCCCTCTCAAATCACAGCCGCCCTCTATCACAGCTCCCCATATCACAGCTCCCCCCTCTCACATCACGGCCTCCTCTTAAATCACAGCCTGCCCATCTCACAGCTCCCTCTCTCACATCACAACTCCCCCTTCTCACACTACAGCCCCCTATATCACAGCTCCCCCCTCTCACCTCACAGCTCCCCCATGTCACAGCTCCCCCTTCTCACATCACAGCCCCCACATCACAGTTCCCCCCTCTCATATCACAGCCCCCCATATCACATCACAGCCCCCATATCACAGCTCCCCATCCCGCATCACAGCTCTCCCTCCCGCATCACAGCTCCTCCTTCTCACACTACAGCCCCCTATATCACACTCACCTCACAGCTCCCCCTTCTCATGTCACAGCCCCCCACATCACAGCTCCCCTTTCTCACATCACAGCTCCCCCATATCACAGCTCCCCTTTCTCACATCAAGCTCCCCCATATCACAGCTCCCCCTTCCCACATTAAAGCCCCCACATCACAGCTCCCCTCTCTCACTTGACAGCTCCCCTCTCTCACATCACAGCTCCCCTATATCACATCAAAGCCCCCTATATCATAGCCCCCCTCTCACATCACAGCCCACCACCTCACAGCCCCCCTTTCTCACATCACAGGCCCCATGTCACAGCTCCCTCTTCTCACGTCACAGCCCCCATATCACATCAGAGCCTTCCATATCACAGTCCCCATATTACAGCTTCTTTCTCACACAGCCCTCCATATCACAGCCCCCCCATTTCAGAGCTCCCCCCTCTTACTTCACAACCCTTCCCCCCATAATCTTCCCCCTACCTTAACTCATTGTGGAGGGTGGGAGAAATGGCAGGGTGGACTCCTCTTTTGTATGTACTCACCTGTCGCCGCTGAACTCACAGCAGGGAAGAGGGTGGGAGGAATGGAAGGGTGGACTCCTCTTCTAAATGTACTTGCCAGCCACCACTGAACTCAGTGCAGGGAAGAGGACGGGAGGCACGAAAGTACTCCACTGAGGACAGGAGTTTCTCAACTGCTTTTGTTAAAAAGCTTGTTAATATGAAAGTTTGGCCAGCTGCCGCTCCCCCTGTGGACCATCTGTGCCTCCCGCCCTCCTCTCAGCTGTGAGTTCAGCGGCGGCAGGCAAGTGCATTGAGAAGAGCAGTCTACCCTGCCATTCCTCGAGCCCTCTTCCCTGCTGTGAGTTCAACAGCAACAGTGGCGGAAGGCAAGTGCATACAGACGAGGCATCCACCCTGCTATTCCTCCTACCCTCTATGATGCTGTGATTTTTTAACAGCTATAGGGGTGGGAGGAGAGGAGTCCACTTAGGCTGCTAAGTGGTGCGGCCGCAGTCCAGACAGGACTGTGACTCGGTCCATGTCCGCACCGTGGTCTGCCATTTAGTGACGCCTGACATAGTATAAAAAGGTATTAGCATTTTAAACTAATAATAGTATGTTAATATTTTTAAACCAATGTGCTTTTATAAAATCTATCTTTTCCACTGGCTTATTTAGATGTATAACACAAGGGGCAATAGACATTCAAGGAAGGTGATTTGAAAGCAATTTTGTCAAAATTCCCCAAATATTGGCAAAACTGACTGTTCTACCAAGTCATTATCTGATCAGAATGTTTCAGGTAGATTGGAAAACTTGGTTGCACAATAGCCACAACTGTCTATGTATAGTAAATGGCTGTTAGGTATTTTTTTAATTCAAATTTGTACAAAGTTCAGGTTCAGCTAGGGTTCATTCTGCTGTATTATTTAGATTTGAAATGCATGAGCTTACATGACCAAGGAAGCTTTTAGGTCCATACAACATAAAACCATAGAATGTTACCAATTCAGTGCAACCAATGTATGTAAATTTGCTCAGAGTGTATGGCGCATTGTGATTCAGTATCTAGCCAGTTGCAGATAAATGTTGGCTTAGCTGTGAACTGTAGGTTAATTGTGAGTTGAGACCTAGTTCAACAGACAAGAACACATAATCAGGCAATAACTAATATATTCAAATCTGTGTATAGAAATTATGAGGATTAACCCCCTACCCTTTACCACCAAGTAAACACAATCTACAGTATATCTAGGCCTTTTACAGACCCTAAGATGGGGTCATACATGGGAATAAATAAAAAACTAACTGTACCTATAAAATGTGTAAACAGGAAAAATATGTGACAGTGCCCCGTACATTTTCTGCATGTGCAGCAGTGAAGGCGGCCCTAAGGCCTCATACACACTAGATGTTTTTACAGCTGCTGTTTTTGGCTTCAGGCATTTTTTTCTGCAGCCAATAAACTCCCTGGCATGTTATCCTATGTGAGCTGCAACAAAGTTCCATAAAGTGCTTAGACCCAGGTATTATGTCTCAGTGTGGATGTGGGAGAAAACATACAGTCTCTCAGACTGCATAATGGATAACAGCCTCTAAAGTTCCATGATTAAAAGGTAATTTATTGAAACATCAATGTGGTAAAACTTACATAAAGTCTGCCAAACCAGTGAGCCAGTCTCTATCCACAAGTCCCAGTGGCTGTGTAACCATGCCTATCCTCAGATGGAAGGGTCCTGGATGTTTCTCTATGCCTGCCAGTGATGCCCTTGATGGTAGTGGCTCAATAGATCTGGAGGCAGGGTGGGTGGATGGGGTGGGGAAGCCATGTGCCGTCCCGGAGATGGTATGTGGTCAGCCAGGGACTGTCCGGATCTCCCCACAGTGACACCATGCAGGGGCGATGACTCGCGGTGACGTCACTCGCTGTTCCAGAGGACAGAGCAATTGCCAATGGAGGAGGTGGAGAGAATGACACGGGGAGGCAGGTCATTAACGTGGTCCCGTCATCATAATGACATGTTTTGAACTCCTGCACCTTGTCAAGTCTTGATGACCTGTCTGTGCCTTTTTTTGGGCTGCTGCAAAAATGCTACTGCAAAAAGCTAAAAAACTAATTCTACAGCTTTCTACAGCTAATGCTACTGCCATTTTTATAATGACCAGTGTGTGAGACCTAAAAGTTAACTTGCGGCCAGGCTATTAACATTCATACATTTATTCTTAACACACAGAGACTTTGTATCTGCTGGCACTTGAAACAATTCAGTGGAAGCACTGAAGTTATTATCTCTCAGCAACTAAGTTCACTCTGTCCCCCATCCCAGAGCACCTGTTCTGCATTTACAGTAAAGATTAGAGGGCCGATGGATTATTCTGGGAGGGGGAAACAGGGTGGGCTGAGCTTCTGACAGAAAGACTTGGACGACTTCAGTATTTCTGCAGTGAACTTTAAGAATTAGGTACTCCACAGTACCTGCAGCCACGGAGTGGGCTTGTTCAAAGCTCCTTTAAGAGTGTATAAGTACTTGAATGTCCATAGTCTGGCCACAGGTTCACTTCAATGTTTATTGGTGCTTTCCCATGTCTGAATTGATACAGCAAGGCTTGCTTTAGATATTTGATTGTTGTCAGAAAGGTCCAGCTACAGACAGATTTTGACTTCTGAAAGACCTTTCTGCTTAGATCATTTGTGTATATGGTTATATGAACACAGTAGGGTAGGATGATTGTAGACCAAAAACCTACAATACCAGGTTATCTTCTTGGGAAGCAGTTATCAATTACAGCCAATTGCTACTGTCCCCAACATGAGGATCTTTGGCTGGATCAGACAGTGATCGCCTCATATTTATAGGTATGCTTACTTAAGGTGGGTTCTCATCAATCAACTCCATTAGCACAGTACTTTGTCTGCACAAATCCTGTATTTTCTAGATGAACATGTTCCTTGGTATTAATGGCCACCTTAGATTGCTTTTACTCAGCAGACAAAGTAACAAAGCCAAGCCAGAAACAGCAACAAAATATATTTTTTTCATGAAATAAACATTATGTTCATTGCAAATATAAGATTAACATCACTGCAGGGAAACAGTGTTTCCTTTGAGAAACTGAACTGCAGATTTATATCAGACAGTGCTGTGTGTTGGCCTGTTCCAAACGAGTGCACATTTCCAAATACATGTGACTCATGCCAGAACAATCGTCTTGAAAGAGGAACAAATAGTTTGATAGAACCGCTAAAGTTGTTTTTGGACAGAATCTGGAATGTAGAAGTAGAATATTTATTTCTGTTGAAAGCTTTAGTTGGATACATAACATTTGAAATAGATGCTTACTGCTACCTCTAAGTCCCTTTAAAAGGAATCCTATGTTTTAGGGTTAATGGTATTTTAGTGGCCTTTTTAGGTCTATATTTTTCTTAAACTATTATTTTACATTCATTTTTTCGCAATCATTTAAAAAAAAAAAATAAACATTTCTTACACAACAAAGGGGTTTCCAGGGCAATATGCATTACTTAAAGAAAAAGCAGAGCTTGTTTTGCAGGTCTAGTTGCTTGGGCATCATAGTTTTTACATCAGTTATTTGGTTTCCCGATATATTTACAATTACATAAACAATGCAGTAGGCTAACCATGGATGCATAGGTATTTCCCAAAGAATGACTGCTACGGCAATATTTGTATAATCATCTTGTATAATGCTAGAACCCACAAATAAATCACATGCAATGTATCCATCAGAATTAGGAAGCACACAGTTAACAACTTTTTTCTCATTCAGAAAACTAAAAGATCAGCCAGGTCCACTAGAGATTCATGGTCAAGGGATGAAAAGAGCAGTCATATGAGTGCATTATGCTCCCTAGGGTAGCACTCTTACCCAAGCTTTGACTGTGTCAGGGAAAGTAGTAGGTTTTTTATGGCCATGGCAAGACTTTGTTTAACATATGGAATATACCTAGTTGAGATGTACTGTATATATACGGTAATTCTTTAGAATCTTCCTCTAACTTTATAAGTGAATGCACTATAGTGAACTATTTTTTTTTTTTTAGTTATTAGAGCTTGTAAAATGTGAATAAATGGTGTACAGTATCTCACAAAAGTGAGTACACCTCTCACATTTTTGTAAATATTTTATTATATCTTTTAATGTAACAACACTGAAGAAATTACACGTTGCTACAATGTAAAGTAGTGAGTGTACAGCTTGTATAACAGTGTAAATTTGCTGTCCCCTCAAAATAACTCAACACACAGCCATTAATGTCTAGACCGCTGGCACCAAACTGAGTACACCCCTAAAGGAAAAGTGTACAAAGTGCGCCCAAAGTGTCAATATTTTGTGTGTCCACCATTATTTTCCAGCACTGCATTAACCCTCTTGGGCATGGAGTTCACCAGAGCTTCACAGGTTGCCACTGGAGTCCTCTTCCACTCCTCCATGACAACATCACGGAGCTGGTGGATGTTAGAGACCTTGCGCTCCTGCACCTTCCTCCAGGGTTTAGGTCTGGAGACATGCTTGGCCAGTTCATCACCTTTGCCCTCAGCTTCTTTAGCAAGGCAGTGGTCGTCTTTGAGGTGTGCTTGGGGTCATTATCATGTTGGAATACTGCCCTGCGGCCCAGTCTCTGAAGGGAGGGGATCATGCTCTGCTTCAGTATGTCACAGTACATGTTGGTATTCATAGTTCCCTCAATGAACTGTAGCTCCCCAGTGCCGGCAGCACTCATGCAGCCCTAGACCATGACACTCCCACCATCATGCTTGATTGTAGGTAAGACACACTTGTCTTTGTACTCCTCACCTGGTTGCCGCAACACACACTTGACACCATCTGAACCAAATAAGTTTACCTTGGTCTCATCAGACCACAGGACAAGACTCCAGTAATCCATGTCCTTAGTCTGCTTGTCTTCAGCAAACTGCTTGCGGGCTTTCTTGTGCATCATCTTTAGAGGAGGCTTCCTTCTGGTACGACAGCCATACAGACAAATTTGATGCAGTGTGCGGCGTATGGTCTGAGCACTAACAGGCTGACCCCCCACCCCTTCAACCTCTGCAGCAATGCTGGCAGCACTCATACGTCTATTTCCCAAAGACAACCAATTGAAATGACGATGAACACACGCACTCAACTTCTTTGGTCAACCATGGCGAGGCCTGTTTTGAGTGGAACCTGTCCTGTTAAATGGCTGTATGGTCTTGGCCACCATGCTGCAGCTCTGTTTCAGAATCTTGGCAATCTTCCTATAGCCTAGGCCAGTGATGGCGAACCTTGGCACCCCAGATGTTTTAGAACTACACTTCCCATAATGCTCAACTACACTGCAGAGTGCATGAGCATCATGTGAAATGTAGTTCCAGAACATCTGGGGTGCCAAGGTTCACCATCACTGGCCTAGGCCATCTTTATGTAGAGAGAAAAAAAGGGCCAATTGGCCAATCGCTGCGCTAAAAATATACTTAAATATAAATTGAAAATCTTGGGTTGGTTGCAGGTGAAGGAAGAGGGGGAAAAGTGACACCAATAACTACAGATTCAGCAACCCTGGATGTCCTATAGTAGTTTTTTTGGGGATACAGTAGCCCTGGATGTCCTATAAGGTTTTTAGGGACCGAATTCCCTGGGCTCGGTGAGACCAACTTATTAGTCTTTTTAGCTGGTAAGGAGAATATTTACTCGCTTCGGGTGTTCTGTTTCACTGGATGAGGGACCCTTCTTTTCATCAATTGTTGGTCGCATCATTCACTGGCTAATTTTTCCTCTTTGCAAGATTAATGGGACTCATTCTAATATGTTTTCATATTTTCACTTATGATTAACAGATTCACGTCATTTATTTATCCTTAGTATTGTATATTTGGAGTTTATTGATCCACGGCAGAGGATCAAGATTGTCACTTTGTTTATGTGTATACATTTAATTTATTTTTGATGTATTTACTCTATATTTTAATTTGATTACTATATTACTAGGTGATTTAAATTTCACAATTATTTATCTAAACAGAGCACAGTATATTATTCTTGGCAAATTTTTCCACCTTAGTTTTCTGTTTTTTAGTTTGTTTTCACCATTTCATTATGTCATTATTTATTTCTTTTATTTATTTGATTTGATTTTAGCGCTGCACTGATTTATATTATACATCTTTATGTAGAGCAACAATTCTTTTTTTCAGATCCTCAGAAAATTCTTTGCCATGAGGTGCCATGTTGAACTTCCAGTGACAGTGAGAGAGATAAGACCAAATTTAACACACCTGTTACCCATTCACACCTGAGACCTTGTAACACTAACGAATCAAATGACAACGGGGAGGGAAAATGGTTAATTGGACATTTTTACTTAGGGGTGTTTGTTGCCAGCGGTTTAGACATTAATGGCTGTGTGTTGAGTTATTTTGAGGGGACAGCAAATTTACACTGTTATACAAGCTGTACACTCATTTCTTGTGTGTCATTTCTTCAGTGTTGTCACATGAAAAGATATAATAAAATATTTACAAAAATGTGAGGATCGTACTCACTTTTGTGAGATACTGTAATTCATATTCAGGTATACATTTTAGAAAAGGTCCCACTAGCAGAACAAAAAGATGTTAACTAATAATATTAATAGAAATGTCAGTAGTTTTACAAGATATAAATGTACTTTAATGACTGTTATTTCCAAGTAATAGAACATAATTATTTTAATTGTGAGTTTATTTGTTATTTGTGGGTTTATTTGGATATTGTTAAATATATATTTGAAAATTGATAATCTGCTAAATAGCACTCATTTTATTAATAAACTAAAGCATGAAAATAGAAAGGAAAACAAATAGGTTCAAAAGATCTAACCTTTTATTGATACTTCCCGATTTGCATTGTGGAGGTCAACTGTTTACCCAATATATGCTATAAGAGGCTGATTGACTCCATCTGGATCATCTTGGTTTTCAAATTATAAGATGAGCCGGTATAAGGAAGGGGGTGGCCTGAAAATTGCTTGGCAGCTGTTGGAGGTGGGCCCATGTATGCTGTATGTCTAAAACCTCTTAAACAGTTCCTAAGTCTGTAAGATCATAAATAATAAAGTATCTGAAAATGCCCCATATCTAACAAGCTTAAGTATATATAAAGCCAAAAGTTTTTGTTTTAGTTTTGGATAGAGTGGTGAGGAGTTTAAAACCACTGTCAGGTGTCCCTGTTAGGTAGATACAAAAGGACCGAAAGTGGGGAAATATGTTACCAGATGAAAATAAAACAGGAAATCTTCCAATACAAACACTTAAGCCTTGTACTAGTAGTTTTTTTTTACATTTAACCCAGCAGGGCTGAAGGAAAAAAAACTGTCAGCTCACAAGGAGCTGCTGTACTAATTATCCAATGTTAGTACAGCGATCTGTCCTGCTGTTCTATTTGTTCTGACAGGGGAACGCCCCCCCCCCCTGCCAAAACACTCCAGCCGGATGCCAATCGGAAGACATTTTTCGGTCATGTACCTTTGACAGAAGCCGGCCGAACAGTTGGCTTCTGCTGGACCAACTCCAGTGCACACAGGCCAAATGTGGTCCGGTTTCTATTGAACTAGCTGAACTAGCCCGACATTTGTCTGTGTGTACTGGGCTTTATTCCAGTGACAACTGTCTAAGAGGGGGATTTACTTGGAGAGATTGCCTCCAAATTACTGGTGTATCTACACAAAAGGAAAATGTTCCCAATGGCACACAGATAGCAAAAAAAAACTTGTCTGAGTTTTTAATCATCCCATATGTTATTCAAAATGAAAGAAAAAATCATTTTTGTCTTTGGAGATACTCAAACTTCTATGCATTACAGTTACCTGTCTTCAACAGCACTTAAACAACGATACCAGGCTATACTACTTGAACATGCACTTCTCAATTAACTTTTTAATATCAACATGTCTGGCCAGTGGCCATTTGAAAGGGTTCAGTTGGCAAGCTTTTCAGTGTTGTTTGACTTTTATTTTGTAATAAGGTCCTCAAAATAACAAACTGAATTTTTATAGCATGTGATCATTACAAATGTGCCCATTTCTTGCCTACTAGAATTGAGTCTTGATGTGTACATACACCAGAGGTGGCTTCATTAAGTGAGTGTACAGAGGTGTTCAGTGATACAGTTAATTGCTCTTAAAGAGCAACATTTAAGTTTCAAGGTATGGGCCCCCAAAGAGTAATCTGCCCTAATGCTGAATTTTTTATGTAGCCAAATAAAACTGATGTGTAGAACAGCAGAGTAAAAGCCAGTCTTATTATTGTAATAAAAATTGACATGGCTCATACTGTTTTTCTTGGCTGCCCTGCTTTGTGTCTAACTCGCAGTCAAATTCTTCCAATTGAGCCTTCCCTGCTTTTGGCTGCCCCTTCGTCAGACCATAAAACTGACCATCCATAGGGAGAAGAAAAACCCACCCTAGGGTATCCTTTTTTTTATTAATAGCTGTTCTGTTTAAAATCCCAGGTGTACTACTAAAAGAACAGCAGGCAAAGTTTCAGCAGAAAAATGGAAAAAAAGAGAAAAGAAAAAGCATAGCCAGGGGTTTGCAATGTTTTGTTGCTGTGATACATTTTTCACTGTAAAAAGCATGCTGTGACAGAAAGTATTGATTGCACACTTAGTATGGGATCAATACATTCTGCAGGCTGAATTCACTTTGAACATGAACTATGCTTGTACCTTTCAGCTTTTTCCCATTTCACGTTTTATTTTTTTTATTTTTTTTTAGATTTTTTAAAGCATTAACAAGTTCTTTTGGTTATGATTCTGGTCCTTGATATTCTGATTTTGAGTAAAGATAATTCCATCTATTATTCTGCTGACCCACATGTCATTTTAAGGCTTTGATTATAATAGTGGCTTCTATCGCTTTAAACTGTGTATAACTGCAGGTGTCGTTCATGTATCATGTTGGCTAAATGAAATATAGGGTCAGATACTGTGTTTTTCTAATTGGGAAAATGTGGCAATGTTTACATGAACTTGTGCTTTTGGGTGTATCCAACAACAAAACAGTGGCATACCTGGGGAAGGGGGGCCCGTACTCAATACTAACACTTAAAGGTTGCCCTGATGAAGCCACTGATGACATGCACAGTGGTAGCAGTGTGCCAAGTGCTAGAACACTCTCTGTATTCAGGCACCTGACACTGAAAGAAGTCGGACCTATCAGGTGGAGTGACCTCCACCCAACAATAGAACTATAACCCTAGTCGGATGGGGAAGAGAGAGCTCAGCAGGGAAGTGTGTGTTCAGGTAAGTTTCAAAATGTCCATTAAGTACCATCTACAAACAAAATGGAAAAAATAAGGACTTAAAAGCTATTTGCAAAATCACAAATACATTGTTGCCCTGACTTAAAATACCCAAACCTTATATGAACCAGAAACATTTAAAAAAAAGGCAAGTTACTTTTAAAATATATATATCAGCAATAATAATAAATCTAGCAGATTGTTTTAAATTAGTCTTTGTTATACTTATAGCAATATTTCCTATTGTGGGCTTGAAAGGAGGGTTCTGAATTGAGTGTGAATCATATATATCAAACCAATTAAAATATGCAAAAAGGGATTTTAGGTGGCTCCCTATTTTCAATATGCTATGAATGAACTCCTGCTATCAAGTTTGGACATATTGATTAATATATATCATTGTGTTTCATGGCTTAAAATCATCTGACTTGCCATTTCTTTGCCATTTACTACCTTCCACTGACCATAAATTCTTGGGTGGGGGGGGCGTTTACAGCCTGCCACTGACCAACAGTACTGAAGGAAGGATTACTGCAGTCACTTACACCAGTGCTGGGGATTAATATTGCTGCCAGTCATGTTTAATATTCCCAAACACTTTCTTGGAAATTGCCAGAGGTAACTGGGTGCTGTATCAACTGCCAGCTGGAAACTGGTAACATAAGTCAAAGTATAAATAGCCAGCACACCACAGATATTTGAGCAGCACCGATCCTCCTCTTCTCAGGTCCCCCGACGGCGCCCTAGGCCCCTCCCCTTTGCAGAGTGCCCCATAGCAAGCCGCATGCTGTGGGGGCACTTGTGTGTGCTTGCTCCAAAGCTGGTTATGTGCGTCCATAAGACACACAGAGAGTGGCTCAGCCCAACCCCCCTGCTCCCGCTGCACTGGCTGCGATTGACAGCAACGAGTGCCAATGGCTCCTGTTGCTGCATCTCAGCCAATCAGGAGGGAGGGACCCGGGGGAGCATTGGGTCTCATGCACATCACTGGATCAAGGTTGGGATTGGGGGGCTGCTAAGGGGGGAGCTGCATGCTTACTGCATAGAATGCATGAAGGTAAAAAAACATTCAGCCTGTACAACCACTTTAACCATCTAGTACGGTACTGCTGTACCTAGTACGTGATCCCACACTTCCGGGTCAGGGGCACACACACACACCACCGGCGACCCGCTCCTGCTGTGAATATACCGCAGAATCGATGTCCACCGGCAACTGCCAATCATTCAGCACAGAGGCGGAACGGCGATCTCCCTATGTAAACATGGTGGATTGCTGTTCTATCAGTAGGGGAGACATGGATCCTGTGTTCCTGCAAAGGAGGGACAAGAATCCATGTCACCCCCTGGTAAAAGCGCCTCCCACAGTACACAAACACACTAGCTAGGCACACAGGTAACCCTTTGATCGCCCCTAATATTTAACCCCTTCCCAGCCAGTGTCATTAGTATGTAAAAAACAGGGAGGGGGGCGCTGACCTGAGTGTAGTATTAAAATGATGACTTTGATAGGATAAGATTAAAAACACTTACAAGATGATAGAAGATGCATGCTCATCAAAGTAAAGTGCAGTCCTGGCATTCCACATGGCTCTGCGGGTTCCACCGCTGTTCCGGACAGCTGGAAAGGATTAGGCAGCTGGCTGGAATGGATCACAGTGTTTCTCCAAGACCAAGGAACCAGGAAGCAAGCAAAAAATGTGATCCTTTCCAGCTATCCGGAACAGCGGTGGGACCTGCAGAGCCATGTGAAATGCCAGGACTGCACTTTACTTTGATGAGCATGCATCTTCTATCATCTTGTAAGTGTTTTTAATCTTATCCTATTAAAGTCATCATTTTAATACTACACTCAGGTTGGCGCCTCCCCCTCTCTGTTTTTTGCTTACATGTCTTGCAGAGTTCTGGACAGGCTCTGAAGGATGGTTGCCTTCCTTTTTAGCCCTTAATACCCCTTTTTCCAACCACCCAATCTATGGATACATCACCACCCAGCTATTACAGCCACAGACGATACCCCTAAGGATTACTCCATCTGGAGCGCCAGATAAACACTGACTATAGTGTCATTAGTACAGTGGCAGTGCATATTTTTAGCATCGATCACTTTATTAGTGTTACTGGTCCCCAAAAAGTGTCAGTTAGTGTCCGACTCTCCGCCGCAATATCGCAGTCCTGCTATAATTCGCTGATCGCCACCATAACTAGTAATAAAAATAAAAATAAATACAAATATCCCATAGTTTGTAGACGCTATAACTTTTGCGCAAACAAATCAATGTACTTAATATTGATAAGTTAGCGCAAATATAATACTACGCTTAATGGGATTTTTTTCCCCAAAAATATGTAGCAGAATACGTATTGACCTACATTTATAAAGAAATTTGTTTTTTTTTTTTCAACTTTTTTAATGGATTTGTTTTATAGCAGAAAGTAAAAAATATAGTTTTTTTTCAAAATTATCTGTCTTTTTTTGTTTATGGCGCAAAAAAATATAAAACCCAGAGGTGATCAAATACCACCAAAAGAAAACTCTATTTGGGGGAAAAAACAACATACATTTTATTTGGGTACAGCATGGCAAGACTGTGCAATTGTCAGTTAAAGTAACACAGTGCTGTATTGCAAAAAAAAAAGGCCTGGTCATGAAGAGGGGAAAACCTTCTGGAGCTGAAGTGGTTAACTTTATTGCTGTAATGTGATCATCTGAAAAAAAAATGTTTGCACCTTACTTCAAAGTTCTGCACTGTGCTGGCCATATACACTTTAATTATTCCTGCCGATGAAACCAATGCTGTGGGTTACTATTATTGCCAATGACATCAATTTTCGGGCTTATTTTACTCCCACACTACAAACCTTAAATCGTGAAGATCACCACTTTATGGCAGGCAGCCCACTACGCACAGCACATTTTTCTTCTTCCTACCTTCAATGCTAACCAGACAGCTCAGTATCTTTGCATGAAGTTAAAAAAATGTAATGTAATGAAAGGGAGGTGTTTAAAAAAATGATCTGTCCCACGTGCCTGATATGCTAAGTACGCCATTGCAGCTAAATGTTCATTTTCATTCTGAATTATTGCAAACAAATCAGCATAACAACATTTTCTAAAATATATAATGTATGTACTTTGCATACTTTGCCAGCAGTAAGCATAGTTAGGTTTGCTCTGATGTTTATTTTGTTAGCATATAAAAATTAAGAGAAAAATCTACAAATGGTTTCAACATTAAATTGTACAAATGCTGAAGTAAGGCTTTATAAAATATAGTACCTAGCAACTATCAAACTTCTAAACTGTTATTACAACATTACTACAAAATGACAAAACACTCAATCCAGATATATTCATCTGCTCCAGAGAACAGCATTTGATCATGACATTCGGCCAGCAGTATTTTATCATTAGCCATTTTATTACAGAGGTAGTGAGTAGAAGTGAAAAAGCAAACTGTTCAACCCAGTAATCATAGCGTCTGGCAGCCATTAATTATAAAAAATATATTTAAAAAGCAGAAGTGATGATAAAAATTTCGAACTATCTTTAAATTTAAACTTCAAGCAGGAAGCTAAATACATATTTGAAACACGTATCCGTTTAATGTTTTACCTGGCAAATTAGTCATAAAACTAGTCTTGTGATTTATGAACCTCTTGAGTACTGCCCAGCCAAGCAGGCAGGTATCAGACTCATTTCCTGGTTCCATACTTGTTCATAGCTCCCAACTGTCCCTGATTTGGAGGGACTGTCCCTGATTTGGAGCAATGTCCCTCTGTCCCGCTTTCCTCCTCATTTGTCCCTCATTTTGGTCTGATCTATATAGATGTTTTTAACATATAGGGATAAAGTGAGCGCTGAGCCCAACACAGTGTACACCCCTAACTGTTGCTCCCAATCGGGAACTAATGTACAAAACAATACAATGTACAAAAAAGATAAAGGGTAAAAATTGTAAATGACATTGGCTGTAATAATGTCCATGAGAGCTATAGTACGTATGTCCATAAAGTTCATGGGATGATAGCACTTTCAGAAGGCAGCCCCATTGGAGAAAAAGAAGCAATCCTCTGGGCACTCTGAAAATGAAACAAAGGCGCCACTCTAAGTGCAGTAAAACACATGGAGTTTAATGAAACTGTAAGAAGGTACTCACAAAGGTACATTGTAAACAGGCATGTTGGCAGAAGCTGCCGGATATCCTGTAAGTGGGTCTGATCTGGTTCCTGGATTGCAGTGGTCTCCGGTGGACAGGCTGCGCCGATGGATGCTGACACTTCCTGTTGTTGGAACGCACGCTGGGAAACAGGGGGATGACGTCACTTCCAGAAGTGGGAACGAATAGGCGACGCTTTTGCAGAGCTACGCTTCTTCCACGTTAGGCCTTAGAAGGACTGTAACTCCGCAAACGCATCGCCTATTAGTTCCCGCTTCTGGAAGTGACGTCATCCCCCTGTTTCCCAGCGTGCGTTCCAACGACAGGAAGTGTCAGCATCCATCGGCGCAGCCTGTCCATCGGAGACCACTGCAATCCAGGAACCAAATCAGACCAACTTCCAGGATATCCGGCAGCTTCTGCCAACATGCCTGTTTACAATATACCTTTGTGAGTACCTTCTTACAGTTTCATTAAACTCCATGTGTTTTACTGCACTTAGAGTGGCGCCTTTGTTGCATATAAATGTTTTTAAAATGCACTTTTTATCTATCAAAAAAGTGTTTTCCAGCACTAAACCTTTCATCTGATTTCTTAATTGCTGCATTTGTAAATTCCAAAAGCCAATATAAAGGAACAATAGTGGTAAAAAAGCCATTGTGGGTTTAACCAATTTTTTTTGTACAATTCTCCTTTAAGGGGGCATGACAAGGGGTGTGTTTCTATGCCTGCATGCTTTTGCTGATAGGTGTCCCTCATTCCCATCTCAAAAAGTTGGGAGGTATGCTTATTTCCTAGTTCAGGAATGCACTTACCTGGTCCAGCTTTGTGGTTTCCAATTCTAAAGCTGGCCATACACAAGGCAATTTCTCAGGCAACTTCAACCCTTTATGATTGGCCAATAATTGAACATACAATTAAATACGCCTGTGTAAAAAAGAGCAATCTACCACCCACAAGTGATCAATAACATGGGGCTATAAATGAACAGCTTCAATACAGGAGTCAGGGAAGATACACGCATGTGTGCAGGCACATGGTTCCTGTAAGCCCTGTTTGTGACCATTTAGCGGGTGCTTATTTGCTTGCGCTTGCACAAAGGTTTGCATGCGTGCGAATGCGCATTGACACCAGGTGGGCTATTTAACCACTTCAGCCCTGGAAGGTTTACCCCCCTTCATGACCAGGGCATTTTTTGTGATATACCACTGCTCAAATTTAACTAACAATTGCGCGGTCATGCAACACTGTACACACGTAAAATGTATGTCCTTTTTTACCCACAAGTAAAGCTTTTTTTTGGTGGTATTTGATCACCTCTGCGATTGTTAGTTTTTGCGCTATAAACAAAAAAAGAGTGACAATTTTGATAAAAATAAATAATAATTTTCACTTTATGCTATAAAACACATCCATTAAAAAATGTAAAGAATTACATTTCTTCATCAATTTAGGCCAAAATGTATTCTGCTATATATTTTTGATAAAAAAATCCCAATAAGCGTATATTGATTGGTTTGCGCAAAAGTTATAGCGTCTATAAACTATGGGATAAATTTACAGTGCCTTGAAAAACTATTCATACCCCTTGAAAATTTCCACATTTTGTCATGGTACAGCCAAAAACACAAATGTATTTTATTGGGATTTTATGTGATAGACCAACACAAAGTGGCACATAATTGTGAAGTGGAAGGAAAATGATAAATGTTTTTTACAAATAAAGATGTGAAAAGTGTGGTGTGCGTTTTTATTCAGCCCCTTTTACACAGATTCCCCTAACTAAAATCTGGTGGAACCAATTGCGTTCAGAAGAAACCTAACTAGTAAATAGAGTCCACCTGTGTGTAATTTTTTTTTGTTTACAAAAGTTTTATTTGGAAGTTTCACAGAAATACAAAAACAAATAAGAGTTTTAACAAAGTATGTCACAATGTTACAGAGTTATCGTTAGAGCCCTTTCACACTGGGGCGGGGGAGGCGTCGGCGGTAAAACGCCGCTATTATTAGCGGCGTTTTACCGTCCGTATGTGGCCGCTAGCGGGGAGGTTTTACCCCCCGCTAGCGACCGAGAAAGGGTTAAATACCACTGCAAAGGCCTCTGCAGAGGATTTCAATGGGCAGGAGCGGTGAAGGAGCGGTATACACCCTGCTCCTTCACCGCTCCGAAGATGCTGCTGGCAGGACTTTTTTTACCGTCCTGCCAGCGCATCGCTCCAGTGTGAAAGCCCTCGGGGATTTCACACTGGAATGAAAGCAGCAGCACTTTCGGGTCGGTTTGCAGGCGCTATTATTAGCGCAATAGCGCCTGCAAACCGCCCCAGTGTGAAAGGGCTCTTAAAGTAGGAGACTGGAGTATATTACCAGACCATAAATACAAGGTAGAGACATGTGGTTATGAAGACTATGTATACGTTAATTTGCAGGTACAAAAGTCATAAAAAAAAAGTGAATAGATACTTATAAGTGCTAATCTGTAATCCAAAAAGACCATTTGTTTTTGTGTATATGTGTAGTATCATTGAGGGTGTGGTATATCCATTCTGCAAGTTTGATTGACTCCATTCTAGAAACAACTTGTTGCCATGGGAGATTGTTGGATTTCCAGTTGTATGCAATCATCCAGAGAATGGAGCTGCATAGAGAGTGAATTAATCTGGTACATGGAAGGGGGACATTCGGGATATTAGCAAATAATAAACAAATTTGTGGTGTAGGTGTGATTTTTTGTTTAGAGGAAGATTCAATGATTTCAAAGGCTTTACACCAAATTAGATCTAGGTAGGTGCAGGACCAGAATATGTGTATGAATGTGCCAGGAACAGAACAACCTCTGAAACAATTTGGAGACACCAAAGGGTAGTATGAATGTAATTTCTCTGGGGTTAAGTACCATCTTGAGAATACTTTAATTGGGGTTTCCCTGAATGATATGGCTTTGTTACTCTTACGTAGATTAGTTGACATAGACTTCCAATCTTCAATGCTGAATGTGATACCCAAATCTGTCTCTCATTTAATCATCTGTGAGGATTTTTCTGGGACTCCAACACTGTTTAGGAAATTATATAGTTTTGAGATCAAACCTCTGTCCCTAGAAAAGGAGATACAGATCTGTTCAAACACTGTGTTGGAGGGATTTGTTGAAAGTGCAAAACATTCAGCATAGAATCTCCTAATTATTTGGTAATGGTGGAGTTCTGAGGAAGGGAGGCCATGTATAGATTGTAATAGGGGAATGGGATGAAGTTCCATTTTAGTTGTAGGGATCTAAGTGTAGTAAGATTTTTGTTAATCCAGTTTAAGAAGGGTCTTTTGTTGTTATATGTGAGTGGAAATCTGGGGTCGCCTAAAAAGGATGCTAAGGGTGGGGTGTTAGAGGAAAGTTTGAAGGTGTCTTTGTGTTTAATCCAAAGTTGGAGAAATTGGGCAACTATAATATTTAATTTGGAAAGTTTACTATATGATGTAATGTTAGACCATAATATTCCCTGTAGGTACAGTGGTTTAATAGAGGTGATTTCAAATTTTTTCCACGGGGTCTCGTGTGTAGGGGTGAACCATTGGGAAAGCTGGGTTAGTCTAGCAGCAAGGTAATATAACCAAATGTTGGGAAGACCCAAACCTCCCTCAGACTGGGGTCTATGCATCAGGGCATAGCTGCATCTGGGCTTTTTGCCTGCCCATATAAATTTGTTGATAATTCTTTGTATAGAAAATAATTTGGATTTTGGGATGTTAATTGGTAGGGTGGGAAAAAAATATAAAAGTTTGGGTAGGATTGTCATTTTGATGGCACATATTCTACCTAGGAACGAGATATGAAATGAAGACCAAGAGTTAAGAATAGTGTTAATGTTGGAAAAGAGAGGGATGTAGTTAGACTTATATAACTGATTATGTGTTGAGGTTATAGAGACTCCAAGGTACTTAAATGAATTAGGGCACCATATGAAAGGAAAATTGCTTGATAATAAGTTTTGTGTGTTTTGAGAAAGGTTAATTGGCATGGCAGAACATTTATTCATATTTATTTTGAGGCCAGAGATGTTGTGAAAAAGTTTCAATTCCTTAAGGAGGGATGGGATAGAGGTAATAGGTTCTGTAAGGAATACAAGAGCATCATCAGCGTATAAACTGAGTTTAAATTCGTTTTCCCCTTTAGTATATCCTTTTATGTCATAATTATTTCTTATTTTATGGGCTAATGGTTCAATGGCAAGGGCAAATAGGAGTGGGGAAAGGGGACAACCCTGTCTAGTTCCTCTACTAAGGGTAAAAAATTCTGAGTTGTGACCTGGGATTTTTATTCTAGTTTGGGGATTATGATATAGGGCGTTAAATCCCTGCAAGAACTTATCTGATATCCCATATTTGGGTAGTATAAAGTTAAGGTATGACCAGCTAACGCTGTCAAACGCCTTATGAATATCTAGACTTAAGAGGCAAAGCTTGCGAGAGTAGAGATTTGCGTCTTGGACAATATTAGTGACCAGTCTAACATTATCAACAATTTGTCTTCCAGGGATAAAACCGGTTTGATCAATGTGAATTAGGTTCGTGATAACTTTTGCCAGTCTGTCAGCAAGTAGTCTTCCAAAAATTTTGAGGTCATTGTTTAAAACTGATATAGGTCGAAAATTTTGAGGGGGAGAATGATCTTTAAGTGGTTTAGGAATTAGGGAAAGGTTAGCTAGAAGCATCTCATTAGGAAATTGTCCACCATTAAGGATGTGATTAAAAAGGTTAGTCAAATGAGGGGTTAGGAGAGGGGCAAATTTTTTATAATATGAAGATGAAAAACCATCTGGGCCTGGTGCTGTGGAGGTTTTAAGGGTTTTTATAATTCGGGTCACTTCCAATTCTGTACAGGGGGCATTCAACGAATCTATTTGCTGTGGGGTGAGGGAGGGTAGTCGGATGTCATCTATCCATAGCCTAGATGATTGGTCTGTAGGAGGTTGAGGGCTTGAGAGGAGGTCTTTATAAAATGTGGAGAATATTTTAAGTACTTCTTGAGGGTGTGTGATCATATTACCCCTGGCGTCCCTGAGTTTATAAGTGTGTGGGGGTTTGTGTTCATGATTAAAGCGGAGTTCCACACAAAAATGGAACTTTCGCTTTTCGGAACCGTCCCCCCCTCCGGTGTCACATTTGGCAGCTTTCAGGGGGGAGGGGGGTGCAGATACCTGTCTAAGACAGGTATTTGCACCCACTTCCGGCATAGACTCCCATGGGAGTCTATGCCTCTTCCCGTCCCGACCGCGCTGTCTGCTGGGAACACACAGCTCCCAGGAGAGAGCGGGGACCACTAGGGACACGCAGCGCGACTCGCGCATGCGCAGTAGGGAACCAGGAAGTGAAGCCGCAACGCTTCACTTCCTGATTCCCTCACCTAGGATGGCGGCGGCAGCTGCCAAGAACCGAGGGGGTTCTCTGCGTCCCCTGCCGACATCGCTGGACCCTGGGACAGGTAAGTGGCCATGTATTAAAAGTCAGCAGCTGCAGTATTTGTAGCTGCTGGCTTTTAATATTTTTTTTTTTTGGCGGTGTGGGTGAACCCCCGCTTTAAGTTTTTTTGCAAACATAGATGAGGGAGAGTTGCTATGTAGTAGGAATTTAGCTTTGGAAAATCTTAATGATTTCTCTGTGTTTGCTGAAAGAATAACATCCAAAGCTTTACGCTTGTCCTGTATTTGTTTGGTAATTTCTGATGTAGGGGTTACTTGTAGTTTATGGTATAAGTCATTAAGTTCTTTGGTAAGGCATTTGATGTCTGTGAGTCTCTGTCTGTTTCTGTTTGCAGCGAGGCTAATTAAATGGCCTCTTAAAACTGCTTTATGTGCCACCCAAATCATAGTGGGAGGAGTTTCATCATTGACGTTGTCAGAAAAATAATTCTCAATTTGTGTTGTAATGGCCTGTGTCAATGAGGCATCTGTTAGGATTGTATAATTTAATCTCCAATTGTAGGGGAGAGTCTAAAACCTACGTGTGAAGTTTCAAAAAATGTAATGTCATGGTCTGACCAGGGGCATGGGTGAATTGTAGCTTTGGAGGAGTTGGCTAATAGAATAGGCGTGCAGTAAATGTAATCTAGTCTAGCGTAGACATCATGGGGGTGTGAGTAATGTGTGTAAACTTTTGCACCTATGTTATGCGCCCTCCAGGAGTCAATAAGTTGAAATTTATTAAGGGATCGATTTAAAGACTTAGGGAAAGCTTTGGCGGATGGGGAGATTTTGCTTCTGTCTAGGGCTGGGTGTGCTGTTAGATTAAAGTCGCCACCTACAATCAGATGGGGAGAGCTAAGTTTTACTAGGGATTCAAAAAAACTCTGAAAAAAGGAAGAAAGGGAATCATTAGGTGCGTAAATTGATGCAATAGTGATTTCATTGTTATTTATCTGACCTTTTATAATGATATAGCGGCTATCAGGATCTTTATAAAAATATGTTGTGAGTCAAAAATAATAGTGTTACGTATAAAGATAGCAACTCCACGAGTTTTATTGTTGTATGTAGTATAATAAAATTGGTTGTATGTTTTGTCAAAATAATTTGGGTGTCTAGAGGAGGAGAAATGAGTTTCCTGTAATAGGATAATATCTGCGCCAATTCTTTTGTAGTGTTGGAAGGCCTTTTTTCTTTTGTGGGGTTTATTGAAGCCATGAACATTATGAGATATTACTTTAGGTACCATTGGTAATTTGTATGGGGGTCTGCTTATGAAAAAAGACAATACTAATTAACATAGTGGAATATAAATGAAAAGCATATGAGAGTGTAAGGAGAGGTTAAAGCTTAGCACTCGATATATGAGTGACACCTTATACCGTACTAATAGAGAAATTGTAGTCGAGTGTATACCAAATTTAAAACATGAGTAATTGAAACCAAAAAGTATATAACATTGGATCATTAGATGAGATTGAACAGTGTTACTGTAACTTCCATTTTTTAGTTTAATATAAGTATCGATCATAAATGCGAAATTGGTAAATACTGTAATGAAAAATAACAAAAACAAAGGGACAAGAAATATCTTGTCACAAAATTTTAAACTTGAAACAGGAGGACAAACGTGTCCTGATCCTGCGAATGCCATCAAGTGCACCATCCTCCAAAATAAGGATGCCGCAGTTAACCGCATGGGCAGTTGGGGAGACAATCCAGCGACGACGGACTTAGCAGGCTATTTAAAAAAGTTGGAACAGAAACAATTAGATACCAACCAGAGGGGTAAATGTAACAGCATAGGTAGATACCCTCTATCCTTGGAGGTTGAAAGACAAGGAGATTATATCTCATTTCTAATAGACCCCAAGTTCACCCATTTAAGCGTTACCATCTTAAGCACCTGTGTGTAATTTAATCTCAATATAAATACGGCAGTTCTGTGAAGTCCTCAGAGGTTTGTTAGAGAACTTTAGGGAACAAACAGCATCATGAAGGCCAACAAACACACCAGACAGGTCAGAGATAAAGTTGTGGAGACGTTTAAAGCAGGGTTAGGTTATAAAAAAAATATCCCAAGCTTTGAACATTTCACAGAGCCCTGTTCAATCCATTATCCAAAAATGGAAAGAGTATGGCACAACTGCAAACTTACCAAGACGCCGTCCACCTAAACTGACAGGCCAGACAAGGAGAGCATTAATTAGAGAAGCAGCAAAGATGATCTTGGTAACTTTGGCGGAGCTGCAGAGATTCACAGCTCAGGTGGGAGAATCTGTCCACAGGACAACTATTAGTCGTGCACTCCACAAATCTGGGCTTTATGGAATGGAGGGGCAAGATGAAAGCCATTGTTGAAAGAAAACCATAAGAAGCCCCATTTGCAGTTTGTGAGAAGCCATGTGGGGGACACAGCAAACATGTGGAAGAAGGTGCTCTGGTCATATGAGACCAAGATGGAACTTTTTGGCCTAAAAGCAAAACGCTATGTGTGGCAGAAAACTAACACTGCATATCAACCTGAACACACCATCCCCACCATGAAACATGGTGGCAGCATCATGTTATGGGGATGCTTTTCTTCAGCCAAATACAGGGCAATCTTAGAAGAAAACCTGTTAGAGTCTGCAAAAAACTTGAGACTCAGGCAGAGGTTCACCTTTCAGCAGGACAACGACCCTAAACATACAGCCAGATCTACAATGGAATGGTTTAGATCAAAGCATATTCATGTGTTAGAATGGCCCAGTCAAAGTCCAGACCTGAATCCAATTGAGAATCTGTGGCAAGACTTGAAAATTGCTGTTCACAGACACTCTCCATCCAATCGGACAGAGCTTGAGCTATTTTGCAAAGAAGAATGGGCAAAAATGTCACTCTCTAGATGTGCAAAGCTGGTAGAGACATACCCAGAAAGATTTGCAGTTGTAACTGCAGTGAAAGGTGATTCTACAAAGTATTGACTCAGGGGGGCTGAATACAAATGCACGCCACACTTTTCACATATTTATTTGTAAAAAAACTTGAAAACCATTTATCTTTTTCCTTCCACTTCACAATTATGTGTCACTTTGTGTTGGTCTATCACATAAAATCCCAATAAAATGTATTTATGTTTTTGGTTGTAACATGACAAAATGTGGAAAATTTCAAGGGGTATGAAATCTTTTTCAAAGCACTGTATGGAATTTTGATTTATTTAATTTTTTTTACTTGTAATTTTGGCGATTAGCGACTTATAGCAGGACTGCAATATTACAGCAGACAAATCAGACACCTGACACTTTTGACACTTTTTTGGGAACCAGTGACACCAACAATGCAAAAAATATGCACTGTCACTGTACTAATGACAATGGCAGACAAGGAGTTAACATAAAGGGTGATCAAGGGGTTAAATGTTTGGCCAACATGTGTTACTGTGTACTGTGTGTGCTGTTTTTAATAAGCAATGTGCTGTTTTTTACTGCTTTGCAGGAAGGAAAAAAACAGCACATTGCTGCTGTCAGAAGAAAGCCCTGTGTATGGCTCTCTTTAGTAATGTCCAGAGTTGATCATCATTTTGCTGGTGACCAATCAGTGACCAGCAGCCGCTAATGGCAGCACAGCTGGGGCGGCGCTGGTGCTCTTTACCCCAGCGCGTGGATCACGTACTAGCCCTGCCACAATATATCTACGGTAGGCAGTCAGCAAGTGGTTAAACTGCACTAGTTCCTTGTGTTAGTGCCGTTTGGTCTATTACACTACTGAAGCATCTGTGTGTCTGTTCCTGTATTGCTCTTCTGTTGAAGACCCGATCTGCTCCTGAATTTGCCAGAACTCTGTCTGCACCTACCCCTGGCTTGCCTATGGACCATGCTTCTGCCTTATCCTCCTGCTCATCTGCCTTGTTGTTACCGACCCTGGCCTGACTCCTGTCTACACTTCTGCCTGCCACCTGTGTCTGATCTGCCTGCTAGTTGTTGACCTGGCCTTGGTTCTTCTTTCTGCACATGATCCAGCCATATCTGTGCCTGACATCACTTCTTGCTCTTCTGCCAGCGTGCCACCAGCTAGCTGCTCTAGCGTATCCTGACGCACATCTGCATTCTCCAGCAAAAATCTTATCAGGCACTTGTGCCACTCTGTGATCTGGTGTTCCCTGTTACTCTACCCGGGGCTCCTGAGCCAGAGCTGTAAAAGACGCCTTATTCTACATTTTGGGCTCCATCCGCAGGTATATTACAATAGGTTTTTGAAGAGTTGATCAAAACTAGAGAGAAATACACAGATTTTACCTAAAATTATCAGATTTTTCCACCAGTTTTGAGCAAGGCAACTTCAACACTATTTCAATCCCAAGTGGTACAAATTGATGGAAACTTGTCATGTGTATGGCCAGCTTTACTCTTTGCCTCCAGTCTAATCAAATGCATTGAATCAGTATTATCTTTTCAGTCTAATGATCAGGTAGCTAACCTAGGAAGCAGTAAACTAATACTTTGCCGCGTTTTCTATTTATTTCAATGAAACCCCTCAAAATGCATGTCAATGCAGTTCATCGCAATGCACCCTGTACTGAATGTCAACACAAGTCATAACATGTATTAACACTTATTGACATGCATAATTATATATTTGCATGCGTCATGATTTGCCAACTGACATCATGGCGCACATTGAGGTCTGTCCTAATGTTGACAAAATGTGTTTTGAAATGAATTGTTCAATTGAAAACACATTGAGCAAATACATAAAAGTGCGAATTGCAAACCAAAAAGTATCAGCGTGATGATTCTGAAATGGCAGAGGTGTGTGGATCACAAAAATGACTGACCGAAAGTACAAATCCACTGGCAGCTAAAACAGTAAACACATTTTATATTTAGCTGCTGGTGCAAAAGAGAAATATGTTACATATGTGAATAAATGTAAATAAATTTAAAGTATTTAGATAAAAAAAGTGCATGTGAAATGTAATCATTTGATATAATAAAACTAACTTACTAGGAAATCAAAAGGTATGTGGAAATTTTTAGCAAATGCTCTAGTAATGCCAGACAGGCATATTAGACCTTTTTGCAATAATGATACATTCTGTAAATGATACATATGTATGGATGTCATCACCAACTGTGGCTTGCATACAAATCAAATAAAAAAACAAATACCTAAAATTCCTTCATGTTCAGGAAATTTAAATACCATACAAAATGCACATGTGGTTAGAATCAATATTCATATAGGTAGATCGAAGGCATCAAAACCGTACTGCGCTGTGAACAGATATTGCTTTACATAAGGCTATATTTTTAACACCATTCCATAGAGTACCGTAAAATTGTTTTGGTATTTGCACAGTTAGCAGCTGAAAGCTGGTTATGTCCTTTCATTTCATAGTATGTTTAACTCCAGGCATATTGTGCTAATAGGTAGACTATACAGCAGCAGTCATGGCATTTTTATGTTTAGGATCCTGACTTCTGTACTGATACCGATCTTGTCCTGATCTTCCTCCAGTACCATATCCGGGAATTTGACTTTGAGGAGGCGAGGGTGGAACATCCTGCCGCAGAGGACCTTTGGCCAGTGGTGCCTGATATGGAGGATATCTGTAGTTATCTTCTTGATGTACTTTGGATCTGGAATAAGTACCTCTAGTGTTTGATGCAGCAACATCATAGTAATAAGGAGGGTCCCTCTCCATGTACATTGCCCTCGGTCCAGCCATGTATTCCACAGTATCCACCGGGCCTGGTCTGCAAATAAACACAACATTATTGTACTGTAATCTGGAGCTGAAAGTATTTCTAAAAATGATCAACTTTTTTTCACTTGCTCGGATAAATAGACATTTAATTTGATTTATTTCTACCTAAGTTTAAAAAAAGGTTCGAAATAATGTGGTTGGTATGGGCAAGACAAGCCATCAAGGTTTTACAAGTGCATTGTGTAAATATTGATATAACAGAACACATTATAATTTGGTAAAAGTTTTAAGTTTAGGTTTTTTGGACAAAACAAATTCAACCCTGACCAGAAGCTGTCTTATTAATTGATTGCACCAATAGAGAAGAGCTGCCAGTAAATCTGATTAGATACAGTACTGTGCAAAATTTTTAGGCAGGTGTTCAAAAATGCTATAAATTAGGAATGCTTTCAGAAATAGAAATGTTATTTTTACCAACTGACAAAATGGAAAGTAAATGAACGGAAGAGAAATACAAATCAAATCAATATTTGGTGTGACCCCCCTTTTGCCTTCCAACCAGCATCAATTCTTTTAGTTACACACAGTGTTTGTGCACACAGTTTTTGAAGGAACGCCTCAGGTAGGTTGTTCCAAACATCTTAAAAAACTAAGCACAGTTAGTGCCTAAGATCCTTGTGTCTCTTCATGTAATCCCAGACAGACTTAACGATGTTGAGATCAGAGCTCTGTGGGGGGCCAAAAATGTCACTCCCAGGGCTCTTGTTGTGCTTTACACTGACGATAGTTCTTAATGTCATTGGCTGTATGTTTGGGGTTGTTGTCCTGCTGTAGAATAAATTTGGGGCCAATCACATGCTTTGCTGATGGTATGGCATGATGGATAATTATCTTCTTGTATTTCTCAGCATTGAGGACTCAGTTGATCCTGACCATGGAGCTATTGCATTTTAGCCACAATTCTTCCATGAAGACCACTTCTGGCCAGACTTCTGCAGACAGTAGATTGGCGTACCTGGGTCCAACTGGTTTCCACCAGTTGTGTGCTGATGACACTACTGGACATCTTCCAATGTTGAAGAGAAGTAAGCATGATGTATCTTTCATCTGCTGCATTTTGGATTCCATGACCACTGCATCTACTGTCCTCAATGTTGCCCGTTTCTTTGTGCTTCTTCAAAAGAGCCTAAACAGCACATCTTGAAACCCCAGTGGTCTGAAATCTTTGCCTGGGAGGGACCTTCCTTATGCAAAATAACTACCTTGTGTGTTGTTGCTGAGCCCAGTCTTGCCATGGTATATGACCTGTGACATGAAACTGTGTTCCACAACTTCACCGTAGTAGCAGTTTGGTTGGTTCTCACCCAGTTTTAAGCCTCCTACACAACTGTTTCTGCTTCTGTGTGCTTCAATCTGCATATGAAATTGATGATAATTAGCACCTGCTTGGTATGAATGGTTAATCAGAGACCGGACTCTAATCCTACAAAATCCCTGACTTTGTGCAAGTGTAAGAAATGATGCTAGTTTGAAGTCAAATGGTGGTCACACCAAATATTGATTTAATTTAGATTTCTCTTCTGTTTGCTAACTTTGCATTTTAAAATAAAATATTTTATTAAAATAATAAAAATAAACAATTAAAATATATATTTTTAAAGCATTCTTGCTTCACAGCATTTTTTCACTCCTGTCTAAAACTTTTGCACAGTACTGTATTATGTGGTGATTTATTGGATCATTGTTTAGCATGACTAAGTACTATAGCTGTCCATACACATTCTTGCTCACCCGTGTTATCCATCGATTCTCCCATCCACACTAATCAGCATGGATAGAGGAATGTAAGCTGGCAGCTTTTATATTAAGCTTCTGCTCCAACAGTTGCTAAAAAACTGGATAATGCTTGCATCTGATTGGATGGAAGCACTATTCAGCTGAGAATTTTTGGACCGGCTCTATCAACAAAAAGTCAACTGAAGAATCGACTTTTGTCGAGCATAACTTCTTCCATATCTAGTTAATTATTTTTAGTCATCAACTCCTTACAAGGATGACCCAACATATGTTTGCACTGTTTAGTATACATAGAAATCTAAGCCAGTGAAGCATAACAACAGCTTGTCTCTTCCCAACCCACAGTGGTCAGTGCAAATCAGAAATAAAAAGTATTCAAACCCACCAAATTTTCTTGTGATTTAGCAGTAATTTCTCACCCTCCCTCTGTGACCAGTTTAAAGTTTATGCATAGCCAAGGATAGAGTGGAGTAAAAACCCCTCTGAGGTTTATATTTCTGTCTGTGTCCCTTCTTGGTAGATTTGCCCTTGCTATTTAACCATTGTTATCGACACTGAAACTGAAATCAGTGCAGGTGAGGGTAACTGTTCCAATATAGACACATGTTCTAGTGACAAATGTCTGAACTTGGCATACACTGATCAAAATTTGGCCATTCCAGCAGGGTCAACAGAAGTTGACTATTTAATCGACTTCTATTAAAGGTACATGCTGTAAAATCTGGCTAAACTTAAAAAAAAAATAACTATGAACGAACAGCCTATGAAGGGATATCCTCTCACTCTGTAGAAGTTTTTCAATTCCAGGACAGAAACTGAAGAAAAATCTGCAATATCCAGATGCCAAAAAATAAATTAAGAGGGGTTTATAACTTTTTCCTATTTACATGTGAAAAAAAAAAAAAAAAGGTTTTGATTTTTTGCCTATGCATACACTTACAAAATAACTATAGATAAAAGCTAATCAATGAGATCATGTGATGAATGTCAGATCTATGTCATCTTTAGACCTAAGGCCCCATTCACACCTGAGCGTTTTGTAGCTTGAAGCCTCAAGCTACAAAATGCTTGAGGGGAAAAAATCCATTATTCTCTACGGAGATGGTTCACATCTCCACTCCAAGTCGCCTGAAGTTCAAACAAGTTCTGGACCCTTTTTTTGTCGCTCGAATCGGGCAGATTTGGGCGTTTTTCACCCAGGAACCAGATGAAAAAATCTAAAAACATAGCAACAAATGATGAAACAGATGATTTTTCCAACTGGCTAATAAAAAAAAACGCTAAAGCTCAAAAATGCCGGAAAACGCTGCATGGAAACACGCAAATACGCGTGACAAAATGCCTGAAAAACGCTTAAAATCAATATGCTCAGGTGTGAATGGGGCCTTAGCAGACAACTGTGAAAGTGGCTGTGACACTAAAGACTGATATACTTGGACCAAAAATTCCTGCTGAACCTATCAACTTTTGGTCAATGTGTACTGCTGTCTTTTCAACAGAAACCAGCCGAACCGTCCTGTTGGAAAGCCAGCATTCGATCAGTGAATGCAGTCAGTGGCTGCAGTGCTGATCTGTGTATTCTGGCAGGTGGGATGGGGCTTTGGGTCTCACTGGCAGAATACAATAGCACAGGAGGGGAGATCCCTGAATCAAACATTGTTTGTGTTGAAGCAGGGATCTGAGTGTTTTTTTTTTCTTCATTCAACCCACTGGCTGAACGGAAAAAAAAAACCCTGCAGGTGTATACCCAGCTTAAAGGACATAATTATAAAACAGTGAATCTGACATTCACTCCAGGTGAATCTTACAGGTGCATGTGTTTTAGGCTCAGTTCACATATATGCAAATTGGATGCATTTTAAACCGCATCATGTGAATCGAACCGGCTTTCAATAGAGCTGGTTCACACATGTCTGGGGAGACCGCTGTCTGTTTCTGAAAAGGATCCTGTGCAATTTTGGGTCCGATTTAGGTACAAATTCAAGTAAAAATCTGCACCTGAATTGCACCTGAGCCAGTGAACAAAACCACACCGGACTGTGGACTGCAAACCACAGCTGGACATGTGTGAACCTAGCCTTAAACAGCGTGATTGACTGGCCCTATGCGTGACACTGTGTGGCAGGCAACCAGAGAAATATCTTTAATGGCCGAATAATCTGGGGACGTTTAACCCCCTTCTAATGTATATGGTTGTGTATTTTATACCATCACATGCTTAAAAGTTATAACAATAATGAATAATATTTCATGGAATTAAATATTTTAGAGCAAAAAAAACCCCTTACTTTCCCACTGCAACACACAAGACTCACATGTCACATGACTATAAAACAGTCATCCTTTGGTTTTTAATTAAACTCAGGAGTCTTCCTTGATGGAACGCTATGATGACAATTGCATTTTCTTATATATCATGAATTAAAATAAAGAATGTATGGAATAGTGGATAACTGCTCTCAAACATGGAACCAGAATTCCTTATGAACCTGTTTTTTTATGCTCATCTGCATTACAGGAATATGGTTGCAATGGGGACAGAATGTTCAAACTTATGTAGAACAGGGGGATAAAACTCTTGTCAACAAGCCCTTAGACAGGTATATGTATGCCCACTTTTTGTATATGGTATAAACTCAGTTTAAGATGTGGACAGAGCAATTTTAGTGGCTTTGAAAAGAGGTGATCTTTGACATGTAAAGCAAATTTGACACTTGACAATGTGCAACAATCATCAACCGTGATTTGTCATACAATGCAGACATTTTCAGTATGTAGTAACCTTGTAGTCCGATATACAGTATACACCAATAACCTCAATTTCTTTTGTACCTTTGGACAAAGGGTCATAGGAGAAATTTCCCTTCACTTAATATTCCTTAACAACCCCAACGTGAAGAGAAACACAAAAGTTCACAATTGTCACCAAAACAATTGTTTCATTTATTTATGTTTCAATGACAGTGGTCTACAGTACAAACAGGGAAGATGAATCTCCCCAACAGGGACACAGACAGCAGGGTTTATCACTTTCCCATTCTATCCCCACCCTATAAATAAGTTGATTACCTAGAGATTGTGTAGCGTCTCCCTTATATATGTTAAAAAGAAAAGAAAAGTGAGAAAGTAACGTAAATGACTTCCTATCTATGCCTCATGCACACAGGACGTTTATTTAACTCTCCTGAGAAGCCAGCGGCATTTTTGCAGAAAAAATGCCTGGCACTTGTAAAAGTGTTTAAAGCTTCTACAAGCTTTTAGGAGCTTTTACAAACTTCAAGCTCTTGGGCGTTAATTAATTTTTGTTGGCCAGAATAAATTATTTATTCTGGCCATTAAAACGAATTAATGCTCAAGCACTAAACATGTCTAGCATTTAGGCACATTTAGCAGATTTTAGTAGCGCCAAGCATTTTTTCTACCCAACTCTGCTGCTCCTGGATGCACTGGCAGAGGGTTTTTCTATCTACCTTTAAACTCTCCTGCCACTAAACACTGCTAAAAGCTGAGATGTGCATGGACACATAGGCTAACATGCAGGGGAGTTTAGAGGCAGGAAAAAAAACTCCAAACACCTCTACATAGTTACATAGTAGGTGAGATTGAAAAAAGACTGCTCTAGGAGCAGCTATAAAAATGTCCAGTGTGCATGAGGCCTTAAAGATTTATCTACATTGAAAAATATTACTTCACATTCACAAAATGTATTAAATCGGCTCTAAAATCTGTGTAGTCATTCCTAGATGATCAATGCATGTAGACCAAATTCAACCTTTTTGGCACACGCATGGATCTAAAAGAATTACTTTGGCTGAGACACTCTCCTATGATGGATATAAATTTGAATTCCAATAAGTGATGACCACATTGACAGCTGTGAAATTATTCTCTCTCAGTATTCCATTCATCCCACAGAGGAGCAACTGAATGTATTTTGCTTGGCCTACGGCTCATACAGCACACCAACGCTGGTCACGGGTTCAATCATTTGGCAGTCAAGTTGATTAAATGGAAGGTAATGTATGTGAACAGATTTAGAAATAGTCCAGTGAAATGTCACATAATAATCTACAGTGCCAAGACCCTCTACCATTCATGTATCCAGTAGTTTACAAATGAATCTGCCATAATAACTAGACAGCTGATGATTGATCTCCATTGAGCTGAGTTGGCATGTTATAATCACTTCCCTGAATAGTTTGCTGAAAACCTGAAATCTAAGACATCTTGAATCCTAACAGGATTGCACAGTTATAATACTTTATTTTCTTTGTCTATGCATGCTGATAGGCTGTGCCAATCGCTCAGATTAATTGAAGAATGAAAATTTGTTATGGTTTCAGTTTTATGGAGCAAAAACTGGTCATACACTGTAACACTTGCAGCAAACCATAATAGCCTACTGTGTTGCCAAAATGGCAGATAGTAAGAGGGGGGATTTACTAAGACGAGAGCATCAATGCATGACAACCAATCAACTTCTAGCTGTTATTTTATAATTTTCAACGAAATAAGCTAGAAGCTGATTGGTTACTGTGCACAGCTGCTCCAGCCTTAGTAAATCTCCCCATGGTTACATTTGTTTGATGTAGCATTGGGATCAGGGAAACTGGGTATGTAAACCAATTACACAGATTATTGTGTTTTTTGTTTTAATTTCTTTTAGAGCCATCAGTGTCAAGTCAGCTTCAGCAGCTTGCTAGCTTAAGTAATTGTTTGCAGAAAGTTTGGAAGCAGGGAGGGGCAGCACATGTGCAATGCTAAATAAAAGATTTGTTGCAGCAGCAACATCAAGAAGAATGGGAGGCTGACTGATGTAAATGGGTTAAAAATTGCTGAGTGCCAAAGGCACTATCAATGTCTGTGTGATGCATCCTTTCATATGTGTGAGGTAGAAGTGGCTGAGAATTATCAGCTGTCATGTATTGATTAGTTGAAAAAAAATATTCTCTTGTGTTGAATAAATTAGTACACCCAGACATCACAATGTCTCCTGGCTCACTAAATATGCTTTCTGATAAGCACTGGAAGGATGAAAAGTGAGCACCTGTTGGGCAAACACGGCATGCTCAGGTGACTGGTCCAGGTTTTACACCCTGGACTACATAGGACCATGGCTTAGTTTATCTGTGACTAGAGCTATTATAAGTACAATCTCAAGATCTTTTCAAGGCTCCTTTTTGTTTTGTTTTTTGGGTGTCTCAATGGTCCATCATGTCGTGTACATTGAAGTTCCTTTTTCAAGTGTTAGCAGCAGCAGTGACAACATTTTTGGTGTGATGCAGCAGTTATTTAAGAGGAACCTAATCTTCAGAGGTGTGGCTGGGAACTGTGTAGCCTTACAAAGACATAAAGCTGCTGCAGGTGCTGGGTGCACAGTATAGCTGTGTAATAGGCCTGATTTATCAAGTTGCCATAGCACGCATGGGGGTTGATTTACTAAAACTGGAGAGTGCAAAATCTGGTGCAGCTCTGCATAGAAACAAATCAACTTTTAGGATTTTTTTGTCAAAGCTTAATTGAACAAGCTGAAGTTAGAAGCTGATTGGCTACCATGTATAGCAAATCCCAAAATTGTACACAGTACACAGTACTTATGGCGCTTCTAGGAAAAGTGCAGAGTGACTTAGTCCATTGGAACCTTCATCTGTATCTGTAGATCATCAACAGAGTAGGGGAAGGATGGAGCAACTGGATGGATGGATGGATGGATGAGAGAGTAATCGATGGATGGGTGGCTGAGAAGGAACTGAGACTGGAATCTCTGCAGCTCCTGCGAAAGATCTCGTTAGGATCACCTCACTGCAGCAGAAAACAAACAGCAGGGCGCTGAGGTCAGTAATAAATAAAAAAATCACTTTATTAAAATAAGCAGCCCACTTACATTGAAGTTAGCCTGGAACAGCATGGATAGGGAACACCTGAGATCAAGCAGCTGTGATCAGTGTGAGGCTGTAGGCGTCACTGAGCAAACAGAAACTAAGGATGACAGGGCGCCAGCCAGATCAAGGTATGGATATTTGCGTTTCTAGCCATGTACGAGGATGACAGCTGTCAAAATGCCTGGTTGATGTCAGGAGAGGGGGTGTGCATGATGCTTTTCCAGGGACTTCACCCTCTTTTTCAAATACATGCACAGTGAAAGGAAGTGATGGGCTTTTAAAGCCAAAAGGGCAGGAAGGGGAGGAACATGGGAGGGGAAGGAAGCAGAAAGCCCAGCTGCTGCATAGAGCCAGAGTGGCAGGAGGAAAACCCTCAGCTTTTAAAGATTTTATATCTTTTTATCCAAATCTTTTATTTTGGAGTAATATTTTATCCATGTTTATCCATGTATATTCAAGTCTTTCACCTGGTGTAATACTCGATCCTTATAATTATAGTGCAACTATTTTGTTTTATTTGCTTTGTATTTTCTTGTATTTTCTTGTCTCACTCAGACATGAGTCTCCATGTCTCCAATAGTAACATTGAATTCCCTGATGCTGGAAGTCTGCAAGCCGAGGGTTAACTGCTCAGCTAAGTCTTCTGTGTTTTTCTCTCTCTCTCCCACTTTCCTCCCAACCCTCTGGCTCTATGCAGCAGCTCGGTTTTCTCCATCCTTACCCTCCCATATTCCTCCCCCTCCTGCCCTTTTGGCTTTATAAGCCCATCACTTCCCTTCACTGTCTATGCATTTGAAAAAGAGGGCGAAGTCCCTGGAAAAGGAAACGCGTCATGTACGTTGCCTCTCCCAACATCCACCAGGCATTTTGACAACTGACATCCTCATGTGCAGCTGTGAACAGAACACCGCCACTAATATCCATACCTTGAGCTGGCTGGCGCCCTTGGTTTCTGCTTGCTCAGTGATTCTGCAGCCTCACACTGATCACAGCTGCTTGGTCTCAGGTGTTCCCTATCCATGCTGTTCCACGCTAACGTCAATGTAAGTGTGCTGCTTATTTTAAGTGATTTTTTTTTACACTGACTTCAGTGCCCTGCTTTTGCTTTTCGTCTGTATTGATTAGCTACCATGTACAGCTGCACCAAATTTTCCTCTCTCCAGTTTTAGTAAATCAACCCCATCGTATACTAAAACTGGCCTTTCTAGCAATTGTATCACATCTAAAAATATCATAAATCATCAAAGAGAGAAACATTTTAGGTGTTATAAACAAATTAGGCTTTCCAAGGATTTAGGACAGACTTTTTGCTATGGAAGTTAAAGTGTTTGTAAACCTTAAAAAAATGATGTTACTGGCTCTTTAATGTATAATCATGTGCTCCTTAATGTCACAATTTGTTTTCAGGCTCCCAGTGTTGTGTAATACCTGATCCTGCCTGTGCCCCTCCACCTGAGAGTTAAAGGAGTTGTAAAGTCTCATGATTTTTCACCTTAATGCATTGTATGCATTAAGGTGAAAAACCTTCCGTGCTGCAGCAGCCCCCCAGAGACCCCCTTTTTCTTTCCTGAACCCGATCGTTCCAGTGACGAGAACGAGCCCAGCAGCTGTCTCAGGTCCTCATTGGCCAGTGGCTCCCGCTGCTGTCAATAAAATCCAGTGACACGGGAGCCGGGGGCAGGGCCGAGTCCTACTGTCTATGTCAATGGACGCAGCAGGAGGACTCGGGAGCCCGCCCGCACGAGTGCCCCCATGGAAAGTGTTTCTCCGTGGGGGCACTCAATGAAGATGAGGAGACAGGAGCACTGCTGGGGGACCCCAGAAAAGGAGGATAATGGCCGCTCTGTGCTGTCGATCCATGCTAGCGTGGTCAGATTATGTCTTGCGTCATCCCTCTGTTTGTACAGGCATGCTGTTAAAGAGCACAGCCTGCCTATACCTTCCGTAGTCAGTGCTAAGCTGCCACCCCCCCGCCCATCACTCCTGGCTTGTGTTACTGTGCATTCTCCTCCAGCTGCTCTTGCTCACCAACGTCTCCTCCCCTACTATGTAGCCACTGGGTGTGCTTGTGTTCCATTGCCTTGGAAATGCTCACACATGACGGCAAATGTCATTTCCTGAAATGACGATCTATGCTTCACAATGTACACATCCACCAGCAGGCCCATTACTCTCTTGAGAGAGAGAGCAGAAAACGATTATGTGACCTGAAAACCGATTACAGACATTTAAAAAATAAATAAACATCGATTAGGAACAAGGCTAGATGACTACTTTAACAGCTTTTTCATTAGGTGAAAATTACTTTCGTTTTTTTGCCATCTAGAAGTCAGCAATGGAATGGTCCGCAATGCTTTTATTATAGGTAAACTGCTGCCCTTAAAATGAAAAAAAACAAAGCCCATTACAACAGTAGCTACTGCTATATTCTGAAGACAGTGTTAGTGTCAAGCTCATATCGAAAGTGCAGTATTAATGATACTATTCACCTGCTGTAGACCCTGACAGCAACAAAGCATCATGTAAATCATTCAACTTCCTCTTTGTTCACATTTTGCTGCATTTACATCAATACTTTATCATGTACAGTGCCTTGAAAAAAGTATTCATACCCCTTGACATTTTCCACATTTTGTCATGTTACAACCAAAAACTTAAATGTATTTTATTGGGATTATATGTGATAGACCAACACAATGTGGCACAAAATTGTAAAGTGGAAGAAAAATAATAAATGGTTTTCAATTTTTTTTTACAAATGAATATCTGAAGAGTGTGGCGTGCATTTGCATTCAGCCCGCTTTACTCTGACACCCCTAACTAAAATCTAGTGGAATAAATTGCCTTCAGAAGTCACCTAATTAGTAAAAAGAGTCCACCTGTGTGTAATTTAATCTCAGTATCTCAGTAATTTAATCTCAGTAGGTGCTCTGGTCAGATGAGACCAAAAGTGAACTTTTTGGCCTAAAAGCAAAATGCTATGTGTGGCGGAAAACTAATTGTGACATTGCACATCACCCTGTACACACCACAACCCCCCCCCCCGAAACATGGTATGGTGGCAGCATCATGTTGTGTTGATGCTTTTCTTCAGCGGGGACAGGGAAGCTGGTCAAAGTTAATGGGAATATGGATGGAGCCAAATACAGGGCAATCTTAGAAGAAAACCTGTTATGCCCCGTACACACGGTCGGACTTTGTTCGGACATTCCGACAACAAAATCCTAGGATTTTTTCCGACGGATGTTGGCTCAAACTTGTTTTGCTTACACACGGTCGCACAAAGTTGTCGGAATTTCCGATCGCCAAGAACGCGGTGACGTACACCACGTACGACGAGACTAGAAAAGGCCGGTTCAGAACCAAGCGCGGCACCCTTTGGGCTCCTTTTGCTAATCTCGTGTTAGTAAAAGTTTGGTGAGAGACGATTCGCGCTTTTTCAGACTCGTGGCTTTCAGATCATTTTCTGCAGTTCAGTTTGTGCTTGTGGGTTTGTATCTGCTCTTCAGTGCGTGCAGTCAGTTCGTATCAGAGTTTTCTGTGCGATCTTGCCCGCTCGTTGCTGTTTTTCAGGTCGCTCTTCACAGGCCTTGCTGTTCTTCAGTGCGTTCTGTTACTTCGTTCTGAGCAGCCGACCATTTTCTAGCCATGTTTCGTATGCATACTCCTCGTAGAGTTCGTGCTGTGCGGGGGCTTGGTGTTGGGGTCCTGACCTTGACACAAGTCCAGTCCATGAACAGGGTGGGGAGGAGTTCATGGACCAAGAATTGGTTGCTTCAGTGTGACCAGTTCTGTCATATGCCTTTGCTCCGTGAGATCCGTGACAATAATCCTGATGATTTCAGGAACTTTCTCAGGATGACGGACCCCGTATTTCACCGTTTGTTGGCTTCGCTGACCCCCTATATTAGCAGGCAGGATACCTGCATGAGGCAAGCCATCACTCCGGAGCAGAGGTTGGTCGCTACCTTGTTGTATTTAGCCACAGGGAGAAGCCTGCAGGACCTCAAGTTCTCGACAGGCATCTCCCCCCAGGCTCTGGGGATCATTATCCCAGAGTCCTGTTCTGCCATCATCCAGGTCCTGCAGAAGGAGTATATGAAGGTAAGATTTTTATCCTTTTATATCACATTTTATTGTATTGAATGTTTCATAATATATTGTATTTCTTCCCTCATTCCCTAATTACCATGATTGTAATATGCTGTGAATGTCCCCTTTGTTCTCATGCATGCTGGATTTTTAGGTAATTATTATTTTATGTCCTTCATACATATTTGCCCTTCAATAACCTCCCCAGCATGGTCTTTCCTGGCCTATATTCACCTCATGTAGTCACTTAACAATGTATTTTATCATCTCCATAGTAGTGCTTTACCCCAAACACCCCCTAAAATGTTTGGAAATGTTATTTTTGATTTAAATTCAGGCAGAGTGCCAGAGGTTTTTTTTTGTGGTGTCCCCAAATTTTTTTTAACCCTCCCTCCCCCCAACTGCTAAGTCAGCTGATCCCAATTCTCTATCCTCAATCATCTATCTGCTGACTTTGCCAAACCCATACACACTATACCCACCTCTTTACTGGTCAGATGTATGGATGAATTCCCCAAAGCATGTAGTGCAAGGGCCTGCCTGTATACTTTCCAATGGTACTGTTTAAAGTTTTGGTATCCTATTATTATCTTGATAGGTAATAGCAGAATGTTCAAATGTCCTCAAATGTGTACAGTGTGTATTTATATCTTTGTATTATGACACTTCTTACCTGTCCAGTGGTCTGCCAATAGTGTAACTAAGGAGGGGCTGTTCCAAGTAATACCCATTATTTAGGCATTCATCTCTCAATGAAGTGAAGAGGGTTACCTGTCCAAGAGTTCCCCCCCCTATAATGTTAGAAATGGCCCATGAGAGGGGGGGAGGGGGAATATGATAGGTGTACCTTATACTTTGGCCTTGTTAAATTCCCCTTAGTAAATGCTATCTGGAGGTTGCCCCATAATGTTTGTGTATAATCTGCTTGCCATGTATCTTTGAAAAAATAGTAATGTTTATTGTTTTTTCCTCAACAGTTTCCTTCAACGCCACAGGAATGGCAGACTGTGGCCTCCCACTTTGCCCAGCGGTGGGACTTTCCTAACTGCGGAGGGGCAATTGATGGGAAACACGTCCACATCGTCCCACCACCCAACTCGGGGTCGTACTATTATAATTACAAAGGGTTTAATAGTATAGTGATGTTGGCGGTGGTGTTGGCTAATTAAGAGTTCTTGTATGTGGACGTGGGGAAGAATGGCCGGATGTCCGATGGTGGAGTGATCGCCCAGACGGAGTTCTACAGGCGTCTCCAGAATGGCAGCTTGGACTTGCCACCTCCAGAGGACAATGTTGAAGGTCTCCCATTTGTGTTCGTTGCTGATGAAGCATTTGCGCTGGGGGACCACCTGATGTGGCCATTCCCAATGAGGACCCTCACCCCGGAACAGAGGGTTTTTAATTACCGCTGGCCAGAGCCCGGAGAGTGGTGGAGAACACATTTGGAATCCTGGCCCGCCGGTTCCGATTATTTCTGACACCCATCCATATGGCGGAGTATAAACTGAACCATATAATACTTGCCTGCTGTGTTCTCCATAATTTTTTAAGAAAACATTCAGCCAACTATGCTGGCTCAGTTGGGCCTGAGGCCGGAATCCCTAATCCATCAACACTGATGGCGCTTGAAAGTGGCCGTCCTGGCTTGCCCTCCCTGAATGCCCGTGATGTCCGGTTACGCTACCTGGAGTTCTTTGCGGGTAGGGGGGCTATCAATATGCCAGACAATCTGTGACACCTTTTTCAAATAAAAAACAACCAAAAGAAATTCTTTGTGGACATTTACTGCTTGTGTTTGTTTTAGCTGACCCTGACAGAAATGTGTTGAGTGCAGAAAATGTCGTGATTGGGTAACCTTATAAAAAACAGTATTGGCTGGTACTTCCTAAATGCAAAAACACATTTCACTACAAGTGCACTTGCAACTGCACTGAACCTGCACTTGTAGTGCAAAGTGGATTTGCCCTTAGGAAATAACCCCCATTTTTGCATAAAACAGCAATTACATCACCCCAAAAGTGTTGTAGTGTTGAGACAATAATCCACACATTCTTGAGTAAGGCACTTTTTTATACCTGCACAATCACATGTGCATTTCCCAAAGGTTTTTAAAACAAACCAACATGTTTGTTGTATAACAATGTTTGCAGTAGCATTATCAAAAATCGAAATATCCATTTCAGATAAAACAGGCCTGTGTAAAACCAACAAGAAAGCCAAAAAACTTGAACTTACAAAGTTCACATATGGTAAAACCTGAAGGCTATATCAGACATGAGTATTTAGGAACTGTGTTTGATATAGCGTTCAGATGGGGGGAAATCACCCCTGGAAAAGCCAAATTTGGAAGATGCACACCAATTTACGAATGTCAACATGTGCTATCTGCCATCAGGGGGGATCAAGGGACGTGTTTTGGGGGAGCAAGCCCTTCCTCAATGCGACTTTATAATTGAGGAAAGGGTTGCACCCCCAAAACGCGTCCATTGATCTCCCGTGATGGCAGATAGCACATGTTGGCACACTGTGTGCATCCTCCAAATTTGGCTTTTCTAAACATTGAAAAAATTTTCGTACGATAAAACAGGTGATTTTGTGGGGTTTAAATTCGCCCCAAAACATCAATGATGTTATTATTTTTTTTAATAACATCACTGATTTGTTGCTGGATCTTTTGCAATTGGAGATTACACCCCATGATCTCCCCGATGAGTATCTGGGCACTTTCAGATGTAAAGCGTTCTGGATCACGATCGCCTAAAAAGAGATAAAGAACAAAAAAAAAGGTCTCAAAAATCTGCCACCATCCATCTCTTTTACCTGAGCCTGTGGTCGCAGACACTCACCTGTTGTGGTGCCAATCTCCACCACGTCTTCTTCTTCCTCCTGCTCAGCTTCTTGGGTTGGTATTTCCCCTTCTTCCAGAGGGGGGGGGTCTCTAGTCTCCTGGGATGAGGGGTGTCCGAGTCTTTTCTCCCCTATGTAAAACAAAAATGGTATACTTAGCACACAGATATTTGAAGGCAGAACTAGAAATAGGAAACATTGCTTGGAAGTGGGGTACAATTGTCTATTTTAGCCGAGTTCCAAGATGTATATTTTTTAGTGTCCTTTGTCAAGCTGCAATACTTTACCTGTTTAGTACAAGCTTCACAGATGTAGCCCCCCCTATAGTATACACTGGAGCACCTGTGTGGCCCCCTAATAAAAATGGTGTTCTGGGGTCCCACACTAGTGCTCCAGTGTCCAGATGTGAAAACAGCTGCTCAGTGTCCTCTCTTTACACACAATCTAGTTTGCATTTCATTCTAGTAACAAACCCATCTACACAAACAAATATTTGGCATCCAAGTAGGCCCCCAAAAATGTGTGAAAATGCATATGGCCTAAACAATGGTGTTCTAGAGGCCGAAAGAAAAATGTTTGATACGAACGAATAATGGGCCCATGAACATTAAAGTTGACCTTTTTAAACGTTACAATTAATAAAAGCATATGGAGCAGAACGAACGTAATAAAGACAGAAAGAATAGGAACACAGCACAACTACTTACTTTTTTGCAGCACTCTCCGGATCTTTCGGTACTGCTCTGGCTCTCTCAACTTCAGGTCCGACCACTGCTTCCTGAGCTGATCTTTTGATCTTCGTACCCCGAAATTCCTCTCAAGACTCCTGACCACTTTCGCCATGATCTTGGCCTTTCTGATGTTGGGGTTGGGGTAAGGCCCATATTTTCCGTCATAGTCGGACTTCCTCATGATGTCGACCATCTCCAACATCTCCCCAAACGACATATTTGTGGCCTTAAAACGTCTCCTTCTGGATCGGGACGTGCCTGGATCCGGCCTTTCCTCCTCCTCCTCCTCGTTGCTAGAATTAGCACGCACCTGCTGTAACTCCGCCATGTGCTCTTCACCCACTGCGCCGAACGAAAAGGGGCGGGGAATACACTAGAAAGAACGTCAGGGGCGGGCAGATTTACACGCATGCGCAGTGTGTATAAAGCGTAACACGCGTGCGTATTACGTACGATCTGCGAGCGGAGGAAGGAGCATTGGACGCGCCGATCGTAAGAACGAAGGTAAGAGACAAACTTGTGCCTATACTGCTTCTAGATTGAGGCCTATATTGTAACAAGATTAGGAGAGTTTTGTCTGACATTAGGCTTTGTCTTGTGTTGTGTCTTGCAGTGAACATGGATATCTTAATGAAAGACAATGACTTCATGTCAGTATTCATAGATATGCTAAGTGAGCTGCCCTGTCTGTGGGAGATTACCCACCCCCGTTTCAAGAACCAAGCAAAGAGGAAGGCAGCACTGGAGCAATTGTGTGAAATTGTGAAGCAGGTGACCCCCACGGCAGACATCACCTATTTAAAGATATTAATTGGTGGCCTGAGGAGTACATATCTGAGGGAGCGCAAGAAAGTCCTGGATTCACAGAGATCTGGAGCAGCAGATGACATCTATGTCCCCAGGATGTTGTACTACGACAGGCTGCACTTTCTGGCAGACCAGACTGAACCCAGGTCATCCCTCTTCAGTCTTCCTTCCACGCTTCCTTCCCCCCCGGCTGAGGCTTCTGACGCCCAACCTGGGCCTTCCAGGCCACATGTGGAGGAGCCCAGATTGAGCCAGGTATAGCATTCCTCTAAATATTTCTGCTTGTCCAATCAATGATGTTAACTAGATGTTAGTTGGGAGTACTAATTTAGGATTGTGATTGATGATGCAAAAACTAAAACTATGTCCCTTTTTCATACACAGGGAAGTCTCAGCCAGGAGGTGGCCGGGCCGAGCCGGCTGGCTGATATCAAGGTCCCTCCACCCCCCCTGAAAAGAGAAAGTAGCAGTAGGAGGAATACCCTAGAGGAGGCTGCTATAGCATTCTTTTGGAGGGCTACAGAGGTCCTGGGAGCACCACACACCATGCAGGAGAACATTGCTGCCTTCATAGCCTATAAAATGCAGAGGATGGAGGAGGACCAAAAAGCCTTGTGTGAGGCCCTCATATCGGAGGCTCTGGAGAAAGGTATGAGGGGCCAAATTACACCTCACACACATCTTTGGGATGGTCCTCCTCCTCCTCCTGCAGGTCCTCCTCCTCCTCCTCCCTCTCCTCCAGGTCCCCCCAGTCCTCCTCCAGGTCCTCCCAGTCCTCCTCCTCCTCCAGGTCCTACTCCTCCTCCTGCCACATCTCCAACAGCACAGCCACAGCCCGGAATGAAGCGTGGAAGGAAGACCAGACAGTGATTGCCCTGGATCCAGTCTGGTCGGCCAAAAGATGCAGCCTCTTGTGGTACCACAGCCTGGGGACACAGATGTCATCTGCTGCTATCCGGATCTCTGCGAATCCTGGACCAGACTGCCCTCCCTTACATATGGACTCCTCAGGCCACCAATTTTGATGTTGAAGAATTGATGTCTGCCGTGGGGGTCCCAGGCTTCGCTAATTTCTCTTGTTGATCCAGTGTTGCCTTCCTCTTTGTTTGGTTCTGATCCCTTAATAAAGGATTTTTGTTTTGAATTATACTCTCCTATGTGTTTTACTTCAAAAATGACAGCTGGTTTGTGAGGATTCAGGTACATTTCAAATATACAATGTGAAATGAACAAGGGACACCAACACCAAACAATCTCCTGGAGATTAAATAATAAAAGATATCAATGGTGTTGGGGTAACTTGACACACAAAACACACCCAAAAATATTCTGGAGTAAAAATAAAAATAACATTGAACAAAGATCAGCCTTGGAAAAAATCCAAACATTAAAGAAAAAAAAGGCTTAAAATCCAAAATAAAAAAAAATTAAAAAATATAAAACTGTCAGATGTGACAACTAATAACAATATATTCAGGGAATCCCACTAAAAAAACACAAATAAAAGTTTGTGAGAAGTGTGTGTGAATATGAGCAGCAAAACTACTTAATTCTTGTCACATTATAAAGAAGAAGAGAGTGCGCTGTATTAAACCATTTTTAACATTGCAGCGTGACAAAAGTGCTGTATCCATTGCGAACGCTAAGTTTACCAGAACGAGCTGTCCCGTGTCGGAATTTCTTCTGAGCATGCGTGGCACTTTGTGCGTCGGAACAGGCCACACACGGTCGGAATTGACGCGATCGGATTTTGTTGTCGGAAAATTTTATCTCCTGCTGTCCAATTTTGTGTGTCGGAAAATCCGATGGAAAATGTCCGATGGCGCCCACACACGGTCAGAATTTCCGACAACACGCTCCGATCGGACATTGTCCATCGGAAAATCCGACCGTGTGTACGGGGCATTAGAGTCTGCAAAAGACTTGAGACTGGGGCGGAGGTTTACCTTCCAGCAGGACAGCAACCCTAAACATACAGCCAGAGCTACAATGGAATGGTTTAGATCAAAGCATATTCATGTGTTAGAATGGCCCAGTCAAAGTCCAGACCTAAATCCAATTGAGAATCTGTGGCAGGACTTGAAAATTGCTGTTCCCAGACACTATCCATCCAATCTGACAGAGCTATTTTGCAAAGAAGAATGGGCAAAAATATCACTCTCTAGATGTGCAAAGCTGGTAATGAAATACATAAAAAAGACTTGCAGCTATAATTGCAGAGAAAGGTGGTTCTACAAAGTATTGACTCAGGGGGGCTGAATACAAATGCAGGCCACACTTTTCAAGCATTTATCTGTTAAAAAATGTGAAAACCATTTATCATTTTTCTGACACTTCACAATTATGTGCCACATTGTGTTGGTCTATCACATAAAATCCCAATAAAATACATTTACGTTTTTGGTTGTAACAAAATGTCAAAATGTGGAAAATTTCAAGGGGTATATAATACTTTTTCAAGGCACTGTATGATGATGAGTAGGATGACATCATGTTAATGCATTTTTCCATACTGGTAAATCTTATCACCTCTTAAGAATATCTTCCAGAGCAACATACACCCAGCTGCCATGGGCTGGGGTCAAGAAAGTACATGATCCCTGTTTTGCTCCTTGGATACATAGCATAGCCTTTGACTTTTTTTCCATTGCTTACTGAGGTGACTGAACATTTGCAAAGTGGCATTTCGTCATGTAGGAACACCAAAGGTGAATTTGTGAATAGTAAAGCTTCTACTTTCACTTCAATCCTGTATAGGATTTGTCTCATTCTACTTTGCAGCATGGGTCGGATGTTAAATGTCTGTTTGACAGATACTCTAAAGCTCGTTACTGCACAACTAGCCCTGCCAGAGAAATATTCTTTAAAGTGGAGTTCCACCCACTTTTACAACTCTTCAGCATCCCTCACTAAACTGTGCACTGTAAACTAATTGGATATTTTTTTTATCTTTTTTCTCAGTATCTACTGTATATCTGCTGTATTCATTTTTCCCTTCCTCCTCCCTGGCCGTGGTCCATCGCAGCATTTCCTGTTTGCAATGCCTTCTGGGAAGGGGCAGCAACTTCCTCTGACACTGCCGTTGCTATGGAAACCTGACCTGAAACCTATTACACCGCTTGTGCTGCACTGAGCATGTGCGAGATCTGCAAGGATGAGATCCAGGAAGAAATACAGTCTGGCTTCAGGTTGCCCACACTTAAGATGGCCACGGCCTGCTGTAAGTTTATAAAATAACAAACTACTGCTATAAACTAACAAAACAGACCTTAGTTTACAGACTAACTTTACTAGAATACATTAAGATTGTGTATTATAGGGGTATTTTTATTTAAAAAGTATAATTTCGGCCGGAACACCACTTTAAGCATCAGCCAGTAAGTAATACATACACATGTGAAAAGGAACGACTTGTCTTTGTGTTGAAAATTTCCAAAATAAAACACATGCAAGCAAAAGTCAGTATTTGTTGACAGCATTGCACTAGAACTAACTGCATAAGTATGATTGTCCTTACAATTTTTATGTTTTTTATTATAATCGATCTTATTTCACGAACTGACCCTTCTCTACTAGCATATACTAGCCTGTGGTCGACCATATTGATGGCAACAATCCCTGACAAAAAATGACAACTTAAGGAACAAAGCAAATGGCAAACTACACCTTAACCATGATGAACCAGATGTTTTTGGCTCTCAGAGGTGAATGTATAGCAAACACCGTCAGTTAGCAAGTATGGTGATAATTATAAATGTCATCGGCTGAAGATATACTCAGTGGCATGCAAGGCAGCAGCTAAAAGATATTGAACTGCCAAAAAGAACCTAAACATGCCACAAAATATTTTGCGTTAATCAGTGAATCATCATTGGTTTGTGCACAAGTTTGTTTTTAATCTATTTATGGTCATTGAGCAGCTCGGAAGAATAGTAAATCTGCTACTTTTGATTCATCTGAATTTTTTTTAAAACTATTAGTCTTTTATTAAAGATTTCTTAAAGGATAATACAAGAAATTGCAACAAACTTCCCACAGGTGAGATCAAAATGCAAAGTACAAAGAAAAGGCCTTGTCAGTAGATAAAATGGCAAAGGATTGTACAGCATATTCAGCAGAAACTTGTAGATAATATGTAGGATCACAAGGTCTGATATTGAGGTCTACACTTGTAAAGGAGTCAGTAATCAACTAGAAAACGAGATGGGGAAGAATGAACAAAAAAAAAAAAAAACAGTCCAAAAGTAAAAGGTGAATAGAGAAAGATGTAACAAGGTGTAGGTCTTAGCATCAAACTGAAAGGAATTTAGCAAAAATCTTTTGAGGTCAATGGTACAATTACAATATTATCAAGTACCTATCCAGCAGGCGAACTGATTAAGGTGTGTAGAGTAAAATCATATGGAAGAAAGTTAGACCAATAATCTCCTTAAACAGAAAGCTTAAATGAGTTAACTAGCCAGGTATAGGAGTGGGATCAGAACAAAGATTTGAGTTCTTTTTTGAGCCAGCAATCCCATTATTTTCTAAATTTGAGCCATTGATCATGGACACAGCCGAATATACTATCATATCTGAAATGTATCCTGAGAGTGCTCACCACTGAGGAAAGAAGGGGATTCTTTCTGGTTCCAGGTTCTAGTAAGTTCCAATTATGTAGTGTGTAGCTGAAAATACCTAGTATGGAGAAGCCAAAGTTTAATTCCTATAACAAATAAGGCCAAAACTGGATAATTCATCTGAATATTGGCATTTCAATCTGTCCTACATGAAATGTAGGGATCCAGGCAATGTATGCTATACAAATTTGAATGGTAATATTTGCAAAATTTAAAAAGTTTGAACTTTGCCAATCCACCTGCTTTACAAACTGATTTGCACGGGTATTGACACTCTAATGTCCTGTACACACGATCGGACATTGAGCGGACATTCTGACAACAAAATCCATGGATTTTTTTCCGACGGAAGTTGGCTCAAACTTGTCCATGGTCACACAATGTTGACGGAATTTCCGATCGCCAAGAACACGGTCACGTACACCACGTATGACGAGACTATAAAAGGGCAGTTCAGAACCAAGCGCGGCACCCTTTGGGCTCCTTTTGCTAATCTCGTGTTAGTAAAAGTTTAGTGAGAGACGATTCGTGCTTTTTCAGACTCGTGGCTTTCAGATAGTTTTCTGCTGTTCAGTTTGTGCTTGTGGGTTTGTATCTGGTCTTCAGTGCGTGCAGCGAGTACAATTGACATTGTGTTCTTGTTCGTTCGTTACTGATTTTCAGGTCACTCTTCATAGGCCTTGCTGTTTTTCAGTGCGTTCTGTTACTTCGTTCTGAGCAGGCGACCGTTTTATAGCCATGTTGCGTATACGTACTCCTCGTAGAGTTTGTGCTGTGCGGAGGCTTGGTGTTGGGGTCCTTACCTTGACACAAGCCCAGTCCATGAACAGGGTGGGGAGGAGTTCATGGACCAAGAATTGGTTGCTCCAGCGTGACCAATTCTGTCACATGCCTTTGCTCTGTGAGATCGGTGAGAATAATCCTGATGATTTCAGGAACTTTCTCCGGATGACGGACCACGTATTTCACCATTTATTGGCTTTGCTGACCCCCTATAGTCTTGTTTGACTCCACAGTTTCCTTCCAACCCACAGGAATGGCAGACTGTGGCCTCCCACTTTGCCCAGCGGTGGGACTTTCCTAACTGCGGAGGGGCAATTGATGGGAAACACGTCCACATCATCCCACCACCCAACTCGGGGTCATACTATTACAACTATAAGGGGTTCAATAGTATTGTGATGTTGGCGGTGGTGTCGGCTACTTACGAGTTCCCGTATGTGGACGTGGGGAAAAATGGCCGGATGTTAGATGGTGGAGTCATCGCCCAGATGGAGTTCTACAGGCGTCTCCACAATGGCAGCTTGGACTTGACACCTCCAGAAGACAATGTGGAAGGACTCCCATTCGTCTTCGTTACGGCTGAAGCGTTTGCGCTGGGGGACCTTCTTTTGCGGCCATTCCCTATGAGGACCCTCACCCCGGACCAGAGGGTTTTTAATTACCAGCTGGCCAGAGCCAGAAGAGTGGTGGAGAACACGTTTGGAATAATGGCCAGCCGGTTCCGCCTATTTTTTACACCCATACACATGGCGGAGTATAAACTCAATCATATCATCCTGGCTTGCTGTGTTCGCCAAAACTTTTTAAGGAGAAATTCGGTGAACTATGCTGCCTCAGTTGGGCCTGAATCCGGAATTCATGTAAATGAACCAACCCTCACGGCGCTTGAAGCTGGCCGTCCTGGCTTGCCCCCCCTGAGTGCCCGCGAGGTCCATCTAAGATACATGGAATACTTTGCAGGTAGGGGGGGCCATCAATATGCCAGACAATGTCTGAGACATTGTTTAAATAAAAAACAAATTTTACCTACTACAATATTTGCTGACATTTACTGCTTGTGTTTCTTTTAGCTGACCCTGACATAAATTTGGGGAGTCCTGAAAATGGCGTGATTGTGTAACATTATAAAGCACTGTTGGGTGTTATTTACTAAAGGCAAAGACATTTTGCACTACAAGTGCACTTGAGCCTGCACTGAAACTGCACTTGTAGTGCAAAGTGGATTTGCCCTTAGGAAATAACCCCCATTGACACAGAAAACACCAATTTTACCACAACAAATGTTTCAGAGCATTGAAAGAAGAAGCCACCCGTTCTTGATTATCAATCTTTTTAATACCAGCACAATCACATGTGCATTTATAAAAGGTTTTTAAAACAAACCAACATGTTTGTTGTATAACAATTTTTTAGGTCACATTCATAAAAGTAGACATGTCCATTTAAGGTAAAACAGTCATGTTTAAAACAAACAAGAAATACACAACTCTGGAACTTACAAAGTTCAACTTTGTTATAAATTGAAGGCAATATCAGAAATGAGTATTTAGAAACTGTGTTTGATATTGCGTTCAGATGGGGTGAAGTCACCCCAGGAAAAGCCAAATTTTGAAGATGCACACAAATTTCCGAATGTCAACATGTGCTAGCTGCCATCATGGTGGATCAAGGGACGTGTTTTGTGGGTGCAACCCCTTCCTCTCAGCTACTTTATTATTGAGGAAGGGGTTGCACCCCCAAAACACAGACATAGATCTCCCGTGATGGCAGATAGCACATGTTGACACACTGTGTGCATCTTCAAAATTTGGCTTTTCGAGAATTTGTCAAAAAATTTGAAAATTTGGTTCAGTAAAAAAAGCACAACAAAGTAATGGATTTTGAGGTGTGCTCCAGTGTCCAGATGTGTAAACAGCTGCTAAGTGTCCTTTCCTTACACAGAATCTAGTTAGCACTTCATTCTAGTTACACACCCATCTAGACACCAAAATTATTTTAAGAGAAGTAGGCTAGCAAAAATGTATTCAAATGCATATGGCCGAAAAACATGGTGTTTTCTATGCTGAACGAACAATGTTTCATATGAACGAACAATGTGCCCATGAACATGAAAGTTGCCATTTTAAACCGTACAACAGTTAAGAAAAGCACATGGAGCAGCACGAACGTTAGAAGAATAGGAACACAGGACAACTACTTACTTTTTTGCAGCACTCTCCTGATCCTTCTGTACTGCTCGTGCTCCCGTAATTTGAGGTCCGACCACCGCTTCCTGAGTTGATCCTTGGATCGCCGTACCCCAAAATGCCGGTGCAGATTCTTCACAACTTTCACCATGATCTTGGCCTTTCTGACATTGGGGTTGGGGTAAGGTCCATACTTCCCGTCATAGTCGGCCCTCTTCAGTATGTCGACCATCTCCAACATCACCCCAAAGGATATATTTGAGGCCTTAAATCGTCTCCTCCGGGATCGTGACGCTTTCCTCCTCCTCCTCATTGCTGTAATTAGCACGCACCTGCTGTGTCTCCGCCATGTGCTCTTCCCCACTGCGCCAAACGAGAAGGGGCGGGGAATAGACTAGAAAGAACGTCAGGGGCGGGCGGAGATTCACGCATGCGCAGTGTATATAAAGCGTAACACGCGTGCGTAGTACATACGATCTGTGAGCGGAGGAAGGAGTATCGGAGGCGCCGATCTTGATAACGAAGGTAAGATTGAAAATTGGGCCTATACTGCTTCTAGATTGAGGCCTATATTGTGACAAGATTAGGAGACTTTAGTCTGACATTTGGGTTTGTCTTGCAGAGAAAATGGATATCTTGAATCAGGACTTTATCCCCATATTCATAGATATGTTTAGGGAGCTGCCCTGTCTGTGGCAGGTAAACCACCCTGATTATAAGAACCAAACAAAGAGGAAGGCAGCACTGGATAATTTGCTGCAATTTGTGAAGCCGGTGATCCCCACGGCAGACATCACCTATTTGAAGGCCCTAATTGGTGGCATGAGGAGCACTTATCTAAGGGAGCGCAAGAAGGTCCAGGATTCCCTGAGATCAGGAGCTGCAGATGACATCTATGTCCCCAGGATGTGGTAATATGACAGACTGCATTTTCTGGCAGGTCAGACTGAACCCATGCCAGCACTGTCCATTCTTCCTTCCCCCCCCAGCTGAGGCTTCTGACGCCCAACCTGGGCCTTCCAGGCAGCAACATGTGGAGGAGCCCAGCTTGAGCCAGGTATAGCATTCTTCTAAATATTTCTGGTTGTCCAATTAATGATGTTAAATCTATGTTAGTTTGGAGTACTAATTTCTGATTGTAATTAATGAATCAAAAACTAAAATGATATCCCTTTTTCATACACAGGGAAGTCTCAGCCAGGAGGTGGCCGGGCCAAACAGGCTGCCCGATACCCAGGTTCCTCCCCTCCACCTTCAAAGAAAAAGTGGCAGGAAGAGGAAGAGGATTTTGCTGCCATAACAGCATGCAAAATGCTGCAAATGGAGGAGGGCCAACGACTCTTATGTGAGTTTGTCATTTTCGAAGCTCTACAGAAGGGGTTGAGGGGCCAACTCACATGCGAAAGCCACATTTGTCAGCTCACCCATGGTCCTCCTCCTCCTCCAGGTTCTCCTCCTCCAGGTCCTACTCCTCCTCCTGCCAGTGCTGTATTTAGGCCTAGGCCGACAAGGCCCAGGCCTAGGGCGGCACTTTGTGGGGGGCGGCAACCCCCCCCGAAAAAAAAGCACCTGCATCCTCCTCCCGACTTACGCATGCAGAGCCGCCATCCGAGGAGTATATCTGAATGACATCGCTATGGGAGTGCAGGGGGGCGGATTGCACCCGGGTGACACTAGGAAGCAGTTGTAGTGGGTGCAGTCGCCCCTGCTCATCGGCAAAGCAATGATCACTTAGGCATCGGCACTGTGACAGGGAGAGGAAAGCTGTACACAGCGGTTGTGTAATTCCCCCGCTCGCCCCCCTCCTTTCTCCTGTCAGCTGAAGTTGAACAGGAGAGAGAGCGGCTCTAATCGTGTTCCTCTAAGCGCAGCCCGGCTCTCTGCCCGCTCTGATTCTTTCCCCATTGGTCATAGCAGAGAGCCAATCAGAACACACGGCGGATGGGATTTATGGGAAACTTAGTTCCAGAAGATTGACGGCCCCAGTATGTCCACAGACAGCAGGCTACAGTCCCCCAACATATATGTGCTGGAGGGGGGACCTGGAACCTGGAAAACAGCAGAGTGCTACAGGGGAAGAAAAAGAGAGGATTGTGCTGGGAGAGGCCAGATAGAGCCACGCTGTACCCGCACCACCAGAGAGGGAGCCACGCTGTACCCGCACCACCAGAGAGGGAGCCACGCTGTACCCGCACCACCAGAGAGGGAGTCACGCTGTACCCGCACCACCAGAGAGGGCGCCATGCTGTACCCGCACCACCAGAGAGGGAGTCACGCTGTACCCGCACCACCAGAGAGGGAGCCACGCTGTACCCACACCTCCAGAGAGGGAGCCACGCTGTACCCGCACCACCAGAGAAGCAGCCACGCTGTACCCGCACCACCAGAGAAGCAGCCATGCTGTACCCGCACCACCAGAGAGGGAGCCACGCTGTACCCGCACCACCAGAGAGGGAGCCACGCTGTACCCCCACCACCAGAGAGGGAGCCACGCTGTACCCACACCACCAGAGAGGGAGCCACGCTGTATCCGCACCACCAGAGAAGCAGCCATGCTGTACCCGCACCACCAGAGAAGCAGCCACGCTGTACCCGCACCACCAGAGAGGGAGCCACGCTGTACCCACACCACCAGAGAGGGAGCCACGCTGTACCCGCACCACCAGAGAAGCAGCCACGCTGTACCCGCACCACCAGAGAAGCAGCCACGCTGTACCCGCACCACCAGAGAGGTAGCCACGCTGTACCCGCACCACCAGAGAGGGAGCCACGCTGTACCCGCACCACCAGAGAGGGAGCCACGCTGTACCCGCACCACCAGAGAGGGAGCCACGCTGTACCCGCACCACCAGAGAAGCAGCCACGCTGTACCCGCACCACCAGAGAAGCAGCCACGCTGTACCCGCACCACCAGAGAGGGAGCCATGCTGTACCCGCACCACCAGAGAAGCAGCCACGCTGTACCCACACCACCAGAGAGGGAGCCATGCTGTACCCGCACCACCAGAGAGGGAGCCACGCTGTACCCGTACCACCAGAGAGGGAGCCATGCTGTACTCGCACCACCAGAGAGGGAGCCACGCTGTACCCGCACCACCAGAGAGGGAGCCACGCTGTACCCGCACCACCAGAGAGGGAGCCACACTGTACCTGCACCACCAGAGAAGCAGCCACACTGTACCCGCACCACCAGAGAAGCAGCCACACTATACCCGCACCACCAGAGAAGCAGCCATGCTGTACCCGCACCACCAGAGAAGCAGCCACGCTGTACCCGCACCACCAGAGAGGGAGCCACGCTCCACCCGCACCACCAGAGAAGCAGCCACGCTGTACCCGCACCACCAGAAAGAGCCACGCTGTACCTGCACCACCAGAGAGGGAGCCACGCTGTACCCGCACCACCAGAGAGGGAGCCACGTTGTACCCACACCACCAGAGAGAGAGCCACGCTGTACCCGCACCACCAGAGAGAGCCACGCTGTACCCGCACCACCAGAGAGGGAGCCACGCTGTACCCGCACCACCAGATAGAGCCACGCTGTACCAACACAACCAGAGAGGGAGCCACACTGTACCCGCACCACCAGAGAGAGCCACACTGTACCCGCACCACCAGAGAGAGAGCCACGCTGTACCCGCACCACCAGAGAGAGCCACGCTGTACCAACACAACCAGAGAGGGAGCCACACTGTACCCGCACCACCAGAGAGAGAGCCACGCTGTACCCGCACCACCAGATAGAGCCACGCTGTACCTGCACCACCAGAGAGAGAGCCACGTTGTACCTGCACCACCAGAGAGAGAGCCACAAGATAACTGTTGCTGTTTCGCTGGGTCTGGTAAGAGGGCCTGTTGGCCATTATCCATTACTGTTCCTACGGACTGAGCCGTGCCTAACCTGCTATTCTCTAGGCCTTATTGACCACCACAACAACCCTCTCTGTCCTCCTCCCCCGACATCCCTCTGTCTTCCTCAGATGAAGATGACAGGGCGGGTCTTAAAAAGGAAGGGGTGTGGCCTTGACAGGAAGGGGTGGGTCATATTTAAATTAGGGGGTGCCCAAGTTTAGTCAGGCCTAGGGCAGCACAAAACCTAAATACACCACTGCCTCTTGCCACACCTCCAACACCAGAGCCACAGCCGGGAAAAAGCGTGTAAGGAAGACCAGAGAGTGATGGCCCTGGGTTCAGTCTGGTCTGGAAAAAGATGCAGGCTCTTGTATGACCACAGCCTGGGAACATATATGTCATCTGCTGCTTTCATGATTCTCTTGGACTTCTGGACCAGACTGTACTCCCTTAGATATGGACTCCTCAGGCCACCAATTTTGCAGTAAAATAATTGATGTGTGCCCTGGGGGCCAAAGGCTTCACCAATTTCTGCTGTTTCTCCAGCGTTGCCTTCCTCTTTGGTTATGAGCCCTTAATAAAGGAATTTTTGTTTCAATTATACTTGCCTATGTGTGTTTTCCTTCAAAAAGGACAGTTTGTGAGGAGGCAGGTACATTTCAAAAATACAATGTGAAATTAACAAGAGACACCAAACAATCTCCTTGAGATAAAATAATACAAGATAATAATGGTGCTGTGGTAACTTGACATTGAAAATATTCTGGAGTAAAAAAAAAAAAAGATCAGGCTTGAAAAAAATGCAAACAAAAAAAAAATGATAATTTTTTTAGTCAGATGTGACAAATGTATTTATTTATTATTTATTTATTTCAGGTTTTTATACAGCGCCATCAATTTACGCAGCGCTTTACATATACATTGTACATTCACATCAGTCCCTACCCTCAAGGAGCTTACAATATAAGGTCCCTAACTCACATTCATACATACTAGGGACAATTTAGACAGGATCCAATTGGCCTAACCAGCATGTCTTTGGAGTGTGGGAGGAAACCGGAGTACCCGGAGGAAACCCATGCAGACACAGGGAGAACATGCAAACTCCAGGCAGGTAGTGTCATGGTTGGGATTCGAACCAGCGACCCTTCTTACTGCTAGGTGAAAGTGCTATCCACTACACCACTGTGCCGCCCTATGCAAATCAAAATATATTGATGAAATCACGATAAATAATAAAGAAAGAAGTTTGTGAGAAGTCTGTGTGAATATGAGCAGCAAAACAACTTAATTCTTCTCGCGTTATAAGGAAGAACAGAGTGCGCTGCATTAAACAATTTCAAACATTGCACCGTGACGAAAGTACTATATCCATTCCAAACGATAATTTTACCAGACCGAGCAGTTCCATCTCGGAATTTATTCTGAGCATGCGTGGCACTTTGTGTGTCGGAATTGGCCACACACGGTCAGAATTGACGCAATCGGATTTTGTCGTTGGAAAATTTTATAGCCTGCTCTCAAACTTTGTGTGTCGGAAAATCCAATGGAAAAAGTCCGATGGAGCCCACACACGATCGGAATTTCCGACAACAAGCTCCGATCGCACATTTTCCATCGGAAAATCCGATCGTGTGTACAGGGCATAACACTGCTGGTTACAGGTTTAAAATAGTCCATTGACATGCAACATGTACACATTTTAAACTGTATTCCATGAAGTAAATGAGGAAATGTAAAACAACCTTACTGGAAAACAACTGGATAAAATGCAAGACCAAATTATTAGCCAATATTTTTCCTATCCAGATGTCTCTCATTAAGCGCACAATAATTGAATGTATTTCAGTTTATAGGCTAAGTTATCTTGGCAAGAAGATGATGTTCTTGTAAAATGAATGTTAAAAACTATCAGCATTTCCTGTGTCTGAACAATGATGCAATGACTTTTGTTTTATTCTCATAACAGTTTTGAACTACCTGGCACAATAACTTTGGTAGATGCATGTTAGTTTATCACGGAAGAAAAAATGTAAAGATGCTATGGACAGCTGGTGTTTGATTCATTTGTTTTCTGATATTATAAATAAATAATAATAAGTGTATGACGTAAAAGTTAACATTTGTTCAGGAAGCAAGCCAGCTATTGTTGATTGTGGATGCCAGTCTGTTCTCACCAAGCTCACTCTATTAACATGATAAAATTATCATCTTTGGCACACAGGTCTGTAGTATGATGATAGATAAAGAAAGACTGAGACTAGACTCACAGGTATGCGCTTGCGTTGCAGCACATATTTCAGGTGTGTTCATGATGGGTTGTCATGCATTGCCATTCCTATCCAAAAACCCACTTTTCAGTATCTATATCAACAAAGAGGTCCCTACACTAGCACATACACTTCACTCCCCAAGTCTATATCACTATGAGATCTGCACTCAACAAATACAGTCACCAGAGAGATCTGCACTCAACACACACAACTCTCTCCCAATAGCCATGTCAACAGAGAGATCTGCACTCAACACACCATAGCACCCAACAGTCCCTGATTTCGAGGGACTTTCCCTGATTTGGAACAAAGTCCCTCTGTCCCTCTTTCCTCCTCATTTGTCTCTCATTTTGGTCTGATCTCTATAGTTGTATAAAAAATGCACTTTTTATCTATCAAAAAGTGTTTCCTAGTGCTAAACCTTTCTTCCAATTTCTAAATTGCAGCATTTGTAAATTTCAAGAGCCAGTATAAAAGAATAGTAGTGGTAAAAAAAAGCACTTGTGGGTTTAACTAATCTTTTTTTTTTAAATAATTCCCCTTTAAGAGGGGCGTGGCAGGGTGTGTGTCCTATGCCTACATACTTTTGCTAATAGGTGTCCCTCATTCCCATCTCAAAAAGTTGGGACGTATGACACACCTACACTGTAGATTTCTCCCTAGTATCCATGTCTCCAGAGAGATCTGCACTCAACACACACATTTCTTTCCTTAGTATCCATGTTACCAGAAAGATCTGCACTCAACACACACAGCTCCCTCCCCGGTATCCATGTCACCAGAGGGATCTGCACTCAACACACACAGTTCCATACAGCAAATCCAAAGAAGTCCCACTTCCATGATCAATTTTATTCATACACCACCACCTGCAAAAACTCCTCCTCCTGACATGTTTCAATCCCAATTGATATCCTCAGAGTAAAGAGTTTGTGCAAATGGTGTAGTGTCAATAAAGTTGATCATGGAACCGGCTCCTAATGCGGGTTAACACGCATTATTGGTAGGCACATTCCTGCATTAATGCATTCTAATGGACAGAATTCTGGCCAATAGAATGTCTTGATGCCAGACGTGGGAACACAGACTAACACGTATTAGTGCGCATTAATGCCTATGCAAAATGTGGCTTTTTATCACGTTTTTGCTGCTGCTAAACACCTGTAGGAGAAAAAAACGTGAAGAGCATACAGTGTGGATGAGGCCTTTAAGGCATCCAACATATATGCTGAACATTGTGAGATGTTTGGCGATATGGATATTGAGTTTATTTAAACAGGCTGCAACAGTTGAGCAAGAATGCAGCTTCAAAGTTTAATGGTTAGTGCAAGACATTCAAAGGGTCTGTCCACCCAAAAAGTGACATTTTATTTATAAAGCATAGTGGTTTACATCTACCCATGGCATTTTACATGACTTTAATACTCCAATAGCAAGATTTCCCTACCATAACTCCCAAGTCTGTATCAGTCCAACTAGGAGTTTCTTGCCTGCCTTTGTTGTGTTCCAGAACCTCCCACTGCATTTTCTATTATATAAAATAAATAAAAAAGTAGAGTGGAAACCCTCTTAAAAGCCACAGGAAGTTTGTAGACCCAGGAACTCAAGTACAGACATCCCACCAATAAAATCCCCCAGTGATAGTAGTAAAGGTCAAGTACTTAATTTATCATGCACCCAAAGAGTGATATACTAGTTATAGGTGGAGTCTGGTGGTTTGAATCACCCAATGCCTTGTTCTATCCCTTGCATTTTCCAGCATTGAGATTTTCCCAATATTGTTTCTGCTCATGTCGTTTTTTTATTCACAGAACAGAGCTGTTTTGTCTCTCCATAATGCAGAATATATTAACAACCCAAAATGTAGGAGATACCTTTAAAAGAGTCCCCAAAAGACAGCAGAAACGAGTTCAAGATTTAACTCTCCAGCATCTACGAAAATAATATGCTCATTTTTAATTGGGCTTACCCTAAACCATTTTCTGTTGTTTGATACCCATAGTTTATTTATCTTCATCAGAGTAGAATTATAGGTAAAACTTTTTTTTTTTAATTTTTGCATAGAGCAAGGGAGGGTTATAACCTCTGTCAGATTTTTTTGTCTCATTGAAGAGATTTCTCTTCACTTCCTGTCCCATACCCAAACAGGAAGTGAGAGGAAATCCGTGCAAATTAAGGAAATTCCTCGGGGACCCACAGGTCACCAGAACTTGTGTCCCCGTTCGAAGATTTCCCCTCTATTACTTTTCTGGGGACATCCCATAATTTGGGATTTTCTTTTACTTTCAATGATAATGGTAAACAGGACAAATTGAGAAAGTGAATCTCCTCAACAGGGGCATAGACAGAAATAAAAAGCTGTCAGGTGTTCTAATTCCTCTGCACTGTATTCAAAACTAAAAAAAGTTTTGCCTTTGACTTTTAAAAAATATAAAAAAAAAAACCCTACAAACACAAAAGTTGGACAAAAACTAAAAGGACAGGATATATTTTTAATAATTTCCTGTTGACCATTTTTAGCGCAGGAAGTTTGCAAATAAATATTAGGCCTGGTTCAAATTACATTATTTGAAAGTGTATGTGCTCATGTTTCCTAAGAAGCATCCGTGATATATTTGGAGACATCGAGAAGAAGGAAGGAGAAGCATTCAGTGCTGCATAATCTGTTTGAATTATGTTGTGCATGTGATATGGCCCTTTTTTAAAAGGATACATTCAGACCTGTCATATAAGAATATTAGATAATCTTTCCATAGCATAAAACACATCGATAATGGTGCAAGTGTAGAGTGCAATAATAAAGTGTAATGGAAGTGTAAATTATAATGGTATTGTGTTCTCTTTCAATTTTGGTAAAATGCATCATTTTATAGCATGATATTAAAAGTTTCTAAGATCTTAACTTGAACCATACCTGATTCCTTCACAATGATATATAAACGGTTTCACTACTTGTTGCCATATGTGTTTGCTATTATAAAAGTACAATTACTATCTCTTTCACAAGGGTCCAGCTGGCCTGAGATAGGTGCATTTCTTTGAGATTCAAAGGCTCAGTCAAGGACTCACATTATCTGTTTGAAAACGATTCAGTAATTGTCCCACTGGAATCACTTAGTGCAAATGTTTCCTGTCCAAAATAAAATAAGGTACTGGAGGGAGAGCAGGCTGTGTAGATTCTGGAAATCCTGCGTACCCTCTGGGATATGATATTGGAAATCGGAGGGCTGAATAAGACAGGCGCTTATAGTCTTCACTGAGATAGTCCAGACTAGGTGTTGAAGGATGAGACAAAAGCTGCCTAAAACATGCAAAAATGGTTCCTAAATGGTATAAACTAGAGAACAACTGGTATCTTTACACTCACACCTCCTCTTTACTCAGTCATTCCACTCATCACTCCTCTGGAAACGATTTTCCTGCTTTTATTGCCAGTGAAGTGAAGGGAAATAGACTGAAAACAGCCCAAGGATACTCCCTGCTTAACGTAATGTTTAACCGAAACTCTGACTGCAACACTTTTTTTTTGTAATAAATAGTACACTTAAAGCAGACGGTTCAGTAATTTTACATGTCTGTATCGATAAATTTCTCACATCTTACAATATACAGCAGAAGAATGCATAAAAAAAAATAGATTTCATCACAAAAAAACTTTCTTAACCACTTCAATACCAGGCACTTTCGCCCTTTCCTGCCCAGGACATTTTTCAGTTTTCAGCGCTGTTGCACTTTGAATGACAATTGCGCGGTCATGCAACACTGCACTCAAACTAAATTTTTATAATTTTCTTCCCACAAATAGAGCTTTCTTTTGGTGGTATTTGATCACTACCGGGGTTTTTATTTTTTGCTAAACAAACTAAAAAGGACCAACATTTTTTGAAAAAAATATGTTTTTCTTTGTTTCAGTTATAGAATTTTGTTTTTGCATTCACTGACCGGCACTGATGGGCACTGATGAGGTGGATCTGATAAGGTGGCACTGATATGTAGAATTGATGGGCACTGATAGGCGGCACTGATATGCAGCACTAATGGGCACTGATGGGCACTGATAGGTGGCACTGACAGGTAGCTGTGATGGGCACTGACAGGCAGTACTGATTGGCACTGACAGGTGGCACTGGTGGGCAGCACTGATGATGAGGTACTGACAGGTGTTACTGCTGGGCACTGATTGGCACTGTGATGGGCACTGATTGGCTCTGTGGTGGGCACTGACAGCCGTTATTGATGGGGCACTGATTGGCCGCCTATTGGCACTGATTTGAAGCTGATGGGCACATCTGATGGGGGCTGTGCTGATAATCAATGTGCTGATTATCAGCACAGATCCCCACTCTGACAGGGAGAGCCGCTGATCTGCTCTCCCTGTCAGCGTAAACCGAGAAATGCCGTTTACCAGCACCTCCGGGTTCACAAGATGATCAGCTGTGATTTGTCACAGCTGATCACATGGAAAGGAGCCTCCATACCACGATCGGAGATGCAGTGTGTCAGACTGACACACAGCACCTCCGACTGCTGCGCTGTGTGCCAGCATGTTGTTTTGCTGGACCTCATATGATGCCCAGTCAGGATAACAGAACCTCGGCCCGGCCGTCAATCTGCTATAGGCCGGGCGGGAAGTGGCTAAAGTGGTTGTAAAGGCTGGATATCTGCCGACCACCTAACTGGGAATGTACGTCATGATTTTTATGTTAATTACCATTGTTATGGCAGGAGCTAGCTGCCCTAAACCCAATATTGTTTTTTCTCTTAGGCAACCGACTTTCAGATAAAATTGGTACCCGCAGAGGATTTGCTGCAGAAATCACTTTTATAGGCCGCAGGAGAGGCTCCACCACCCCCCCCCCCCCCCCCCAGTCAATTTCGAGCTTACTGGAGCCGTTGGTAAGCTTGGAACCGATCCAATAGGGCCGATGGCTGGGCAGGAAGCCGAGTGAAGGCAAGATAGCCCCCACTCGGCTCTATGCCCTTGGAGGACTGGTGCGATTTCCAACATCACCTACGGTCCTTGGGCAGATAGAAGGGATTTCTGACCCCAGATCTCTCAATAAAGAGGACCTGTCATGCTTATTTCTATTACAAGGGATGTTTACATTCCTTGTAATAAGAATAAAAGTGATACAAAAAGTAAAATTAAAGGGACAGTGTAAAAATCTAAAAAAAAAAAGTAAAGTGCCCCCTTTCTCGGAGCTTGAGTGCAGAAGCAAACACATACATAAGTCGCACTCACATATATATCAGTGTTCAAACCACACATGTGTGTTATTGCAGCGATCGTTAGAGCGAAAGTAATAATTCTAGTGAAAGACCTGCTCTGTAACTCTAAACAGGTAACCTGTAAAAAAAATGTAAAGCGTCACCTACGGAGATTTTTAAGTACCATAGTTTGTCGCCATTGCACGAGCGCAATTTTAAAGCACGACATGTTAGGTATCTATTTACTCAGTGTAACATAATTTTTCACATCATACAAGAAAAACTAACTTTACTGTTTTGTTATTCTTTAATTCATTAAAGTGTATTTTTTCAAAAACATAGAAAATTGAAAGACCGCTGCACAAATACAGTGTGACATAAACTGCAACAACCACCATTTTATTCTCTAGGCACTATTCCTCCCAACGACACCATATCAGGCATTGTTTACTCCCACTGGGCACAGTTCAGCCACCCTAAAGTCTGAAGGACAGTAAACTGGCTCTTTCTTTAGAAAGTTTGTAGACCCCTGCAGAAGAAGAATGTACCACATGGGCAGAATACATCATCATATCAAGCTGTAGTCTGAGCTCACACAGCAGATGCAAATGGTGGCAATAAGATTTTGGTATAATGGCAGAAGCGTTGTCACCGTTGCACAGGATGTTGAGAAACAAACAACCTTCATCCACATCTTCAACGGTTAAAATCTGTAGACTTGACTTCATTCTTTAAACGAACAAAAAAATGCTTATATATTGGCTGGTGCTGCCGCATAAGGTTTTTTTTTTTTTCTTTTCTCTGAACCTATCGTTCTTCTTTAAATGTGGCATTCTGCTAAACTCATTATGACTGTACTGGGTGTTTGCTTTTGCTAGAAAGGGGAAATGGAACAAAAAATGAAACTTATAATTATAATATCCAAGCTGCATTTTGTTGGCATATTCCTGTTTCTTTCTGCATAGTGTAAATCCTGACCTACATATTTTTAAAACTGTATTTTTTTTCCTAAAGTAAGGATTATGAATGGGTTTCACTGTCATGTTGTAAACTGATGTCTTTGTAAATGTAGGATAAGGCTGTCTGAAGAAAAAAAAGAGCTGACAATCACAGACTAGCATTCAGTTTTTGTGGCTGGCATTCACAATTAAGCTCACACAAACACATACATGAATGCTAAAAGCATCCAGTGCTGTGTTTATTTCCCAGCTTTAATACCTCCTGTGCATGGGATGTAAGGGGGGTCCTTTGATTGAAAGGATACTGAAGGGTCACTGTGCAGCAGCACTGTCTCCAGTGCATGCTCCGTTCTCATGCACAATGAAGAAAATCAAAGGCAACACTTTGCCCTTCTTTGTACTGTGCCATTCAGCTCAATACGTATCTGATGAATCAGATGCAGAGGAGCACTTGGAAAGCCTAAGAGCTATATGCTGAGAATTCCTTTTCACCACTTGTGTCTTTAAGCCCTCCACAATACATGCATCTACATAGGCAAATGTAAGCAAAAATGATCACTTACATGCAGGTTTAGTGCGTAACATTAAATAGTAACTATATAACCAAATTCACATTCAAACACAATAATAAAATGTAAAGGCATGACTTAGGGATTTGTTGACACAGTAAAAATCTCTCCTGCGCTCAGGTGAACCGAACGTGTGGTGCGACCGCCTAAAAAGGTAATGCCTAATGTCTTGCAGCCCTCCTTTGAACAATGGGTATTCAAGCTAGAAAAAAAAACAGAAAAGAAGGAGGGCGCACCAACCTAGTGCATTACCACTGATAAACTTTAATGCAGCATAAAAACAGTAAAAATTATACTCACAAACGAGCTTGCAAAACCAGCTTTGAAAAGGGCGCAACAGCGCTGTTTCTGTGAATCGACACACCAGGACCTATTGCCAAGAGGGTCAAACCGGTGCAAATGGCTAACGCGTTTCGGGGGAGCACCCCTTTCTTCAGAGCCTAAGCAGGCAATGGTTGGTCTCTCAAAATTCCCTCTATAAATGTACCTGTATCTGCCACACCCAATTGGTAGCGGGTGGTTGTCCGGAGTGGCTGTGCCCTGTGCTATGTGGTCCATGCTGATAGCATTATAGATCCATTGGCTCAATATTAAGCAGGCAACATAGAGTGATGCTTGTTGTTTTTTATTATCTGGCTCAAATAGGGATCGCATTCAGAGGGATGGGTCCAGGGAGGGTTAGCCTAAATGGGTGGGTGTTGCCTATATATTTTTTTGGGGAGGGGGGCATTGCTACCAATTGGGTGTGGCAGATACAGGTACATTTATAGAGAGGGAATTTTGAGAGACCAACCATTGCCCGCTTAGGCTCTGAAGAAAGGGGTGCTCCCCCGAAACGCGTTAGCCATTTGCACCGGTTTGACCCTCTTGGCAATAGGTCCTGGTGTGTCGATTCACAGAAACAGCGCTGTTGCGCCCTTTTCAAAGCTGGTTTTGCAAGCTCGTTTGTGAGTATAATTTTTACTGTATTTAGGGATTTGTTGAGCATCCTTTGTCCCTTTTGCCTGGTACATACTATGAATTTTTTTGTTCAGCCCAGCGGGTTGAGTGAAAAAATGCTGAGGAGCTAGGGAAGAGATTGCTGTACTATTTATGGGATTTTAGTACAGCAATTTCTTTGCTGAGCTATTGTGTTCTGACAGGGGGCCAATAGCTGCAAGCGCTGATCGAATGCCGACTGGCAGATGTTTTTCTGCCATGCCCATTTTACATAAGCTGGAAGTTCAGGTGGCTTCTGTTGGACAAGCTGCCGTACACATGGGATAAATGTCAGCCGGTTTCTGTTGAACTAGCCAATACCCGTCGATATTTGGTCCATGTGTGCCAGGCTTTAGCCCCTACTTCTCCATCAAAAAACACCCAAACTTTCCATAACATGGATTTAAATTTGCCCAAGCAGCCCCTTTTATGAACAAACTTTACGATAAATACAAACATATCTGTAAAAATATGTAAAGTGTATGCAAACCCTAACAATGGGCATCTCTCTTTTGCTATCTTTTTAGCTTTTCAATATGTCATTGAAACTGTTTTCCTGTATCTGTTTGATACACATAAAAAAATGACCTGTTAACTTCGAAAATTCAGAGCTGTCCTGTGCCCAAGCACATTTCTTGTGTTATCTCAAGGAGTGTAATTAGCCCTCCTAATTGTTATATTAGGACTACAGAATGATTAGCATTTTTGCAAGAGACAAATGGGCAGGGCTGACACTACTCAGTAGATAAAAGTGCTGTGTATTGCACTTGCAAGGTCTGTAATAGTATAAAACATAGGAAAAGTGTACATGTATCACAAAGATGTACTGCATGTGAAATGACTGAATAACAACCAAAAAGCAAGCATGACATGACACTTAGCTATAAAGATAATTAAAACAGTAGCGGGTCTTAGAAAGCACAGCAAGATGTCTCCACTATACTTAGCTCTGGCCCCAGCTAAATCACACCACCTCAAGGGCACTTTTGGGGCACAGCATTTCACATCATCCATGGAGACTTAGCCCAAGGGAACACCATCAATATACATCACACAATGTGGCGTCCCTGGCTTTTAATGTAAATATCACTGCAAATACAGTCACTTATATTCCTGCTAAACTGCGATAACAGTAAACTCCGACTTTCTGTACAAAATACTGAGCAAGGGTAAGATACAATTTCCATTGTGGCTGCACACTTGCACAACCTCTGAAACCTTCTCCATCCCCCTACTAATTCCCCTACTAATTTAAAAGCAAATAGTTAAAGTTCAATTCCTTCCTAACACTCGCATTAACCCTTTGTTGGCCTTTCCTTCTCCCCTAAGTCATGCAGCCCCTCACCCAACTTTGTCTTGGACTCTATAATGGGAAAGAAAAAAAAAGTGTTGGCCAAAGCAACCATATTGTACTTGCAATTCCTACAGAAATTGACAATTGCAATCCAGTGGCGGCCGTCCATTAGAGGTGCCCGGGCGCCGCCCCATCTATCCACACAACCCCCTATATGATCAGATAGAGCTCATGCTATGAAGCTATCCACAGCCACCCTCTATTCATGCGTCCGTTCCTTTCAGGACGCCGGGCACGTAAATTACAGCGGCAGGGGTATTTTTTTTTTTTTGAAGCACCTGATTAGAGCCATAGGCTCTAATAGGCTTCAAAATAGGGTGGGCACGTGGCGCAGAGCATTGCACCATGAGCCTGCCCAGGTATTACAACAGTGAATGAATATTCGCTATTGAAACACTGATCCTCAATCCGGCCAATCAGAAACAGGTCTGAGACCCGTTTTCTGATTGGCCAAAAAGAGAAGAGTCACAATTTGCCGCCGAGGAGGAGGGAGGAAACGGAAGCCACCGCAATGCGTGTGGAGAGCAGGGGAAGGGAAAGCCGTCATCACCGCAGCCACCGCTGATCAAGGGAACCTGCCAGTATAGCCCGGGAGAAGCGCTGCCCACCATAGATGGGGTAAGTGCTCCAGACCCGACCGATGGGGGGGTGATACAGTTTGCCGCCCCCCTCCCCCCCCAAAAAAAAACTACCACCGGCCGCCACTGTTGCAATTTTTCCTTTGCTACACACCCTGAATATAGAACACTTACTAAAAAAAAGGCACCCATGTATGTTATGTAGATCATTACAGCAAATACGCATTGTCATGTGTGTTACCGGAAGCTTGAAAACAGAAAATGTATGCAGCCACCATGTCTGAGGATTGGTCAGATGCAATATTATTATTATTACAGGTACTTATATAGTGCCAACAACTTGGGTAGCACTTTACATATATGTATTGTGTACATTCACATCAGTCTCTAACCTCAAGGCGCTTACATTCTAAGGTCCATAATTCGCATTCATATATACACATACTAGGGCCCATATTAAACAGGAGCCAATTAACATAACAGCGTGTCTTTGGAGTACCCAGAGGAAACCCACACAGACACAAGGAGGGCATGTAAACTCCAGGCAGCTAGTGTTGTGATCGGGATTCAAAACAATGACCCTAGTGCTGCCAGGCAGAAGTTCTAGCCGCTTGGCTACTGTGCTGCTTATGCAATACTGTACTGCATATTACAATTTTATTCAAGGGTTTAGAGACACTTTTCCCTTCTGTGCTCAATATGGACAACTTCCACTAGCCTTGACCTTCTAGATATGTCAGACTTGGTCATCATAGTAAATGGCCAAATCTTTTGCTGATTTTCAATAACCTTATCAACAAATACAAAAAAAAGATGGAATTTGCAACAGTATATAACATGGACCATTTAAAAAAAACTGATACCTACTGCTATGAAACATATCATGATGGAAGGCTGTTTAAAATAGTTAGATTTTAGTGAATGGTAATGGAATTTTTAGTGAAAACATAAATAAAAGGCTTACATTTTCATATTTTACAATTATAGAGCTTAACATTTAAATGTGTTTAAAAGTATCCACAAGAAATGTACTGTCTATACCAGCCAATCAGATTTGAATTGTTGTATTTTATTATGGGTAAAGATCAAAGAAAAATCTAATGGGCTGATATGGGAAACACAGATAATTCTTTACAGACATTTATATAACACGAGGGCCAATTAAGTAATAAGGAAAGGAAAACTGTTAGGCTTGGCAAAATGAATTAAAGCGGATGAAGGGAAATACCAGCTATGAAATGGATGGATTATTTCCAATGGCAAAAGAAATTTCATTAGATATAAAAGACAGGATATATGACTTAGGAGAACATCATTTTATGGGATCTTATACAAATTAATTCCATGCGACTTCAGCTCACAGTTTCTAGTCTACCTTCTGCTATGTCCTGCCAACAGAATGATGTACTGTGCCAAAGCTGGCTGCACAAACTACGAATTGGCAATACTACCAGTATCTATATATAACATATATATATATATATTTTAATGAATTAAACACATAGGTAGCACAGTATTTAGGCATCCTAATTAATTTTCACTCAAAAGCTTAGAAAAAGAAAAGGTGTAAGACAGTTTATAAAGTATTTACAGTTTGGCACTGGCTGTTTAGTGGTAACCCCACTACTAAAATATTCTTTAAATAGGTTCTAATTAATTTAGTTATTTCATACAGATATAGTTAGAAGATAGCTGTTTTGCTGCAGATACTCACTCAACCCAATCAGCACAAAATCTTTATGAATGGCAACATTTCTAGTAAGGAACACAAGGGCAGTTTCTTGATACCCGAATATAATAAGAGTGTAGGGGGAAAAAGTGAAGGGAAGGGGAACAGAGGTAAAAAGAGAACAGCCTAGAATCAGATGTCCAGAGGGAAACCCCAAAATCTTTGTGATTATTTTGACTGTAAAAATATGGGGGTAGTGTCTCTACTGACATCAACCCCTCCAGTTAATTGATCCATAAATCCATGGTATTGAAAGTGTTGTAACCAAGAGACAAATTAAGTCCTTGGTAAACATGTTGAAGCATATCCACAGTATGGTCAAAATGTAAATTCGTATATTGTATTTCCATACAACAGCCTAATCCTTTAACTCTGAACAATCTTTTTTTTGTAAACTTATATTGTGATGATCCTCACACATTTACCTCTTTGAATTCTGTAACATATATTTACTATGGCCTGTTGATCCGCACTGTTGTATCACACATTTCACAGATCCTGCCTTCTGAACTACAGAGGTGCTTAAAGGAGTAATTTCAGGAGGTGAAGTAACAGAATCGCAGCTTGCAGGCAACAGGGTACCATGGGATATGTTGTCCTTAGAAATCAAATTAAACAGCAGAGGAGAAGTAGCAAAGCATGCAGGGAATCCATAAAGTTGTGGAAAGAGATGGCCAGCACACAGGCAGAACCCACATTTGGATTGTCATATATAACTATTGTTTGTGTTGCTATTACAATGCTGATGGTCTAAAATAAAAGTGTATGCTGTGGCCATAGATTTAACGTTAAAGTAATCCTAAGGCAGAATATTTTTACCTTAATGCATTCCCTGCATTATGATAAAAAATGATCCAGTGGAAGTATCGCCTCGCCTTCCCATCTTGATCGAGTGCTGTGCCCATCCGCAACAGAACTGCTCTCTCTCTTCACAGGCTCAGAGACAGAAGTGGGAGCCATTTCCTATCAATCTAATTGTGTGGGCAGAGGGAGGGGGGTGGAACTAAGCTGCACTGTGTGTGTCTATAGATGCATACTGCTTGGCCTGGGAGCAAGCCCACAGCTGCACCCCCCCAAAGGAAGCTGCTGTCTATGGTGGAGAACTGAGAAGAGGAGGAGTCTGGAGTGTCTGCGGGGGAACCAAGAAGAAAGGGTCTGGGCAGCTCTGTAGTCGGTAAGTATAACATATTATTATAAAAAACTGAGCCTTTATAAATGCTTTAAGTGGTTGAAGTTGGCCAGCAGTCAGTGCTTTTGATATAGGGTAATGGCACCCCACAACCAGCGTAGGAATGAGGCACCATAAAGTCCCAGTGGGAAAGCCAGGTTTCCTAAAACAGAGTCATTGGACCCATGTATGAGAAAATGGATCAGTGTCTCATTGTCTAGTCACAGACTCATATGAGTAGAGGGACACGGGCAGGGAAGGAGGATTGTGAGGGTCAATATTTATGGTGTGACCACAGCAAAGAGATAAGTGGCATAAATAATAGTGGGTTTTCTATGTCAACTCATCATTTAACTGTGCTGTGAAAGGCCCAATCTAGGATATGGGCAAAGAAGGCAGATTTATAGTAGAGGGTGACATGAGGAAGACCCAGTCCCCCAGATTGTTTCTGTTTAATCAGAATGTTATAGCGGAGTCACATCAGAGTTTGTGCTGAATTGTAGCAGAATAGTATAGACTTTCAAGGTCACAGAAAAACTTTGTGGGTTGAAAGGTCTGCAGGTATTTGAACAGCGAAGTATATGTTGACCTTCAAGAAACTATCTATAAGATGCTGCCTCTCGCCCTTAGGAAGGGAACAGTCAAGCATGACTGATTTGTGTTACTAAGCAGCACACATGTAGCAAACTCCTGGATAAATGAAAAAAGCAAGGGTTGGGTTAGGCACATATAAGAGGAGGTTGTCCAAATATAGACCTATTTAAAAGCTGTGGCTCCCTATCAATATATTTTTAACAGTTTTAGCGTTATGGCAAGCCCTGGCTAGGTGCTCCATTTTCAAAATAATAGGCTAGAAAGATTGGAGTGGAATTGGGCACCCCTACCATATGCCATTATATATCAGGCACTAGTTCAGATATACAGTGGGGATGAAAAGTATTCAGACCCCCTTACATTTTTCACTCTTTGTTATATTGCAGCCATTTGCTAAAATCATTTAAGTTCATTTTTCTTCCTCATTAATGTACACACAGCACCCCATATTGACAGAAAAACACAGAATTGTTGACGTTTTTGCAGATTTATTAAAAAAGAAAAACTGAAATATCACATGGTCCTAAGTATTCAGACCCTTTGCTGTGACACTCATATATTTAACTCAGGTGCTGTCCATTTCTTCTGATCATCCTTGAGATGGTTCTACACCTTCATTTGAGTGCAGCTGTGTTTGATTATACTGATTGGACTTGATTAGGAAAGCCACACACCTGTCTATATGAGACCGTACAGCTCACAGTGCATGTCAGAGCAAATGAGAATCATGAGGTCAAAGGAACTGCCTGAAGAGCTCAGAGACAGAATTGTGGCAAGGCACACATCAGGACAAGGTTACAAAACATTTCTGCTGCACTTAAGGTTCTTAAGAGCACAGTGGCCTCCATAATCCTTAAATAGAAGACGTTTGGGACAACCAAAACCCTTCCTAGGGCTGGCCGTCCGGCCAAACTGAGCTATCAGGGGAGAAGAGCCTTGGTGAGAGAGGTAAAGAAGAACCCACAGATTACTGTGGCTGAGCTCCAGAGATGCAGTCGGGGATGGGGAGAAAGTTGTAGAAAGTCAACCATCACTGCAGCCCTACACCAGTCCGGGCTTTATGGCAGAGTGGCTCGACGGAAGCCTCTCCTCAGTGCAAGACACATGAAAGCCTGCATGGAGTTTGCTGAAAAACACCCGAATGACTCCAAGATGGTGAGAAAATAGGATTCTCTGGTCTGATGAGAAAGAAGATAGAACTTTTTGGCCTTAATTCTAAGCGGTATGTGTGGAGAAAACCAGGCACTGCTCATCACCTGTCCAATACAGTTCCAACAGTGAAGCATGGTGGTGGCAGCATCATGCTGTGGGGGTGTTTTTCAGCTGCAGGGACAGGACGACTGGTTGCAATCGAGGGAAAGATGAATGCGGCCAAGTACAGGGATATCCTGGATGAAAACCTTCTCCAGAATGCTCAGGACCTCAGACTGGGCCGAAGGTTTACCTTCCAACAAGACAATGACTGTAAGCACACAGCTCAAATAACAAAGGAGTGGCTTCACAACAACAGTGACTGTTCTTGAATGGCCCAGCCAGAGCCCTGACTTAAACCCAATTGAGCATCTCTGGAGAGACCTAAAAATGGCTGTCCACCAACGTTTACCATCCAACCTGACAGAACTGGAGAGGATCTGCAAGGAGGAATGGCAGAGGGTCCCCAAATCCAGGTGTGAAAAACTTGTTGCATCTTTCCCAAAAAGACTCATGGCTGTATTAGATCAAAGGGGTGCTTCTACTAAATACTGAGCAAAGGGTCTGAATACTTAGGACCATGTGATATTTCAGATTTTCTTTTTTAATAAATCTGCAAAAATGTCAACAATTCTGTGTTTTTCTGTCAATATGGGGTGCTGTGTGTACATTAATGAGGAAAAAAAAATGAACTTAAATGATTTTAGCAAATGGCTGCAATATAACAAAGAGTGAAAAATTTAAGGGGGGTCTGAATACTTTCGGTCCCCACTGTAGATCTATTATCATGAATTGAAAGTTACAGAGAGCCATGATCCTTTCAAGTATAGATTTGTATACCATTTTGTTGTAATGTTGCATGCCAAAATCCCTAGTCAATGTGATAAAATGCCTTTTCAACATCTATGGAAAAAACTAAAAGGCAATGTTTCAATTTAGTAGAGGGGAAGATAGGATTAACGTGGAGACTGCTAAATATTTGAGAGTCTGACAAATGTGGTACTCAAAACGAATACTCGCTCACAAGGGTGGGCACAATGAAAAAATGAAGCCCTTTGGACAGTGAGACGAAAGCATATACAGCAGGGATTCAATGGGAAAATGTGTCTGCAGTATTTTTACAAACACAGGAGGGGTCACAAGACTTTAACAGAGCGAGGGGTGGGTATGGTGCTATAGATATATAAGAATATCAAAGGACAATGGAACCCTTAAATGTAATATAGCTAACATAAAAGGAGATGCTGTGCTCACCCATCCCAAGCACCTACTTGTGTATCACTAACACCGTCCTGTGGTGCCCCCCACAAAAGACTCCTTGAGGATCAAGGCCACTTTGACAGGAGCAAATCATAGCCCCAGGTAGTGACTTAAGGCACGGGATCTCAAAAAAAGAGTGTGGCATTTGCATCAATAAAATTAGGATGCTTACACTAATGCAACGTTGACATATACAAAGTACCTTCTGCAGGACATGAATATTCTACCAGGCTAGATAGCAGCACCAATGACAAGACAGAGGGCAACCCACAGAGCTCTGGTGGATGCCATTCCACCACTGCAAGACCAACCAAGGGTAAGAAGAAAAAACTTCCCAAGGCATGCTAGGCAGCGTACGCTGAAGACAGTGGAGTAAGACTAAAAGTGCAGAATGACACCCAAAACCAATACACAGAAGCAGACACTGCAATCAAGTAAATCCGTCCAGATCCCTCTAGTAAACAAGGTGGTATATACAAGTGGAGATCCAAAAGAAAAATGAAACCCCATAGTCCCTCACATCATTTGGGAAGGATCACAGGACCACAAAAGTGTGAAGAGAGAGCACAGTGCCAGTCATATAAAAGAACATCAAAAAACAGTTGTTAGGTTCAACTTTTAAACAAGTTGCTTAAGTTTATATTGCTTTGCCAAATTATTGCTTCTATAAGAATAATGACACGGAGTCAGGTATGTCTGTATCACAGTTCTGAGCATCCCCAAAAAGGACTGCTCCCTTTACTTCTTTTATAGGCAGTTCCAAAAGCAGTAATCTTATCGGCATTACCAAATGAGGTTATGGTACAAAGAGTTTCTCATCAGCGAACATGTAATGATTATTCAGCAGTTCCAAATTCCATCTAGATACAGATTGATAGAACAATTGATACGTACACAGGTAAGAAAGGAGCACAAACAATTTAAATAGAACAATTGATACGTACACAGGTAAGAAAGGAGCACAAACAATTTAAATAGAACAATTGATACGTACACAGGTAAGAAAAAACAGAAACAATTAAAGTGGAACTCTAAGTCATTATTTCAACCCTATCAATTTCCCCCTTTGACATCATCCTCTCCTTCCCCCTGGGTCCTCATGAATAAGTTCTAGTCAGTTTTTCCCCAGAGTCCTTTCCCTGACCGCGAGTTGTCAGAGGGGTAGAACCCATCCCCCTAGGTATTACCAACATCTTAAAATTCAAGAAGAGGAGTTTTATAGGAGTAGGGTGATGTCAATACACACTTATCAGTATACCCTGTCTATTCTCCTAATTTTCCTATTTATTTTCCTGTATACACATATATTCGTGATTGTAAGTGATATTAATATTAGAATAATAATTACCATTGGACTTAACAACCAGTGAAAGGTATTGGTTGCTGTAGAAGACATTCCACTAAATATATCCCACCAATGTGGTGCAGTATCCTGTTGTATCTGTGAGGAAAGATGTACTAGTCTACCTTTGTCAATAATAATTTGCTACTTTAGGATCATCTATAGCCCATTCGAAAGTTGTTGTTTCCTCTACTTCAAGTACATTAATACCAGGAGTCCATGCATATATTTGTAAAACAACAATCTTCAACAAAAAAATATGTAAGTAGATATTTCATCATGTTGTTTTCTCGGGTTGTTTCTTGCAATGTGATGCGTGTATCCAGGTAGGTTTTCCTTCCAGCTTTACTGAGGTGGCTGTGGTCAAGAGTACTTGGTAAGGACCTTCAAACCTGGGTTCCAATGTCGTTCTGGTGTGTTTCTTCACATATACATAATCCCCTGGTAGCAGAGTATGTGTACCTGTTATTGAATTAGGGTCTGGAAGAGAAGAATACACACTTTTGTGGATCTTAGTTAGATGTTGTTGTAATTGTATCACATATGCAGTCAAACTATCACATTGCAATTGCATACTCTGTGGAAAGTATAAACCCAATCTAGGTGCATTCCCAAAAAGTATCTCATATGGGGATAATCCTGTCTTTCCTGTTGGAGTGTACCTTATAGAGAACAAAGCCAAAGGCAGGCATTCTGGCCAAGGCTTGTTTAACTCTTGCATGGCTTTTTGTATTTTTAACTTTATTGTCCCATTTACTCTCTCCACTGATCCTGAACTCTGTGGGTGGTAAGGGGTGTGAAAACTTTGTTGAACCCCTAACATGGTCATCACATTCTGCATGATTTCTCCTGTAAAGTGTGTCCCCCTATCTGATTCTATGGTTTCAGGAAGACCAAACCTAGGTATTAACTCAGTGATCAGTTTCTTAGCTGTGGCTTTAGCTGTAGTCGATTTTACTGGATAACTTTCGGGCCAACCTGAGAATAAATCGATGCACACGAGGACAAATTCAAAAGGGCCGCTCTTAGGCATTTGTATGTAATCAATTTGCAGTCTCTGGAAGGGGTATTGGGCCCGGACCTGGTGTTTTCGTGGGGTTTTTACTCTCTGTCCTGGGTTATTCAGGAGACAGATTTGGCAGGCTGCACAGTAGTTTCTTGCAGTGCTACTGAATCCAGGGGAGAGCCATCCTTGGTTCACAATCCTATACATGGAATTGGAACTGACGTGTGTGGGTAGGTGAACTGCCGCTGCCATTTCTGGGTACAGAGAGGCAGGCAGGCATATTTTGCCTCCTTCCCTCCATACATTGTCAAGGTCTGGTGCTGCTCCCATCCTGACCCACTTATCTTTCTCGCTCTCCCCTGCTTGCTCCTGTAATTTACTCAGCTGCTGCCATGTTGGTTCTGGGATACTCACCTCTACCGCTGCTAAGGTCTCAGGGCTTCCTTCCCCTAGAGCTGCCTGTTTTGCAGTCAAATCTGCAAATGCATTTCCTTTTGCCTCAATTGTTTTTGCGCTCGTGTGTGCCGCTATCTTCATAATGGCTACTCGTTTAACCTTTTGAAGATTGTTCAGGACTCTCTTAATCCCTTCTCCATGTTTTACAGGTGTACCTGCTGCTGTCAGATAACCTCTAGCCCTCCATATGTGGCCATAATCGTGCGCTACACCATAAGCGTAGGCAGAGTCAGTGTAAATATTCCCTTCTCGTTCTTTTAAGTATTCTAGGGCTTGTTCTAAAGCTTTTAATTCTGCTTCCTGTGCTGACATGTGGGCTGGTAAGGCCTGTGCTTCAATTACCTGCGTATCAGTCACTACAGCATACCCTGTGTGATATTTACCCTTGTCATCAGCAAACCTACTACCATCTATATACAAGGTGTACTCAGCGTTTAAAATTGGTGTATCTGTAACATGTGGGAATCCCATTGTCTCCTGTTCCATGAGCTGAAAACAATCGTGTTCATCTACTTCTTTAAACAAAAAAGAGTGTCAGTGTCCTCATTTCTTTTCTCACTAGTACTATTAGCACTATCATTCCCCCTTGCCAAATCTGGTGATTGAAGAGGCAAAAAGGTGGCCAAATTTAAGGTTGTACAGCGCTGAAAAGTAACATTTGGAGGTAAGAGTAAAGTACACTGTAACCTTAATTGCCTAGCCATTGAAATGTGTTTGGGCAGTACCTGAGACAAGATTGCATGTATGTCATGTGTGGTATGCACTACGACTGGATTGTCTAGAACAATCTCTGATGACTTATCTATGATAATTGACACTGCAGCTACCGCCCGTACACAGGACGGTGAACCTCTAGATACTGGATCTAATGCTGCTGAAAAGTAAGCGACTGGTCTTTGTTTTACATGTGCCTGTGTCAGAACACCTGTGGCATGTCCAGTGATCTCAGCAATGTACAGATTAAATATCTTGGTGTAATCTGGTATACCAATAGCCGGGGCAGAAATCAACAACTTTTTCAAAGTGATAAACGACTCATAAGCTACTTCTGTAAGCATATACGGTACAATTTTCAAACAATCGTATAATGGCTGCATCAAAGCGCTAGCATGTGGTATCCACTGTCTACAATATGACAAGATACCTAAAAACATACGCAATTGTTTGAAATTCCGTGGGGGTAACATTCCCTTTATCACTTGAACCCTCTCCTCAGTGAGATGTCTCGTACCCTGTGATATACAATGTCCCAAAAAGATAACTTTTTCCTGACACACTTGTAACTTTTTCTTATTAACCTTGCAACCTTTTTCTGCCAAAAATCGCAACAAATTAAGGGTGGTGTGCAGGCTTTCAGTCTTTCACTTATCTGTGGAATTAATCCTTCCATAAACTGTCTATTGAAGGCTCGGATTGTGACTGGCAGGGCCAAGTCCAATCCCTCATCTGCCATCATACTTTCCATAGATAAGTAAAATTCCGATACAGTCTGTCCTGGCATTTGTTTCATGGGTGATATTGACCCCCTCTCCTGTTGTTTTGCTTGACAAAAAGCTTCTAATCTAGCAATAAAAGGGACCCTTGAGTCTATATGTCTGACATGTCCTGCCTCCAGGTTGCCATCCCCATCAACTTGTCCTGCAGGTCTGTGTGGACCTATTTCTGTCATAAACTGGTTAAACAGGGTCAGAGTCATTTTGTGTCTGCATAGATCCTCCCCATCCTGCCAGGTCGCTTCATGTGTATTCATTAACTGTGTCACAAATCTACAAAAAGCAGCTGGCTTTGCTACCGGGTCTGGGGCGCTCTGTATTAGTGCCATAAGGGTGTCTGCCGACCATGGTGCCCAAGTCCTTATTTGCATTCTACGAGTGACAGTAGGCGGGGCATTTGGATGGGCTGCTTGTCAAAATTCTGGATTGTTTACCTGAACAATGCGTGTATCAGTGCGTACGGGAGCTACAGTTTCTGGATGAGGTTTTTGTGCCCCACAATGCACACATTCTACTGCCCATTCTGGGTTTTGTGCTCCACAATCCTGACAAACCCATCCTCTCCCCTCAAGTACCGGATATATCTTGTGTGGTTTGCGTTCTACGTCAGTGTATGGGGGTGGGATGGCTGAGCTGGGATTATTTAAAATTTCAACATTTTTTGTTCTTCTGTCTTTCATATCCCAACCATCACAATCTGGATTATACTTCCACCCCTCTTCTTTCGCTCTATTTGAGACCTTAATTAAGCATTGAACCTGACGCATCCATTGCTTCTCTAACACCTCTCCTTGTCTGTCCCTTTTTATTTCACTCCATACATCCGGGTCTAAGCCCGCTGCTCCTTTCACCTTAAATTTACGAAGGACATCCTTTAAGTCCTGTGCTTCGGTTTTCCCATAAATGTTCTTAATTATCTGTGGCACCGTATAGTGCGCCACAATTCCCTGACGGGGTTTTGTGTTCCTCTGGCCCATTCTAACAGTCCTGCCTAGGTAGCGTGTGGGACACTTAGTGTACAATATAATGCGGCTACAACATATACAAGAATGAATAATTACTTTATATGCTAGCCCAATAGCAAACCAGCTAAGTTACACTAGTTCCTCGTTGCCTTCCTCCTAGGGTGCTAGAATTCTAGAAACCTCTCCGGAATGAGATTTCTGAAACCGAATTACTTTATATGCTAGCCCAGTAATAAATAATTACTTTATATGCTAGCCCAATAACAAACCAGAATGCGGCTACAACATATACAAAAATGCGGCTACAACATATACAAGCATTCCTTTAAGTGGCCAGGTATCCGACTAGATCTCGGGACTTTGTTGAGACCTTATTCCCTCCCCGTATCTGGGAATCCCTCTCATACACTCTTATCCCTGCTTTATGGAGCAGACAGGGCTTATACTCTCAACCCGTCTATGGTTTATGAGTTAGATGTGAGGTTAAGCATAAGCGTCAGACCCCCAAGCTCACAAGCCCTCAGGTTCCCAATCGTGTGAGGTAAGGCGCATTCCGTTGCTTAGTTCGGCAATCCCCTTCTAACTCATACCATCCTTGACAAGGCTCATTCACTTTCTCAACAAGACAGACAAGACAAACACAGATAACAAAATAAACAAATAATTCCAGCAATATAAACTAAAATATGCAGTAATTCTAGACTCACCACTACAGAGGCTGGTGTTTTAAAACCAGGAGAACCATAACTGACAGAACGGATAGGCACAAATCAGGGGAGCACAGAATATAAGAAAAATAAAGCTTTTTCTTACCTGCGCAGGTTTTTTGATCTGTGATTCCCGGAATGCCTATTCCTTTTTGTTCCGTCAGCCGCGTTCGTCCACCTCTTGTAGTATCATCGGTGAGTCCCTGTTCTTCGGGCGCCAAAATGTTAGGTTCAACTTTTAAACAAGTTGCTTAAGTTTATATTGCTTTGCCAAATTATTGCTTCTATAAGAATAATGACACGGAGTCAGGTATGTCTGTATCACAGTTCTGAGCATCCCCAAAAAGGACTGCTCCCTTTACATCTTTTATAGGCAGTTCCAAAAGCAGTAATCTTATCGGCATTACCAAATGAGGTTACGGTACAAAGAGTTTCTCATCAGCGAACATGTAATGATTATTCAGCAGTTCCAAATTCCATCTAGATACAGATTGATAGAACAATTGATACGTACACAGGTAAGAAAGGAGCACAAACAATTTAAATAGAACAATTGATACGTACACAGGTAAGAAAGGAGCACAAACAATTTAAATAGAACAATTGATACGTACACAGGTAAGAAAAAACAGAAACAATTAAAGTGGAATTCTAAGTCATTATTTCAACCCTATCACAGTAAAACCCTTAAAATGTGGCTGGTATTGTAGAGGAGGTAATGTCAACATGTCCTGAGCACCAGCTCATTATTCCCCTCAGAAATTGCCATGGTAATCCCCACAAGGGACTCCAAAATGAGCAAAGTCACCATGGCAGTGGTAAATAAGGGCCCAGGTAGTATCTTGCAGTGCAAGAACCAGGACAGTGGGCACATCACACCAAAGTATTAGATACATGCAGCAAATAAACTAGAATGTACACTGTAACATCATGTATCTGAGTACAAAACAGTATCTGCAAAAAAAGAGACAGCCAAACCAAGTCGAACAGTGGAACCAATGGAGAAGTGAGGAGCAACATACAGAGCTGCAGGACCCAGCATGGCAGCTAGGTAAGAACAGCATAGTTCAAGAGAATGAAAGGATCCAGGGCAGGACATGGGGCAATGTAATCCCATTCCACGGGTGCAGAACCAACAAAGTCAAAGTCAAGGATACAAAATAGCTCCCCAAGACTTAGGGTGTTAATGACTCCAGTGATAAAAATAGTGTAGTGTAGTGTAGAAGGAGTGCACCACAGTTAATCAGACATGGCACAGTCCAACAGCCACCAGAATATGCGCAAAACAGGAACATACAAAATACAGTTACATTACCAATAATCCATGATGCAGAACAGTATAAGTAATGCCTACATCTTGTAATACCTGGGTCAGTAAATTCAAAGATTGGTATCTGGCCAGGGTGTGGGGGAAACTTCAAGAATACAGGGATATCTGGGTGCCATCAAAAGCAAAAGTGCCCTTCTCTCTGGCTTTAGAAACAGTGCCCTTTTTTGTTTAAAAAGGTGAATCATAAAGCATAATGTGGTTGGGAGACATTAGGGTACTGAAAGCCAGAGGTTTTATGAACTCCAACAATCTCAATGTCCTCTGTTTATGAGTGCCCCAGCAATGTGTTTAAGATACTGGTCACTAATTGTCACTTGGTCCAGTGGCCCCAGGGATGCACGTAACCAAATGTTGTTCCAGAAGTGGCAATCCTTGAAGTGGTCTATTAGTTTTTGTATGTAAAATGCTGACAGAGGACACTGAGATTGCTGGGGTTCATGGAACCTCTGGCTTTAAAGACCCTAATGTCTCCCAACCATATTATGCTTTATGGTTCACTTTTTTCAACAAAAGGAGGACATTATTTCTAAAGTCAGAGAGAAGAGGAGAGCACTTTTGATTTTGATGGCACCCAGATATCCTGTAACACATTAACCATAGTTACAATGGTGGATGTGGGCAGAAAAGGTGCAATATGGGTGAAATAGACCCTCTTAGGAAAAACTTTCATGATATAGCGATATAGCCCAAATTAAACAAGAGAGTTTAGGCAGGTGTTGTCCTGTTGAGCAACTCGGCAGCACTCATACCACATCAACGGTGGATGTGGTAGTCTATGGCTTCCAGAAGCTGATGTAAGCATCCAGGCCCTGGTGCAAATCAGTTATATTCTACTTATGTGAGTTTTCTAGGTGGGAAAACATGTTCTGTTTGGTAGAAAGAAAGGATAAATAATGGCAGAACATTCTGTTGAATGTTGGGTCATGGCATTGTAGTGCCCACCTACTTAGGTGTGTGCTAAAGTGGTCAGTTAGGGTTAGTGTCAGGTAAAATTGCCAGTGTTTTACCCTGTTGGTGTAAGCTGGTTGGTTAATGTGGTTGGGAGGTTTGTTAGAGTAGAGGAAGGTGTGGCCACCTACACTCTGCCCTGTAAGATTTCCATCACTTTCCCTGAAATGTTCTGGAAAGTGGGTGGACTGAAGGAGAAGAGTAGCGGGTAGTTTTTGGAGACCTCTCTGAACCAATCAATGTTTTGCTTGGGCAGAGGCGGGACTGCTATAAAAGCGAAGGTCACATGCTTCTGGGTGTTCTAGATTTGGAGGAAAAGAAGAAGACAGCATGTAGGGGCTGGTGCAGCTTAGGCGTTCTCCCCTCTGGGGAGGGGAACGTGCCATGCGAGGAGAGATGGAAGAGCAAACAGGAGGAAGTTGCTGTTACTAACAGGAGGAAGACTAGGTGATCAACCCTCTATGGCAAGCATGGACGATTGATCAGGAGTACAAGTGAGTGGAAACCCAGGGAAACAGTGCTTTCAAGAGACTTAAAGGTGTTAAAGTGCGGATCATGGAGGAGGAGGTGCAGATCTTCCACCTTAGAGAATCAATACCTCAAAAGAGTATTTTGAGTGCGGGTCAATAAAGAAGTCTGTGCAAGGAGGTGGGCCTTAGAGAATTAATACCCCGGAGAAATCCAATCAGTCAGCCCAAAGAACTTTATTCAGAGTATCGTTCTTTGGGTATACTTGGAAGTGCTGTACAGTTGGGAAGTAGCAACAAACAGGAGGAAGGAAAGCTGCAAAGTGTAACTGGAAGCAAGTGCAGGTTAAGAGTTATTCAGAGTGGCTCTATATGATCTGGACTATGTATTCTCAGGATTTGCTTCACTTAATGCCAAATCTGTAAGAGTTATTCAGAGTGACTCGCGATACTGCAATAAGTGCCAGAAGAGAATAAAGTTAAATGTTTAATTGTTCTGGACTGTCTGCTGTGTCAATCTGTGCAAGGAAGGGGGGTAACGGAATCACACTAATGAAAAGGAATGAACTACCAGCAGCTCCCAAGGGAGTAGTGCGCTACAGCATCTTGTCTAATTTTGGACAGGGTGTCCTCATCTAGTGAAGCATTAGAGCAAGATAATCAGCTTGTGGCAGTGGAAAGGAAGTCTCTGATTCTGCGCCTTCGCCATCTTGCTAGAGAATTATGAATCCTGGGGCTACACCTTGGTCTAGGTGTGCGAACTCCCTCACAGGCATATACTCAAGCCCATAGGCGAGCCGCACCACCCTCCTTTCGGATATTTACTGCTATCCTGAGCTCTATTAGAAAGAGATTTACCCTCACCTTCTTCTAAAAATGGTTTAACCAGACCGAAAGTGAGGGGAAATCTGTGTTGTTGTTGGAGAGTTACCCTCACTTCCAGCATGTTAAAATGTTGTAAAAAGGACAGTGAAGGTTAATCTTTTTGATGGAGCCCCAGATAACATGAAAAACCTAATGGGGTTCTAATCCTTTCTTATTCTAAAACTAAGAAAAGAAGCTTGGGCTGGACATACACTTTAAGGCCTCATGCACACAGGGAGTTAGAAAAAATGAGCTGCAAAGCTACTACCAACGCCAGGAAAAAGCGGCTGTAAAAACCTGCTTTTAGTAGCTTTTTGCATTGGCGTTAATGCACGTTTAGCTGAGCTAGCGTTTAGCAGCATTTCTCTGCCTCTATTCAAAATCAATGATTGCCTATGAGAGCCCATTGATTTGAATAGAAGTTGCACCACAAGTCAGATCATGATGATCCGACTTGCGGTGTGGCTTGTTCGCTGAGGATCTTTAAGGGGAACCTTCACCAAAACGGAAAAAAAGAATGATACTTTTTTTGGGGTGAATGGATAGGAGTACACTGTACCTCATACTTATTCACATAGGGTGGGGGGCCGGGATCTGGGGGCCCCCCTTGTTAAAGGGGGCTTCCAGATTAGGATAAGTCCATCGCCCGCAGACCCTGACAACCACCGGCCAGGGTTGTCGGGAAGAGGACCTTGTCCCCATCGACATGGGGACAAAGGGCTTTGGGGTCGGGGGGAAGGGCCTCCCCTGCCCAAAAGCACCCACCCATGTTGAGAGCACACGGCCTGGTATGGTCCAGGGGGCGCCGCTCGCTCGTCCCTCCCCCTTTACTGGCCTGCCGGGCTGCGTGCTCAGATAAGGATCTGGTATGAATTTTGGGGGGAACCCCACACCAATTTGTTTGTTGTTGTTGTTGTGAAGCAAAGTGCATGTGAACATCTGGATGGAGCAGGATAGCAAAGTGACAGATATCAAATCATCTTGGTGCACAAAGGAAGCACAGATTTTTGCCCTTGCCTTAATCTATGTGCATTATAGAGCTGTGTTTCCCTATTATTATATTGTATATTAGTGGCTGCCCCTTCCAACTGTCAAAAAATGATTAAACGTAATGATGCTAGGTGTAGGGCAATACGTAGACAGATCAAACTCAAGATTGTTCAATGAACTTATTTTATGTTAGAATCTTTGTTTTAAAAAGGATTGTGTGTGTGCATAGTTATAATATAGTTATTTGTCTACATATACCCCTTAGATTAATTTTTGTTTAAAACTAGCTAGGATTTGCCTTATATTTTTCCTTATATCGTATGGGTGGTACTGTGAGACTTCAGGGTGACAAAGAGATTGATGTGTCACTTACAGCTCCACACAGTCACTGGAAATGATATATATCACCCAGCTTGAAACAATAAACAGGTTAGATTTGTACCTCTTCAGAATCAGGAAAAGACAGACGTCTCCTAGGGTCTTAACATTTCAAGCACACATGCAGAACTCACTGGTTCTGTTTTCAAGCCTAGTGCCTTATCAACATGGGGCTTTAGCTGATCAGATAAGGTCAACCAACACAATCCAAAGCTGTCCTGTAAAATGTGATAAATGGAGAAAGTTATTTTTATTTAAGGGTCTCTTACATTTCAAATTTTACTCGATCAGTTATTTTTAAATGAATTGAAGTGGTTGTAAAAGAAAAAAAATACATTATAGCCCCCTAATTATGTTTTATGACTTATCTGTGCCTTTGGTTTTTGTAATGTCATTTTATTATTGTAGAAAATATCTGTTGATACTGCCAGTAAGTTTCCCTATCTGGTTAGTGGTGGTAACAATCTGCAGGCACATCTAGCCTCTGCAGAATTGTCACTGCACTGCACATGCTCAACATATCAAACCAAATTAAAGCCGCCTCTATATGCCGCTCGCTATGCGCATTCATTTCTCCTTGCCACTGTTGTCACAAGTCGCTCTGTCTGTAGAGGCAGATCTGAGCAATTGATTGACAGCAGCTTGTGGCATAGGGGAGCCCTTTTACCTATATACTACATAGGGGTGCATAGAAAGCCTCAAGGGAGATCACATGACCGGAGCACCCTCAGATTAGGTAAGTATCTTCCTTTCACAGGTTAGTTGGAATAGGATTTAGAAAGGGGTGGAAGCAGGTTTAAAGTATAACCAAATGCAAAACTTTTTTTTCTAGTTTTGGATAGAGTGGAGAGGGATTAGAATGCTTTTCAGTTTTTGTTTGTTTCTGTCTGTACCCCCATTAAGGAGATTCACCATCTCTATGTGTCCTGTTTACCATTATCAATTAAAGTGAAAGTAAAAGAAAATCCCAAATTTTGAGCTGTGCCCAGAAAAAGTACTAGGGGGGAAATCTTCCAATAGGGACCTGGGGGTCCCCAAGAAATTCCCTCAATTTACAGGGATTTCCCCTCACTTCCTGCTTGGCTATGGAACAGGAAGTGGAGGGAAATTTCCAAAACGGGACACATATGGCAAAAAAAAAAAAAAAAAATCCGACAGAGATTATATCCCTCCCTTGCTCTATTAAAAAAAAAAAGTTTTGCCTATAGTTCTACTTTAACCAGTTCCATACTGGGCCATTGTAAAATAACGCTGGCAGAAACACTCCATCTCTCCGGGTGGACGTCATATGACGTCCGCCCGGTCTCACCACTCCTGTGCGTGATCGGTGATGAGGCATGTCACTCAGGACACAGCCCATCCCTGATCGGGGTAAAGAGCCGATAAAAATGGCTCTTTACCCCGTGACTGGCTGTGTCCAATCACAGCAGGTCACAATAGCTGTGCTAGATTTCGACACTCCTGCGCGCCTCCCCGGGGGCGTGCAGCGCCGCAATCGGGGATGAGGCATGCCCCTCAGACACAGCCCCTCCCCAATCAGGGTAAACAAATTGGCTCTTTACCAGGTGACCAGCTGTGTCCAATCACAGCCAGTCACAAATGACAACAAACGGCTGTAGTGCCGTTTCTGGGTTCTCCTCCTCAGTGTGTGAGGAGACCTGGCTAAAAAAAAACACCGTACAGTGCCCGATTGCCCCCCCCAAATAAAGAGAACCTGTCACAGCCCATCAAAGTATCTGTCACAGCCCATCCGAGTACAGTACATGTCACAGCCCATCAAAGTATCTGTCACAGCCCATCCGAGTACAGTACATGTCACAGCCCATCAAAGGACCTGTCACAGCCCATCAGAGTACCTGTCACAGCCCATCAGAGTACCTGTCCCAGCCCATCTGAGTACCTGTCACCAGCCCATCTGAGTACCTGTCATCAGTCCATCAGAGTAACCGAGTACCTATCTCCAGCTTACCTGAGTACCTGTCACCAGCTCATCAGAGTACTCGAGTACCTGTCACCAGCTCTTCAGAGTACTTGAGTACCTGTCACCAGCTCATCAGAGTACTCAAGTACTTGTCAACAGCCCATCTGAGTACCCAAGTACCTGTCACCAGCCCATCAGAGTACCTGTCACCAGCCCATCAGAGTACTCGAGTATTTGTCACCAGCCCATTAGAGTACCCTAGTACCTATCTCCAGCCCATCAGAGTACCAGAGTACCTGTCTCCAGCCCAGAGTACCCAAGTACCTGTCTCTAGCCCAGAGTACCCGAGTACCTATCTGCAGCCCATCAGAGTACCCAAGTACCTGAATACACGAGTACCTATCTGCAGCCCATCTGAGTACCCGAGTACCTGTCTCCAGCCCATTAGAGTACCCGAGTACCTATCTACAGCCCATCAGAGTATCCGAGTACCTGTCTCCAGCCCATCAGAGTACCTGAGTATCTATCTGCAGCCCATGCCTCAGAGAATGTACGTTGGGGTGTTTGCTTCTCAAAATTGGGTCATTTTGTGGATAATTCCACTGTCCTAGTGCTCCAAGGCCTGAGATGTGCAATGTATGCTCCTAGAACACCTGATGGTGCTCGCTGCATGTTGGGCCTCTGTATGTGGCCAGGCTGTGTAAAAGTCTCACACATGTGGTATTGCCATACTCAGGAAAAGCAGCAGAATGTAATTTGGGGTGTAATTGGAAGTATGCACACACTGTGTGTGAGAAATAACTTGTTATTATGACAATTTTGTGTAAAAAACAAAAAAAAAAAATAATTTCTTTATTTTCCCAAGAATTGTGGGAAAAAATACAACTTCAAAAAACTCACCATGCCTAAATACCTTGGACTGTCTACATTCCAAAAATTGGTCTTTGGGAGGTATTTGTACTGTCCTGACATTTCAGGGTCTCAAGAATTGAGATAGGCTGCCAGTACACCAAGTGTGATACATTTTTAATGATTTGCACCATAGCTTTTAGACTCTACAACTTTTACACAGACTAAATAATATTCACTAATTTGGATTATTTTTACTAAAAATATTTAGCAGTATAATTTTTGGCCCAAATTAATGAACAATTGCTTATTTGCAAAATTTTATATAGAAACTAAAAAAAATGTTTTTTTTTCAAATTTTTCCTAATTTTACTTATATCGCAAAAAAATAAAAAAACCCAGTGGTGATTAAATACCACTAAAAGAAAGCTCTATTTGTGTGAAAAAATCATAACAATTTGGTTTGGGTACAGTGTTGCATGAAAGCTAAAAATTGGTCTGGGCAGGAAGGGGTTGTAAGTGCCCTGTATTGAAGTTATTAGAAAAAAGCCTGGAACTCCACTTTAATTCTTAACTACAGTAATCCATAACTACCAATCAGAATCCTTTTTTACTGGTCTGACTTCAGCAAAGTGAATTCCAATTGGATGTTATGTGTTACTGCACTTAAATCTGATTTGTAGCAAATCTGAAAATTCTTCCTTGCAGTGGGGCTGTGCCCAGGTGGAGTAGGCAATAGTTAAAATCATGTCAGTTTTTATCTGCCTGTGTCCTATTACAGAGATTTCCTTTGACTTCCAGTCCTCTAGAGAAAATGTCTCTGAAATGAGGGAAACCTTCCATTAGACAATTATCACTGAAACAGGATTGGAAGAGCTTTCCCTTTATTTCTGTTTGTTGACAACTCAAAATGTTGGATTGTTAGAGCCAGTCATGGTAGTCAGCAGGAAAAATACAGAAAAAGCTTCCTAGCTAGGGACAGACAGCAATAATGACCTTACAGGCATTCTACGCCCTCATTACTCTATCCAAAGCTAAAAACAATTTTCCATTCTGTCTTTCATTCATTCCATGTAAAATGGTACTTTATATAGCACTTTCCACTTCAAGTTTAAAGTGTATGTATAGCTAAAACTTTTTTTTTTGTGGATTGGAAGGGTTAATAACAGTGTATATTTGTTGTCTGTGTCCTGTTGACAAAATTTTTCTTCACTTCCTGTCCTGGAGAAGTTACAGCAAGTGAGATAAAAATCTCTACAAGAGGAATTCCCTTTTTAGTAGTTTTTTAGTAGTTGTCATCAGAACAGGTGCCCCCCCCCCCCCCCCCTTAGAAGAGTTAACTTACCTCTTTTTCTGGTGACAACTGCACTATTTGAAAATTTCCCTCAATTTCTGTCTCTGTGAAACGGGCTCCAGGACAAACAGAAAGGTTGAATCCAAGCAACCAGGAAACAGACAGCAATAACAAAATTGGCAGAGGTTCTAATCCATCCTGACTCTATAGGGACTATAAAAACTTTACAGCACTACATGAACATTTCTAACATGTCCCAATATAAAGAAATAGTATCATTAAAAAATGTCACTTTTTATCAATTATGGGGGCTGAATACTGAACAGTTATGAGGCCTGTAAGGCAAGGGATCCCAACAGAGCCATCTTCCAGCAGTTCCACACCATGTCTGTGGTGGCCATACTGGCACTGCTGCAGAACACATGTGGGTGGGTTGCCATGATGGTGGCGGCCACTGTGGGGCCCCCGCAGTTGATCTGACCTACGTGCAGGCATAAGAATTAAGGTTCTGCCGTGTGCCTGGCTAGCAGATGACACAGCAGGGGACACAGGAGGAGGAAGTGTAGGCCTTGTGAGAGGTAGCACAACAGGAAGGGACAGAAGAGGGTTCCGAATTGGACCAGGGGTCGGAGGTAGCATAGCATTAAAGGGGCAGATGGTGCTATTTATAGGAGCAAGCAGGTTAGGGGTCTAGCATTCTGCAGTGTGATGAGGAAACTGGTATGGGGGCTCTAAAGCCAAGTGCATAAGGGCCTCAGTCAAGTCTGAGAAATGCTCAACTGGGCGCATCCTCAATAATAGGGCATCAGGTGAGGTGCCACAATCTGCAGCAGTGCTCTGTAATTTTTTATTTTTGAATTCTTCCAAAAATTGGGGTCCCCCGTCCAAAAAAATTAAAATAAATTGCCGTAAAGTCATTGTTATGTTTTCATTTGGTGTTAAGAGTGTTGGAAAAAGCAGAGTGGACCATCCAGACCTTAAACCAGTTCTTGAGCTCCAGTCAAGTGACTTTGCCCATGTAGAAAGCCTGCTGCAGGCAGGAGGAAATGTTTCTATTATCTCTTTTCTCTCATTGACCAGACAGCAACATTGTACTTTCATAGCAAGTCAAATTGGAACTTTGTAGCAAGGTGAGAGGTTGCTGCAGAGCTGACTAATGACATGTGACTTTTCTCTGAGCCAAGGCCTCAGTCCATGAAATAGATGCTGATCCTGGATCATACCTGAACAAAGATAGCCCCATCCTTTTAGAATGAAAAACAGATAAAATCATTGTCAAGGGGAGTACCCTATGAGAGATAATAAATACAGTATCTATAAAGCCGAGTACACACTACAGTGATGGCTCCGGTCAGATACACTGTACCAACCATGCGAGGTTAGTCCAGCGATCTCCCCTGCTGAGCTGTTATGTTTTGACAGGGGGATGGCCTCCCCACCAGAACACTCCGATCAGCGCTCTCTGCCATTGGCTGAGAGCGCTGATCGGGAGTCGGTTGTCCGACAGAAGCTGGCCAAACGGAGCTGCTTCTGTTGGACAGACTGACATACACACAGGCAGAATGTTAGCCATTTTTTTTTTTAAATGCAAATGTCACCTGACATTCTGCCTCTGTATGCGGGGCTTAAGTCTAATGCCCTGTACACACGGTCGGATTTTCCGACGGAAAATGTGTGATAGGACCTTGTTGTCGGAAATTCCGACCGTGTGTGGGCTCCATCACACATTTTCCATCGGAATTTCTGACACACAAAGTTTGAGAGCTTGCTATAAAATTTTCCGAAAACAAAATCCGTTGTCGGAAATTCCGATCGTGTGTACACAAATCCGACACACAAAATGCCACGCATGCTCAGAATAAATTAAGAGACAAAAGCTATTGGCTACTGCCCCGTTTATAGTCCCGACATACGTGTTTTACGTCACCGCGTTTAGAACGATCGGATTTTCCGACAACTTTGTGTGACCGTGTGTATGAAAGACAAGTTTGAGCCAACATCTGTCGGAAAAAATCCATGGATTTTGTTGTCGGAATGTCCGATCAATGTCCGACTGTGTGTACAGGGCATAACACTAGCACATAGCATGCATGTACTTAATATGAAAAATACATTGAATTTATTGACACAAATGGAAAGGGCAGAAAACTGTCAAAGAGAAAGGAAATCCCACCTTTGATAGCTGTTGCTGCAACAGGTCACTGATGGGGACATTTTCCCTCATTCTGTTTTGATGACAATATTTGAACCTTCCTTATATTTTTTCCTATTGGCAACTGTTAAACTGGCCATAGACAGTTTGAATCTCGAGCAGTTCAGCAGAGACCTATCAAAATTGAAAAAGTGTATGTAGAAGCTAATTGTACTCAAGTTGACCGATCAACCAGCCTGTATTATTTTACATGCAATATTTGCTTGTGGCTATAGCCGCTAGCAGTAATCACTGTGTTCACCCAGTGAGGATGCCCCCCCACCCCCACCAGAAGAAAGCAATGGCTCTGCGGGAGGGATTTCACCATAGGTTGCAGGAAAGAAAATCGATCCGTCTATGGCCATCTTTATTGGAGAAAAGGTGAATCTACCCAACAATAGCACAGACAGTTCTAAGAGCCTGAATGAAATGCGATCTAGGAATGGGGGAGGAGGACCTTTCATTCATCTGCCTGTCCTCCTTTCATAGATAGCTTTTCATTCAAGGAAGCTATAGTACAGCTTCTACGAATGGAGAAGGGGGGCGGAAAGGGTAGGCATAGTTGGCACTCTTGATGGGTGCCTGTGATAGGTCCCTCTGCTCTTTTATATCCCATGACACTGAAAGATTATGGCTATGGGGTATAGGAGGGGGGCAGAAGACCAAGAATTTCAGCTTTGTCAGTGGGAATCAGCACCAGGGCCACTTCAAACTAAATGTAAGTACCGTTGCTTGTGCTAATTTCTTTTTATTTTTTTAATTTTACCTAAGCATAGGCTTTAAGGCAAAACAGTTATGGACAGCATGGGGAAAGGTTACACGCACTGTGTGTCCCCATTCGGGAGATTTAATCTTATTTTCTGTTGTGTTAAAACCCCTGCCCGGTTTTCAGGGCTGTCTATAGAAAGATTTCCTTACTTCCTGTTGTGTCCTTGGAACAGGAAGTGAGGAAGGGGAAAACTCCCTAAGAGGGACACAGACAGTAGGATTCTAATCATTCTACACTGTTCAAAACCCAAATAAATAACTGTGCAAGGCCTAAGGATTCTGTTACAACAAATCTGAAAAGAAGGGCTTGTTGCACATCTGTATTTTCTGCAGAATATCTACAGTATGCACAATAATTATCCTCATCAAGTAATCAAAACTGTGTTTCAGATTACACGATGAACTTATTTGGGACATTTAAGGAAGGTGAAAAATCTCTGAAATGAAGCTTAACGTCATGAAGGCTCTTTGTGTAAAACATCTGCCGCACCTTGTACTATATATATACCTTAATGCTGCCAATTAAAACACTTTGCCAGATTTCCAGTGCTGATTATAATTATTGCCCTCTGACCTTTCACAGATTGCACATTTGGAGTAGTCAGGCGTAAGGGTGTACGTGTACTTCTATTTACTGTCACTCACAATGTAAACCATTACAGTTGTTCAATATCTTGCCTGCCGTCTCTGACAATATGTTATTATCTAGTCATGTATTTTGCACTGTGGGAGATTTTCTTGAAGCATTTCTATTGCTGAAGAATTTGTGACCACAAAATGAGCAGAGAATCTATGACACTGACATGTAGTATGGGGTCAATCTACCTGAAGTTGTAGCTTTTAAGGAACTAAGATTAAAAATTGAACATGATGAAAATAAATAGCTTAAAAGGCTTGCTTACGCCCATAATTTATCTATACGTGGTCAATTTGTAGCCCCTCTATGGTAGCACATATAATTAATAGCAGAGGAAAGGTGCACACAGATGAGACAATTTGCAGAAAATGAAAAATATATAAATAATAAGTTCCTTAGCATTCAATTCAGCTGGTCGGCACAGAGTTGGGCAGATCAGCAGCAAACCACTTAATCAGATTTGGGTTACTAAGTCCTAGTATTATCTTGCTAACTAGAACATTCTTGGCAGTATGACAAGATTTCAATATACATACCAATGTAGCTGGTTCCCTTAATCAAGGGTACCTAACATATAGCAGAGTGCACAAAGCTTTACTACGCTTTACTAAGAAAAATATCTGTCTGCACACATACACATGGAAAGGTTTACCCCAGCTCAAATAAGAAAATGGGGTGAAGGACAGTTCATTATCCTTATCAAACCGTACAATTGGATCCAGGCTGGTGCATTAAACAGAATCCGGTTTGCACTTTGTAAGTTCCCCACATGGTGGACACAGTTTAGAACTGACATACCACATGTGGATTCTAACCCTTATTTTTACTTTTGAATATCTCTGCCACACGAGACACATTAATGGCTATAGTAAAGTTTGATCAAACAACACCCACATGGCCGTAATAAAATTACTGATCCTGTGCACAGGATCTTGCTGGCAAAGGCTGTAAGAAAGGTCCAGTATAAAAAAAAGCATGAAATTATCCACAAAATGCTTATGTTTACATGCATATAGATGCAAGTCTGTACAACATTAAGGCTGGGTTCAAACTATTGCTGCATGCGGCTAACAGCAGGGGTCCGGTGCATCCCTGTTCACCATTTTAGGCCTGAATCTTTGGGCTGAAACTAACCAAAAGATGCACAGGACCCCTGTGAAAATTTGCAGCGGAGCCGCAGGAAAGATATGCATAAATTACCGACAAAGAGCAAAGAAGACACTGAGATTTCTTTGCTGATCTTACGAATCTGAACACAGTGCAAGTTTAATAAATGTTGTGCACTGTGTGCTTGGGCCAATAGAAAACAATAAGGCTTTATGCACAAAGCTGTACAGGGGCCACACAGCATGCAGGGCCTGTGTAATCACTGTCCTGGATCTCACTGCTGATGTGTTCAGGTGTCCACTGAAATAGTATAGAAGATGCACCAGGGGTTGCATAAAGCACCTGCACAGATCTATGCTCTAGATACACATTATCTGCATTAGAAGCATACATCTATGAGTGTGCAGGTGCTTTACACAACCCCTGGCACATACATGTGCACAGCTGCATCTCCTTATTCATCTCAATGGCTATACGAGGTGTTAGTGGGTCCTGGGAGAGTAACTATGCATGTTTTTTACACTGTATGCCCCTGTACAACCATGTGCACGAAGCCTTAAGCCTAGTACACACGGGCCCAATGTTGTGTGAAATCAGCCGGTTCAATAGAAACTGGTCGACATTCGGCCCCTGTGTACTGCAGCCGGTCGGACAGAAGCCGATGGGACATGACTGAAAAAGGTCTGCCAATTGGCTCCCGATCAGCACTCTCAGCCAATGGCTGAGAGCACTGACTAGAGTGTTATGGCCATCCCCCTGTCAGAACACAATAGTACAGAAGGGGAGATCACTGTACTAACAGTGCATGGTTAGTACAGCAGCTTTTAAATATATAGTGTAAGCAAACCACATAACAAAAATGCTTTAGCAATAAACATTTATTTGACATACTGTATTCCTACACTTATACAATGTGTACAATTTTGTACAAATATCCAAGTATGTCATATCACATCAAGCATAACACTGCGTAAATATTCACTCCACTGTTAATACCAACCAACAAAAATATATGCATGAAAATAGGAATAGTGAGCACCACTGAAGTCATATAGCAGCTGATGTTCAGAAATATATACAGGAATTTAGTACCCAAATTGGAATAATGATAAGGATAGCTGAGCCAGACCATGGGAAAAGAGAGAGGTGAGAACCCCCTTTCTCAAGAATCTCCTGTTATGTTGTGTGCTTACTCTATACGTGATGTGATTGGACACAGCTGATCACATGGGTAAAGAGCCGCGTCATCGGCTCTTTATTGAGATTGGGGATGTGCCGTGTCCCGGGAAACACATCACACCACTGATCGCAGTGGGCGCCCAAGCTCGGCAAGAGTGGCATAACGTCATCCCAGAACAATAGAACCACCCCGCAGCTGTAATTTCCCTATACAGCGGGAGGGAGGTGGTTAACAAAAAAAAAAAAAACTAGAAGCTGATTGGTTTCTAAGCAGAGCTGCACCAGATTTTGCACTCTCTAGTTTTAGTAAATCAAATCCATTATGTGCATGTAAGCATACCCATGAATTTCAAACATATATGTATATATCAGTGTCTGACACAAAAGGTTCCCATACCCAAGGGATAACTGATCATTGGATCAATATTCATTTTTCCTACCACCTCATACCTCCATGTTTGATGAACTCTCTGTAAAGCAATCTGTACTGTTTTAGTTTATATCTGCCTAATCCATACATGGACAGATTGATGTACAGTTGCATTGGACTTGCTTATATAGTATGACAGTTTGCAACAGTATATAGATACTTTCACAAAGTTGTTAAAAATACAAAACACTTCCAGTGAGTATGCATACAAAGGCTAGGTGATGTAATGACAACATTCTCTACTCTACTTACACTTTATGCAAATACTAGAGGTAGAGAGTGAAAGCCATTGATGGCAGATAAGAGGATCTAACACATTTTATGTGAATACTACAAAGGTGCTCGTCTCTAGTGATGATGAGATCAAAGGTAAGGAGTTTCACTCAAACAATGGCGATTGTACGAAACAGAGATGACAAGTATGTGTGAAAATTATTAGCACCTACACCATCATCTTCTTCCAAAGCATTGTTTCATTAATAAAAAGCCAAGATAGATGAATAGCTGAAATGTTTCACACCCTCCATGCTTATGGAAGCCAATTATATAATAAGAGAGGGAAAAAATCAGATTGGAAATAATCACTATATATTTCTGCAGAAGGATTAAAATAAAAAAAAATTGTACTTTAAAATGGTTGAACAATCATTCAAAGGATAACATATTGTAACTCAAGTATGTATCATAGGTGCAGAAATATTTGTGAAAACAGCAGATACACCTGGTGCCACTGTTATCTTGGCGTTATATTATCTATCAGCCAGTTAAGCCATTCTGAGTGCCCCCCAGCCCCGATCTATGGTAGGAATGGGTCTGGGTTGGAAGCTGCATATAGACTCCATGATGCAGCATATCAAGACAACAACAACCAAATATCATGGTGTTCTTGTACTTGTCTAACATAAACGATACATAGACATTAAAGTTTCAATGCACAGTTTAGGAGATACAGTATCTCACAAAAGTGAGTACACCCCTCACATTTTTGTAAATATTTTATTATATCTTTTCATGAGGCAGCACTGAAGAAATGACACTTTGCTACAATGTAAAGTAGTGAGTGTACAGCTTGTATAACAGTGTAAATTTGCTGTACCCTCAAAATAACTCAACACACAGCCATTAATGTCTAAACCGCTGGCAACAAAAGTGAGTATATCCCGAAGTGAAAATGTCGAAATTGGGCACAATTAGCCATTTGCCCTCCCCGGTGTCATGTGACTCATTAGCGTTACAAGGTCTCAGGTGTGAATGGGGACCAGGTGTGTTAAATTTGGTGTTTTCGCTCTCACTCTTTCATACTGGTCACTGGAAATTCAACATGGCACCTCATGGCAAAGAACTCTCTGAGGATCTTAAAAAAAAGAATTACATAAAGATTACATAAAGATGGCCTAGGCTATAAGAAGATTGCCAAGACCCTGAAAACTGAGCTGCAGCACCGTGGCCAAGTACATACAGCAGTTTAACAGGACGGGTTTCACTCAGAACAGGCCTCGACATGGTCGACCAAAGAAGTTGAGTGCACGAGCTCAGCGTCATATCCAGAGGTTGTCTTTGGGAAATAGACATGTGAATGCTGCCAGCATTGCTGAAGAGGTTGAAGGGGTGGGATAGCAGCCTGTCAGTGCTCAGACCATAGGCCACACACTGCATCAAATTGGTCTGCATGGCTGTTGTCCCAGAAGGAAGCCTCCGCAAACAGTTTGCTGAAGACAAGCAGACTAAGGACATGGATTACTGGAACCATGTCCTGTGGTCTGATAAGACCAAGATAAACCTATTTGGTTCAGATGGTGTCAAGCGTGTGTGGTGGCAACCAGGTGAGGAGTACAAAGACAAGTGTGTCTTGCCTACAGTCAAGCATGGTGGTGGGAGTGTCATGGTCTGGGGCTGCATGAGTGCTGCCGGCACTGGGGAGCTACAGTTCATTGAGGGAACCATGAATGCCAACATGTATTGTAACATACTGAAACAGAGCATAATCCCCTCCCTTCGTAGACTGTACCGCAGGGCAGTATTCCAACATGATAACGACCCCAATCACACCTCCAAGATGAACTCTGCCTTGCTGAGGGTAAAGGTGATGGACTGGCCAAGCATGTCTCCAGACCATAGGCGTGCTCACAGGGTGTGCCAGGTGTGCCTGGGTACACACTAATCACGCTGTGCTGCACAGATTCCGCCTGCTGCTTGGCTGCAAAAGAGAGGCTTGGGAATCTATGTCCTCAGTCTCTTTCTTTGTCTCAAAAGTGAGACCCCTGGTATTTCACCAAAGCCTAAAAAATTGTAAAAAAAAAAAAAAATAATAATTTTTTTTTGTACAAAATTAATACAATTGTAAAAAAAGTTATAATAAAAAAAAAAATAATAATAAACTACTGACATCAATCTCTGCTTTACTGACACTGTCCACCTCTGCCCTACTGACACCATCCACTGCTCTACTGCCATATATATATATATATATATATATATATATATACATACATACACACACACACGCACATGTGTGTTTGAGCTTTGGGGTGCACACCCTTATGCAATAGTCTTCGCACACCTATGCTCCAGACCTAAACTCTAATGAGCATCTGTGAGGCATCCTCAAACAGAAGGTGAAGGAGCACAAGGTCTCTAACATCAATCAGCTCTGTGATGTTGTTATGGAGGAGTGGAAGAGGACTCCAGTGGCAACCTGTGAAGATCTGATAAACTCCATGCCCAAGAGGGTTAAGGCAGTGCTGGAAAATAATGGTGGACACACAAAATATTGACACTTTGGACCCAATTTGGACATTTTCACTTAGGGGTGTGCTCACTTTTGTTGCCAGCGGTTTAGACATTAATGGCTGTGTGTTGAGTTATTTTGACGGGACAGCAAATTTACACTGTTATACAAGCTGTACACTCACTACTTTACATTGTAGCAAAGTGTCATTTCTTCAGAGTTGGCACATGAGAAGATATAATAAAATATTTACAAAAATGTGAGGGGTGTACTCACTTTTGTGAGATGCTATAGTTACATTAGTAGCAGCCGGTGATGTCACTGGTGCATGCAGGACTGCTGATAAGGCAGTGCAGCCAGCCCTACTGTACTGGGCCGAAGCCCATCAATTCAGAAAGGGGTCCAGGCACCTGCAAAGGAGGGCCTGCTATACTACTTTATTGCAGACACTTGTGAGTCTTGTGGATCCCCCTGCAGCGCTGATGGCTTCACCCCATCTTTCTCCCTCTGACTGCGCTGCAGTAGGATTGGTTCTAGTATCTGTGCCCCCCCCCTTGTGCCCCCCCCTTGTGCCCCCCCCCCCTTGTGCCTCCCTCCTCTCCCGCTGATTGCTGTGGGCATGCAGGGGGGTCGTTTTCAGAATGGAAAGTGGGGGGGGCAGTAAATATGTAATATTTACTGTCCCCCTCCACTGAAGCATAGTAAATTGTGTTTGGAAATGAACAGGAAGCCTCAGCAGAGAGCACTTCCCATTCATTCACTGTCCAGTGCAGCTGAGGCTGCAGAGAATGGGACCGATGTCCACAGTCCCTTTCACTGTTTCAAGTGTAAGACATCAGGTGTCTGTTTAGACCCCTGATATTTTACTAAAGGGCCCCCAACAGGGCAATAAATAAAATATAAAATTCTAAAGAATAACAGAAAAAAATAAAAAATCAAGGGCTCGTTCAAATGTGCTTCACTCTCTGAAGAGCAGTCAGCATTTGAATCGCTCTTCAGGGAGCATTTGACAGGCGTTGAGGAGGCATATTGCCTCCTCAATGCCTGCTTTAACCCCATACTGGCACACAGCAACCATGTGCTTTGTAGGGTGCTTGCAGAGCATCACCATTCACTTGAATGGTCTTGTTCCATGAGGATATCATTTTTGCCATGGCTGTGAAGCAGAGCATCTCACAGCCATGACTTTTTAGTCTACTGTCAGGTAGGCTGTAAGGGGCCCCATGATTTCTAAAAGCAGCCCTGGGTGCATGCGCACTGAGCTCTGAATGGACCTCGACATCCATTCAGAGCTCTGTGCCGCAGGCCGTGACTCTCAGGCACATCCGCGGAAGTGGCATCACCAAGCATGCAGTTTAAACCCGGAGGGAAGACCTGGTGAAAATAGAAGCCCTATCAACGATGACAGCGCACCGCTGGAAGGCTTTGTTTTAAGGTAAGTGTCTCATAATGTGCTAGTATGTGATGCATACTAGCACATTATGACATTATCCATATTACCACTTTAATAGAGCTCCACTAGAATCGGAGAAATGAAGCCAGCAGAGCGCTAGGTACATTTGTAAAACACATCCACTTTTTGTTTTTTAAGCAATGGTATGGTCATGGTATGGTCATATGACTGGTTAAAAACCACTTGCCAACCATAGGATGTCCACAGATGTTCTTAGGTTGCAGTAGTTATACTAGGATGATGCCTGAGGTCGTTCCTCCTGCTCTGAGACCTTGGAAACCAGGAGCGACGAGGATTTTGTCTCCTCCAGTTTCGGCTCCTTGTTTTTCTGGACGTTAGCAGTCAGGAAAGCACCGATCAGACAGATCTGTATCTGATAAGCTGCATTGGAGGCCAAAGGAGAGATTTGGGAGCTAATAGACCCAAGATCTCACCATAAAAAGGACCTGTCACAGTCCATGCTGTCACAAGGGCTGTTGTTTATCCCTTGTGATAACAATAAAGTTAATACAAAAAAAAAATAAAGAGAGTGTACAAAAAAAGTTATGGATAAAATAAATAAATTAATAAAAATTAAACTGCCTCTGTCTCCCCGTGCTTACGCGCAAATGCATACATAAGTCCCGCATACATATGTAAACGGTGATCGCACCACACATGTGAGATATTGTCGTGAACGCAAGAGTGAGAAAAATAGTTCTAGCACAAGACCTCCTGTGTATCTCCAAACTGGTAACCGTAAAGGCATTTAAAGCGTTGCCTATGGAGAATTTTAAGTACCGTAGTTTGGCACCATTCCACGGGCAGATGTAATTTTAAAGTGTGACATGTTAGGTATCTGTTTACTCAGTTTAACATCATCTTTTATATTTTACAATAAAATTCTGCTAAAAACATATATCTAATGTTTGGGAGTTATAAGTAATTCTCTAGCAAAAAAAGTAGATTTGTACATATACAGTGTCTAGAAAAAGTATTCATACCCCTTGAAATTTTCCACATTTTGTCATGTTACAACCAAAAACGTAAATTAAATTTATTGGGATGTTATGTGATAGACCAACATAAAGTGACACATAATTGTGAAGTGGAAGGAAAATGATAAATGGTTTTCAATTTTTTTTTTACAAATAAATATCTGAAAAGTGTGGCGTGCATTTGTATTCAGCCCCCTTTACTCGGATACCAATTGCCTTCAGAAGTCACCTAATTAGTAAATAAAGTCCACCTGTGTGTAATTTAATCTCAGTATAAATACAGCTGTTCTGTGAAGCCCTCAGAGGCTTGTTAGAGAACCTTAGTGAACAAACAGCATCATGAAGGCCAAGGAATACACCAGACATACACCAGGGATAAAGTTGTGGAGAAGTTTAAAGCAGGGTTAGGTTATAAAAAAATATCCCAAGCTTTGAACATCTCACAGAGCACTGTTCAATACATCATCCGAAAATGGAAAGAGTATGGCACAACTGAAAACCTACCAAGACATGGCTGTCCACCAAACTGACAGGCCAGACAAGGAGAGCATTAATCATAGAAGCAGCCAAGAAGCCCATGGTAACTGGAGGAGCTTTAGAGATCCACAGCTCAGGTGGGAGAATCTGTCCACAGGACAACTATTAGTCGTGCATTCCACAAATCTGGCCTTTATGGAAAAGTGGCAAGAAGAAAGCCATTGTTGAAAGAAAGTTATAAGAAGACCCATTTGCAGCTTGCGAGAAGCCATGTGGGGGACACAGCAAACATGTGGAAGAAGGTGCTCTGGTCAGATGAGACCAAAATTTTACTTTTTGGCCTAAAAGAAAAACGCTATGTGTGACAGAAAACTAACACTGGACATCATCCTGAACACAGCATCGCCACTGTGAAACATGGTGGCGGCAGCATCATGATGTGGGGATGCTTTTCTTCAGCAGGGACAGGGAAGCTGGTCAGAGTTGATGGGAAGATGGATGGAGCCAAATACAGGGCAATCTTGGAAGAAAACTTGTTGGAGTCTGCAAAAGACTTAAGACTGGGGCGGAGGTTCACCTTGCAGCAGGACAACAACCCTAAACATACAGCCAGAGCTACAATGAAATGGTTTAGATCAAAGCATATTCATGTGTTAGAATGGACCAGTCAAAGTCCAGACCAAAATCCAATTGGGAATCTGTGGCAAGACTTGAAAATTGCTGTTCACAGATGCTCTCCATCCAATCTGACAGAACTTAAACTATTTTGCAAAGAAGAATGGGCAAAAATGTCACTCTCTACATGTGCAAAGCTGGTAGAGACATCCCCAAAAAGACTTGCAGCTGTAATTGCAGAGAAAGGTGATTCTACAAAGTATTGACTCAGGGGGGCTGAATGCAAATGCACATTTTTCAGATATTTATTTGTAAAAAATGTTGAAAACCATTTATCATTTTCTTTCCACCATGTTTTTGGTTGTAACATGACAAAATATGGAAAATTTCAAGGGATATGAATACTTTTTCAAGGCACTGTATGTGAGAAGTGTCAGAATTGGCCCAGTAAGCAAGTGGTTAAAAAGGCAGCTGAAGTTTTTCATTATTTATTATATAAGTTTTATTATTTACTACTAATTTTACCTAAAAGACATGCTCATATATGTTTTACATATGATTTATTACGTTGTAAAATTTTAAATTGTTATGATGTATTTAGTTTAACAAGTGGAAATACCCCTTGAACCCACCAGAAGTACCCTCTGGGGACACATACTGTATGCAGCTGGCTGAGGGTTTTTTTTTTTTTAATTCTTTATTTATAATCGCAGGCTGAGGGGGTCTTAAAAAGAATAGAAATGTCTTCTTGGTCACTTCCCAGGGGAATATTTGACTGTCCATAGATCTGACTTTTTTGGCCATTTGCTTTTGTTCGCCCCAGATAACGCCAAGAACAGGGTGTTTACACACTCCAATGCAGTCAATAAACATGTATACTCAGGTATTACAAAGGTAACTGTTTGTGCAACAAGACCATTTACAAAATGTCAAATTGTGCCCCTATATTCAATCACCATCGATGGTGTTGACAATTACATGTCCAACACATGTTCGACAGATTGCCTGTGAAGTATAGATGACCACAGTAGATAACTCCAGGCCACCTTAGTTGGAGGAAGTGTCTCTTTCAAAGGATATTAAGAAAACAGAGTACATCTGTAATGTTCACAACTTTAGTAAACTCTTCATTTTCGATAGGAGACTAGCATGCAAAAAAAAAAAAAAAAACAGAAGATCATTCGTTCAATAGCTCATCGTGTGTACGAGGCATAAGAATGAAGAAAGAATAGCATCTTGGTCTCTACACAATTGTAAATGCAACAATCGTTTCTAAATCATTAAGGGCTGGTTCACACCAGAATCACATAGAAATGTGGTCTGCATTTCTGTGCATTTCTCTGCAGTTCGATTTGGCAGCCCATTCATTTAAATGAGCAGCAAATTGCACTGGAATTTACAAAAAGTCATGTATGCACTACTATTGATAACCGCACTGCACCAAATAGCATGGTACTGCTGTACTATGCAATCTGGTGCCTGCAAACAGACTCCTTTTGCAATCTGCATTTGGGATGCCATTAACAATGTATTGGTACCTACAGCAGATCGCAAAGGTGGTACGTTTTGAATGCGGTGTGGGAACTGCGCATGCAACGTGCCATTCCTGCACAGCATTCTGGTGTGAACCAGCACTAACACTTGTTTTATCCTGTGTGGGATTATTTATTCCTAATACACAAAGCATATTTGTAAAACAGGCAGAAGCAGGAAATTGGGAACAGTCAGTTGCCAAATAGCAGTAGATTGACTTCTGTACAAGCACAATCACCATACGTGGATCAAAATTCAGCCAGTCCTTGCTGAACCGGCCAAATTTCGACCCATGTATATTCATTCGGCTTTAGTTTTTTTTTTTCATTCAGCCTGCAGCCTATATAAAAAAAATATCAGTGTATGCCTAGCATAAAGCCCCGTACACACAACCAGAATATCGTAGAAAAAATACAGCTTTCGAATCGATCATGCAATAATCTGGTCGTTAGTATACAGCTTTCATCCGAAACTTTTCCGATGGAACAAACAGGGACATTTTTCTTGTATGATACCAGGTTATACGATTTTTGTTTAATCGGGACAGTTTTCATCCCAAAATACAATACGAATACAATACATTACATCACTTCCGAATTTATATTCTGTTGTATGAGAATTTTCGGATTTTAGTAACCTATTTGTTTTTGATATAGGGACTAGCATGCAAAAAAAAAAAACAAAGGACGATCATTCATCTGATAATTTCATTGTGTGTACTAGGCTTACCGGTCAGGAGACATTTAAGCAATGGAGCCAGGAGCAGACAGTCATGGCACCAGCTTATCTCAGGTAAAACAACAACAATCATGCGAAGAGTCTAACCATTCAATGTTTGTCAGGGAATGATTCATAAATATTAGATCATCACTCATGTTTTTGGAAAATCTCCCCGCAAATATGTGTCATCTTCCCCTGGATGACATCAAAGTACCACACACAAGTATCACAGTAGGTTTTGGCGGTCCAGAGACTTCTCCCTTCTGTTGCATTTAGGAGATATCTGCTGACCTATGACAACCTTTACCATAGTCATCAGCTTTCCCTTTTCTTTCTGCTAGTGACAAATGAGAGAATAGGAGAAAAAATCTGGCTGGATGATATGAACAGGATGGCAAATTGACAGGGAACTCTTGGCTAGATACTGATAAAGAGGCTCATACATAAGCTCATACAACAAGCTACAGGAACAATTAGATACTTGAATTATGTTTTTCTTTTCATGTTGCACCATACATTTAAAAGTGCATGTCAGATTAGCCCTCCTAGTGCTATCATATCTTTATTTATAAGAATGAGGAAGAATTAGCTTCAAGGGTAGAGCTTTTAAGAACTCTCACCTAAATCTTTTTAGGAGCTTTTCTAGCCCACTATTATTAAAAAGGAGTTCAAGGTACACACAAAAAGTTACCCTTGCAGCGGTTATTTGGCATTTCTCTTCCATAGGCAAAACAAAATACTTCTGCAACCTCCTGGCTTTCTCCTACGGTGCCTCTGCACTGGCCTCCAACTTATAGTGCTCAAAAGTCTTGCTCACACATGCACCGACTCTATCTACTCCGTTTTAGTCACATAGAATCCTGGGAAGGTTTTCTGGTTGCTGACAAAATGAGGACCCAGTTTGGAGGCTTTATCCCATTCAAGACTCTACAAAGCCTCCTGGCTCCAGAAACCATTCCAGGATTTACCAATCCTGGAGAAAATGGCAAAACAGACTTCACAGATCCGCTCAAGCTGCATGGATGAGAATTATGGATGACACTTGCTCCTCTGACACCATGCCGTGGCACAGCCTTGTCACAAATGAAACAATATGCAATCGCCCAGACATGCACTGACTCTATCTGCTCCGTTTTAGTCACACAGACTCCTGGGAAGGTTAGAGCCCTGAGCTACAGTCACCTTTTTACAAAAAGCCCAATCAGTTTTCTGGTTAGTGACAAAATGTGGACCCAGTTTGGAGGCTTGATCCTACTCAAGACTCTACAAAGTCTCCTGGCTCCAGAAACAATATCAGGATTTACCAATCCTGGAGAAAATGTCAAAGGAAAACAGACTTTACAGATCCCCTCAAGCTGCATGGATGAGAATCCTGGATGACACTTGCTCTTCTGACACCATGGCGTGGCACAGCCTTGTCACAAATGAAACAATATGCAATCGCCCAAAACTGTACCAGCTGATTGACAGTTTATCTTGCCATTGCTTTGCGTTCAAATCATATAAAATCAGAGCCCAGCATAATGCCTCTTAAATTGGGCCAATGGAAATGGATAGTTTTGGAATGTGTTGTTATTGAATCATCCAACTATACATTTATCACAGCAAAGAATGGCTTATTGCACACAACCCTAATTGTTTGCCAGTAGTGTAAAGAATCACACCTCCTACACTCCAGGGTGCCAATGTTCCAGACATAAGAGGCCCGGGACCCAGTGCTACAGACCTGTGGATAGTACAAACTCTGTACATAAATAAATGCAATCAGGTTGTAGAGATCTGATGAAGTGTGAACTAAGCACAGAGTTGTTTTCTTTATTTACATTAGCAGAGCTGTGTTCTAGGGTTTCTGAATCTCATGCTGTGTTTATCCAATTAGTCTAAGGTTAAGCAGGCTGTAGAATAGGTATGTTCCTATTGGCCAGCATTAGGGAAACCTGAGAATTGTGTTTAAAATACTCGTACTTAAACTGTAAGCTCTTATGTACACCGAATCCTGTTGTGGACTGTTTACTTAAGTAAGTGGCATTCCTCAGTCAGTACTACAATTCTGCCAATTTAATTAACCCATAGGGAGAGGTCTGAGCACCGTTACATGTCTGCATTGTTATTCTACTCACACTGCTGTTAAAATTTCAGCCTAGACAAAATACCAAGGTGCCAACCTAGGCAGCGCTAAAAAAATGAATAAAGGTGTGCAATCACACTACTTGAAGTAGATGCGTTTGCTTCTTCCTGGTAGAAGTGGCATTCCCCAAAACCCTATTAAAGACTATCTTTAAATCATTGCGGACATCTTTGATTACTATACAGTATCTTGTGGGTGCCAATATACAGTCACATTTTCAAAATACTGACTACTTCAGATAATGCAATTGCAATCTATACATTATACAGCTGCCCTCAGCAGTCCATGTTTCAAACAGGATTGCACAGCATGACTGAGCATCATTTTTTTCTTTAGGGAGGATAGAAGGAAAGAGAAGAGGGAGACATAACTATCACTACTTACTACATAAGAGAGCACCAAGGTGGTGAATAAGGTTCAGGAGGGCAGTTTTTTCAATATAAAACCAAAATCAAGAACACAAAGAAATTACCTCAAACTAACTGGAGGAAAGTTCAAAACTAATTTTTAGAACGTATTATTTTACTGAAAGGGTAGTTAATGCTTGGAATACATTTCCAGCAGAGGTAGTGAGACAGTCAACAGTAAATGGCTTCAAACATAGATCTATAGTCAGACAAAAAAGTTAATGAACAAAAAAAAAAAAAAAAATGGGCAGACTCGATGGACTACTCAGTCTTTTTCTGCCATCACTTTTCTATGTTTCTATGAGCAATATTGGTAGTCTTAGGTTTATATTGTATAAAATGCCTCACAGTTGTTCCTCTCAAGCTTGATCACATGGCGATCACAGGCAGCTTTCAGAAACATGAGATACATTAGCTGGATCAACTTAATGTCATCTCAGTTGTATATAAAAGGAACAGTTTTATTATGTACTGACACCTATAGTCACTGTTACTGATTGTAAAGTCTTGTTATTTTTCAATAAGAATAACAAACATGTCATACTTACCTGGTCTGTGCAGTGGTTTTGCACAGAGCAGCCCTGATCCTCCTCTTCTCTGGTCCCTCTTTGGTGCTCCTGGCCTCTCACTTATGCTGAGTACCCCCACACCTAAGCCGAGCTGCAGCTCCGTGTGTCCATTCAGACATGGTGCTGAGGCCTGGCCCCGTCCCCTCTCTCTCTCCTGAGTGGCTGACTGACTTTGATTGACAGCAGTGGGAGCCAATGGCGCTGCTGCTGTATCTCAGCCAATCAGGAGGGAGAGTCTCGGACGGCTGAGACATTTGTGGACATCACTGGACAGAGACGGGGCTTGGGTAAGTTTTAGGGGGGGCTGGGGTGGGTGCTGCACACAGAAGGCTTTTTATCCTAATGCAATTGTTAGCCCATTTTTTACCTTAGGAAAGTTTTTTTAATTCCATCGTTTTATTTGTGATAAATAAAGAAATTTTTTTTGGATTTACACTATGGATGCCCGTTTTTGATTACATGTGGATACCGCTTTGCATACATCTTACTCCGGAGTAGGAGAACTTATCGTTTCAGCGGATATCCAGATTGGAAATCCATTTTACTACATGCTCTTTACTCCTGCAGGAGTGGGGGCTTCTGGTGAGTGCATATACCTAAGGGGGAGCACGAGAAGTCACTTTATTTGATGCACGAGAAGTTGATATAAGGCAGTATCACTTGAAAATCAGCACAAGTCACTTTTATGGGAATATGGACACTGGACATTGAGAGACTTTTTGTTATAGATTGTTTTCATTAATGTGATAAATAAAGAAATGTTTTTCCCGCATTTCATTTCCCTTTTCCCCTCATTTCAGATCTACCCCTCAGATTTACAGCGACTGCACTTCCAAGTGCACTTTCAGTGCAATTTCAAGTGCAGCTTGCACTTGCAGTGCAAAGTGAATTTGCCTTTCGTAAATAACCCCCATTGTCTGTTTGAAAATAAGAATTCATTATAGTGTTCAAGGATTTATGACTTTCTTTATTGCCTCAAACAGATAAATACATTCATATATATTGTCATATACCTATAATTGCCTTGGTTGGTTGATATTTATGTCATACTCATTATAAGCAGCGCCAATATTCCCTTCCTTTTGAGCCTAAATTCAAGCCATGTATTAGTTTAAGGCTACTGCTGCACGCAACAAAGCTGTGCAAAATATCATCATTACTCTTTTATGCTATTACTCTATATATGCAAGGAAAAAGTTCAGTGAAACATATATAATGTTAATAAAGTGTTTTAAAATGGGCATATAGCCAGAAACTGACTTTGGGTCCAACTATTCAACAATGCTAAAACCAAAGAAAATTCCCACCTTAACTTACCAACCAGCCTGCAACTGACTGAATTATCCTGTCTAAGAGTCCAAAACAGGGGTTTCATTTGCAGACATTTGCAAATACATGCGCAAGCTGCAGAGCCACTTCATAGCGCCCCAGAATTATCTGCAGTCCTAACTCTAAAAGTTGAGAGCCTCCATAGTAGAAGTACAAGCATTTAAACGATAGTCAGAGGGCAGGTAAGCCTGGAGGGAGCCCCCTCCTTTTTAAAGGCACAGGGGCGCACTGGACACCCAGCATATACTGTTAGACAGTACTCTGTTATACTAGGGTGCCGTGAAGTGGCTCTGCAGCTTATGTATGTATTTGCAAAGGTGTGTAAACTAAACCCATGTTTTTAACAAATATTGTTTGACAGGATAATTTGGTTGGTTGCAGGCTGGTCGGTAAGTTGAGCTGGGAATTTTCTTTGGTTTTGTTTGACATGCATCACCTTTGCATATGCTCCTTGCTGCAAAGGCCAGTTATAGGTGTGGACAGTGGCCAATTGTTTGTACTATTCAACAATGCTACCTCCAGGTCAAGGTACAAATGTGGGTTGAGCTTTTACTTATTATAAAAAGAATAGGGCAGGTGCACTTAATGTTAGTTTCTAACCACTTTAATGTTTTCAGAACATGCATTGTACAGTATATCTATATAGAATGGTAGCGAATATAGGCATATGTGAGCTGTACACAAGTTGCATTTGTTCTCTGCTGCTTACCTTGAAAACAATAGACTTTCTGCAGGCTTCAATGAAGTCCAATATCTACAATGCACATTGTGGCAAGAGACCATATGATTTTTTCCTAGACCAGCCTTTTTAACTTTTTTTTCCCAGGGGAATTATTATTTTTTGGGACCCTTACATCCATTCATTTATGATGTGGGAAGAATGCTCCCTTTACAGTGGTGGACAGTATGCCACCCTTACAGACAGCTAAAAAGATTATTGGTTTCGTGTCATTGGCTCTGTTGAATAGATTTGGTATGCAGGCATCTTCACATAGGAGGTCAATTAGCCACATGTCAAGGAACCTCTAGCAACCTCTGGAGGAACCCTAGGGTTTCTTGGAAACCTGGTTGAGATCCACTGGCCTAAATTGTAAATGAGACAATAGAAATCAGAGACGATGGCTCAGGACGATGGCTCAGGAAAACAGAGGTAGGTAGCCACTTATATCCTTGAGACACTTAAGGTCCAAGGAGGGCCTTCCCCTTGTCAGAAAGAACAAATAGATTCCAACGTCCCTAGGTCTTATGCCCCGTACACATAGTCGGATTTTCCGACGGAAAATGTGTGATAGGACCTTGTTGTTGGAAATTCCGACCATGTGTAGGCTCCATCACACATTTTCCATCGGAATTTCCGACACACAAAGTTTGAGAGCTTGCTATAAAATTTTCCGACAACAAAATCCGTTGTCGGAAATTCCGATCGTGTGTACACAAATCCGACGGACAAAGTGCCACGCATGCTCAAAATAAATTAAGAGACGAAAGCTATTGGCTACTGCCCCGTTTATAGTCCCGATGTACGTGTTTTACGTCACCACGTTCAGAATGATCGGATTTTCCGACAACTTTGTGTGACCGTGTGTATGCAAGACAAGTTTGAGCCAACATCCGTCGGAAAAAATCCATGGATTTTGTTGTTGGAATGTCCGATCAATGTCCGACCATGTGTACAGGGCATTAGTGTATTTTTCGCGTTTGTGCTGTGCGGTAAGAATTCTGTTTATGTCCTCCACTCCCCCCCCCCATTCTATTCCTTTCTATTCTATCTTTTTCTCTCTGCTCTTACTCAAGAAAGTTGGAAATTGAGTTTTGGGCAGCCTTTTCTATTTCTCAGTAATCACACTTTAGTCACTAATGTGACTATCATCTTAAATGAGCACGTCAATTTGCAACTTTATGTACTGATACCTACTTAAGTTTACTGTATATAAATCCTTTACATACCTGCTGAACATGTTCTGAGTTCTGTGATTAAAGTTTCATTTACCTTTATGTCATTGCTGTAATGAATGGGCTTCGCCCTTTTTTGGAGTTTATTAAAAATTATATTTGAAAAAAATAAAAAAATAAATCAGAGAAGCATTTTAATTAAAGGCAAGAATCACATAATACACTATATGGTAATGCTGACTGTGTGCTCTAGTAATTCATGTCAAGTGTTATTTTTAATGCTAGGTCAACTTTAATAGAATAGAGAGGTACAGAATAAAGGGGCACTGTAGGACCAAGGTTCAGCAATGTTGCAGTGTGCTTTTAGTTTAAGGTTGTGGAAACCAGTGTGACTGTGCTGCCTAGTGTTCATGTATACAATGACATTTGGGTAAATTCAGCACACTTCTAGAACAGTATGTGCTTCAGGGTGCAAAACCAACACTGACACATGTTGGTTTCTGCATCCATATGCTCAGTTCTGCTGTGTCTAATGGTAAATCCTGCCCTAGGGACAAGTTTAATGCATGATACAGGAATTTTCTAAGCAAAGCTGAGGCTATATCCTGCTTCTACTGAGTTGAAAAATGATATTCAGTTTTATTTAGTCATTCTGATGAAGAAGTTATAATCCAATAGCCAACATAGCTTCCAAAGCAATTGGTAAATGTACATGTTTTTAAAAAGGAAGAAACTTCTGATGTAATTTCATATCCCTCCTGCATTGCTGGCATAGGAGGCAAGTACTTTCAGAAGCATTCATAGCTTTACAGCTCGCCCAATTTTCTGTTTTCCCTTAGTGTAAATTGGAAAGAGAATATACATTTACAACACATACAACACGCAGCTTTGTTTCTATGATAAAAATTATGAGCAACACCTAAAATAAACCTGTCAGAAATACGGGTAATTGAAAATAGGATGAAAAATGCATTAGCAAAGTTACCTTCAGTGTGAACCATGAGCTAAAATGATCAGTAGCATAGGTGTGCTATCTGTGCCTGGGCAAACCCTAATCACCCTGTGCTGGGCAGATTACCTCTGCTGCTTGGCAGAAAGGGACTGGGGAAAATCTGTCCTCAGTCCCTTCCTTTGTCTCAAAAGTGAGAAATCAGTGGTCTGTTTAGACCCCTGAAATTTCACCAAAGCCCCCCACCAATGGGGCTCCTGAAAAAACTGTAAAAAACAATAATAAAAAAAAAAAAACTATTGACACCAACCTCTGTCCTACCGATATATATATATCTGTAGGACAGCCGAGAGTGCTACCCACTACACCACTGAATATATATATATATATATATATATATATATATATATATATATATATATATATATCAAATCCCAACCACGACACCATCTGCCTGGAGTTTGCATGTTTTCTCTGTGCCTGTGTGGGTTTCCTCCGGGTACTCTGGTTTCCTCCCACACTCCAAAGACATGTTGGTAGGTTAATTGGCTTCTGTCTAAATTGGCCCTAGTATATGAATGCGAGTTAGGGACCTTAGAATGTAAGCTCCTTGAGGGTAGGGACCGATGTGAATGTAAAATGTACATCTAAGGTGCTGCGTAAATTAATGGCGCTATACAAGTAATAATAATAATATATATATATATATATATATATATATATATCTTTCAGGTGCACACCCTAATGCAATAAGCTGAGCACACCTATGATCACTAGATTTATATATGGATACTGAACGTATATAATTGTGACAGCTTTACTTTAACAAAAGGGTGTAGGGAGAAAATGGAAAATATATAAAATGGCTAGTTCAGACCAAATATAGTAACCCATATACTCAGGAAAATATTTAACTGATCATGTGGTGCTTAACAATTTGCTTTTGTATTACTATGTTTAAGGTGAATTCATTAAAGTTTTTGAAATACGTAATACACAGGGATCCAGACCAGGAACATTTTAATTTCCATTACTCTGATTTATCAGGAGCTAAAAAGGCTATAATTTTTTGTGTTTTAGTGGATAACAAAGGTGGTCGTCATCTCCCACACCTACACAGCACTGTGTGATTGTAGTAAATCACTTAATCGCCCAGTATGCAAGTTTATCTAGGAAAAATTATCTTACTAACGCCCAGCCTACTCATTTATTTTACTGCTGTTCTCTAAGTGTGAGGCTGCTTCATTCCATCCGTGGGCGTACAGCAGGACAAAGATTCAGTTATACCAAACTGTACTACCTCACCCGTATTAACTACATTAAGATTTGATGATCTCAACAATGCACCATAATATATGAATAAACTAATTAAGACAGATAAGCAAACTGTAGTAACTATTTTGCAATAACAAAGTGTCTAACTGAAACCACAAAGTGGCAAAAACTTTGAAGGTATTTTTTCAGGAAAAGATATTTGCTACTACAATGAATGTGTTGTATTTCTATGTAACAAGAGGCTTTATCTTTGCAGGTGATCTCTTCTAGCATGTTAATTATCTACTAACAGGAATTACTGTAGGTGTTCCCTGTGGAAACATGCTAAACTTAAAAAAATCTTTTACATTATTTAGGCGAGATTGAGTTTAACAGAGAAACTCTGAAAAATAGGGACAGTTGGGGGCTGTACAAGCTTTTTTGGCAATGCTTCTCTTCTGGGTCACAGAAGTGCACCTTTTTTCTGTGACTCCTGTGGCTAAAGGCTGCTGTAAACTAGAGTTGGGTGAACAGTTCGGGCTGAGCAAAAGTTCGGCCCAAACATTGCCTGTTCACCCAACACCCGAATTTGCAGGGCGCTCGGTGGGATGTTCGCCCGCCAAGCGCTGCACAGTGCGTTCTAAGCCCATATAAGCCTTCAAAATGGGGACTTTTGATATTTCAAGTTCGGGTCTCATAGACTTTAATGGGGTTTGAAGTTCAGGTCTGAACTTTTGCTATGTTCCGTAGTTCTGGTTCGAACCGAACTGGAGGGTGTTTGGCCCATCTCTACTGTCAACTGACAACACAGAACCGCTGATTCAGCATGTCATCACGCCACTGAGAGCCTGGGCAAGCCACTATGCCTGCTGCACAGCCTGGCACTCCAGTGAGCGCTGGAGGGGAAGAGCCGTAGCCACTCTCCACTCTCGACCCAGAACTAAGCGATCAGTGGTCATGTGATCGCTCAGAGTCTTAGAGTCAGCGGGGGGACAGCTGCATCATCGGATCAGTGCTGCAGCTGCATGCCCCACACTTCTCTCTTAAAATAATTTGTAAAATTAGATTTTTCTGGAACCCAGAAGGAATCCTTTTTGTCCTAAAGTGGTTCTAAAGCCTTTTTTACCTTGGTGTATTCCTTGCATTAGGTTGAGGCATTGGTATCGCCCCCTCCTATCCCCTTTTACTTAACTGAGACAACCCAGCGCTGTGCCTGTCTGTAGCTCTTGTCTTTTCTCACTTCTTGGTCTCACTAGCTTTGCTGAGGCAGCCAGAGCCATTGGCTCCCGCTGCTGTCAATCAAAGCCAGTGATGAGGTAGTGTGCAGCAGGGCCGATTCTATAGACGCAAACAGCGAGGCTCGGGAGCGAGTCCACACAAGTGCCACTATAGAAAGCGCCTTTCTATGGGGGCACTCACCAAAGAGGAAGAGCCAGGATTATCGGTAGGGGACCTGAGAAGAGGAGCTTCAGGGCCATTCTGTGCAATTCCATTGCACAGAGAGGGTAAGTATAAACCTGTTTGTTATTTTAAGGCATATACAATCACTTTAAAGCGTTGTTATCCCTGAATTATCCTTATAGGTCTCCTAAGTGCCCTGAAAGTCCCAGACACTCATTTGATTTTGCTATCAGGTCTCCTAAGTGATTAGCTGTGTGACAACAAGGCTTATCTATTTATTAAGTTGTTATCATGCAGTGCAGCTTAAAATGGTATGAAACGCAAAAACAAACATTATATTGCAGATTATCAGTTCTTAGATGAGGTGGCTGCATTAGTATTCTTTTTTTAGATTTTCTTCCTTTTATTTATACCTGGTGATCTGGCCAGTAAGGCAGGCCATAGACCATGTGTGGGCAGGCTGAATGTACCAAGTTGATCGATCGATCAACTTGGGTACAACTAGCCCGCTGTATTCACTTGTGGTTATTGCTAGCAGCTGCTATAGTCGTTAGCAATAATCACTGTCTTCTCCCAGTGGGGACGGCTTCCCCTGCTCTTCACCGCCCCCCTGCCGGGAGCAGACAATTGCTCGGCAGGAGGAATTCCTCTATTAGTACTGTCTATGTTGATGGGCCAATTGTGCAAATTCCTCTACTCCAACCAAGAAATTCACACTGTCTATGGCCATGCTAAGTCCATTGTGTTTCAACAGAACAAGCTGTATTGCAGATGCAGTTAGAGGGTTGAGACAAACCATTTACCGCTGACAGGGTGCTTACAAAAAAAGTTAGCTGGAGATTGGCTGAAATTTGTTAGTATATCTAAATCTGCTAGTATATCTAACACTACCCTCCCGCAGACTGGCAATGCTGCTGTCCAAAGGTGTCTCTGTTGCTCCTTCATCCAAAGTGTAGGCACTCTAATACAGGAGATGTGTTACTGGCTAGATCTCTATGTGAAAACAGAGAAAAGGGAAAAAGCCTAAAAAAGAAAATAAAAACAGTCACCAAATATAATGATTGGTAGGCTGCAATATATTAAATTGTTGGCTTTGGGTTTAATACTGTTTGAAAGCCTCTGCATTTGTTACTGTGATACAGTCAGGGTGCTTATACAGTATTTTATATATATGCTCTTTTGTTTTTTTATTTCTTTATATACTAAAGCTAGTGAGCTTAATGAAAAAATGAACAGGTTCCATTATCCACATAAGCGAAGGTAGACGAAGGAATCCCCCCCACTAAACATTATATTCTTACAGCATCACCCACTGATTAGCAGCTGATTGACTGTAGTTGCTGATCAAGAAACATTTTCTAACTTGTCTGTTTGGCAAAAGTTAATCAAATGAACAGGGATGGTCACAAACTGATAAGAATTCAGCCAGTCTCAGCTAAAGTAGCCGAATTATGATAAGTGCATGGTCAGCTTGAACGGAGTTCCGCCAGAAAAAATAAAATAAAAGTCAGCAGCTACAAATACTGCAGCTGCTGACTTTTAAAATAAGGACACTTACCTGCCCAGGGCGCTCGCGATATCCTCACCCGAAGCCGACACGCCCCTCGGCTTCGGGTGCAGGCACTGGCATCTTCAGTAAGGGAATCAGGAAGTGAAGCCTTACAGCTTCACAGCCTGTGCGCATTCTGAATGGTCCCTACTGTCTTCTGGGACCTGTGGGGGGGGGGGGGGGCATGGCATAGTTCGCTGCGGATTCTGTGGCGCTCTTTCATCGGAAGTGGGAGTAAATACCTGTATTAGACAGGTATCTGCTCCCCCTGAAAGGTGCCAAATGAGACACCGGGGGGGGGGGGGGGGGCCGGATCAGGGGAAGTTCCATTTCTGAGTGGAACTCCACTTTAAGTGCTGTGGCAAGATTTAAAATACCCTAGTCTAGCAGCATGGGGAGTTGGACCACTGCTCTCACATACAAGCAGCAGTCTGGGTCTCCAGTGGTCATTTCCCAGCATGTTTTATGGTGCTTTTTGCATTTTTGAACTAGATACGACATATTTTGAGTTTTTTTAGGCTAAAAGTATGCCAGTTCTGTTCATGAAGTATGACTTTGATGCTACTTTACACTCTCTGGCAGTAAAGTAGCATCAAAGTCACATCAAAGTAGTGCAGGAACTTTTGTGCGTCCAAAACTGCATGTTAAGGTTAGGGTTAAGGGCTAGGGTTAGAGTTAAGGGCTAGGGTTAAATGTTAGGGTTAGAATTAGGGTTAGTGGTAATCGTTAAGAGCCCTTAACAATAACATGTTACCTTAACCCCAACCTTGAACCCTAGCATGCAACTTTGGACCCATAAAGGTTCCTGCACTACTTTGATGAGACTTTGGTGCTACTTGAGTGCCAGAGAGTGAGTTACCATTTAACCCTAACCCTAGCCCTTAATCCTAACATTTAACCCTAATCCTAGCCTTTAAACCTAACCCAAACATTTAACCCTAATCCTAGCCTTTAACCCTAACCCTTAACCCTAACATGTGACTTTGGACACATAGAGGTTCGTGCACTACTTTGATGCGACTTTAATGCTACTTGAGTGCCAGAGAGTGAGTTACCATTTAACGCTAACCCTTAATCCTAACATTTAACCCTAATCCTAGCCTTTAACCCTTACCCTAGCATGTAACCTTAATCCTAGCCTTTAACCCTAAGCCTAGCCCTTAACCCTAACATGTGACTTTGGACACATAGAGGTTCCTGCACTACTTTGATGCGACTTTAATGCTACTTGAGTGCCAGAGAGTGAGTTACCATTTAACGCTAACCCTTAATCCTAACATTTAACCCTAATCCTAGCCTTTAACCCTTACCCTAGCATGTAACCTTAATCCTAGCCTTTAACCCTAAGCCTAGCCCTTAACCCTAACATGTGACTTTGGACACATAGAGATTCCTGCACTACTTTGATGCAACTTGAGTGCCAGAGTGTATAAAGTCACATCAAAGTTGCACACATGAACAGAACTGTCATACTTTCCTATTAGCAAAACAAATCAAAAATGCTTCAAAAACGCAATACTTGCATTTTTGGTGTGGGTCCATTGAAGTCTATTACATGCAAAACACAATCTGCTGTGGAAAAAAGTCCCTGATCCTTTCCAAAAAATGCACCGGCTCAAAACGTACAGATGTGAATTTGATCCATAGGAAACCATGGTAAATGGACTATAGAGCTTTTCTGCAAAATGCACTAAAAAACATAGGTGTGAACCAAGGATTGTGAGGCTTCAAAAATGATTATCAGAGATGGATTAAGGTAAAATGGGGTTATAGGTTAAATAGCAGCTTTGGCCCTCTGTCCCTTCAATTGATGTTGATAAGCAGTGCAACAGAGAAGCCCCCATTTTGTTTGTCTGTCCTAGCTTGCTCACCCATATCAAACATCAACTGCCTACAGATTGGAAGCATAGAGATTGTAAGTCGTACAGCTGACCAATTATGCTATCCCCGTGGTTTATTGCTGGAGTATGAAGATTGTAGCTGGGCCCCCTTCACATGCATTGGGCCCTAGAATTCTACCTAGGTTGCCTTGCTGATTATTAGGGCACAACAACAGTAGGAACAATCCAAAGTCCATGCAGGCAATTTTCAGTCCTAGATCAGGTCTAGTATCATAGCATTGCAAACCATCAAAGCTAAGGAGCACTAAAATTAGCGTTATGCAGGTATTTTCTGACTTCCAGCTTTTACTGATCCAGCCTTACCAGTGTCTTCCAGTGGAAACTACTAGTGTTTATCAATTACCAAGAGGACAAACTTCATTTGTGGATTTGATGATGGGAAAATAAGTTTCAAAACAAAACATTTTGTGCTCTTACATTTTATGTAGATGTCCCTCTGTCTATTTGTTTTTTTATGTTTTTTTAGGTGGTCATCATGAATAGGATATATATATAGATATATATCTATATCTATATATCTATATAGATATAGATATATATCTATATATATATATATATATATTGTGTAAATAAACCCATGTCAGACATGACTGTTCTTCATTAATGGACCCACTGTATAGTAGACAGCTATTGTACACATGGTCGGATTTTCTGACAACAAATATTTGATGGGAGCGTGTTGTCGGACATTCCGAACGTGTGTAGGCTCCATCGGACATTTTCCATCGGAATTTTCGACAAACAAAATTTAAGATCTGGATCTCAAATTTTCCGACAACAAAATCAGTTGTCTGAAATTCCGATCATGTGTACACAATTCCGACGCACAAAATTCCACGCATGCTCGGAATCAAGCAGAAGAGCCGCACTGGCTATTGAACTTCAATTTTCTCGGCTCATCGTACATCACCGCGTTCTTGACGTTCGGAATTTCCGACAAGATTTGTGTGACCGTGTGTATGCAAGACAAGTTTGAGCCAACATCCGGCAGAAAAAAAACATGGATTTTGTTGTCGGAATGTGCAATCGTGTGTACGCTGCATAATTATACATGAATGCAGGCAGCCTGCAAGCATTGAACTAGAAAAACACTAGTAATGATAAATCATACCCGTATTTACCCCTTGAAGATATGATCCACTAGGGAAATTTGTTTTGTCAATATCCATGGTGTTTTACAGTACATGAGCTATAACTCATCATTAGAAAATATTGCCATGATGCTTTTTTTTCTTTTGTGGACAGTCCAGAATGTACAAATACAATATGTCAATTTCACTTCCAGAGCCCTGAAGCCAAGCTGGTGTGAGATGTCACCTTAATGTGATAGCGGTTATCTCTGACAGCAATTAAACATAGCTTACTACACAGAGCACAGGGATGAGAAACAGCTGTGGAATACTCTGATACAAACAAAAAAATGTTCTCACCTTTTCCCTTAGGAAAATGTCCATAGGGATACCAGACTTGCTAAAGAATTCCAAAGAGATTTCTCAAATTACATGAGACAAAGGCACTATTAACTATCCTTTGCTAATTGGATGAGCGAAGAATTCTTTCTTCTGTTCAGAACTTTCTTTAATAGGGCAGTTGGTGTGCTATCTCTGCCAATACAAATATACAGTTCAGAAATAAGTCTATAAACCTTCAGAAATAATGTGAATTTATTGTATGGACAGCTCTTACAGTGATATCTGATCTTACAAATAAATATGAAGTAAGTAAGTGCCTTCAGGTGGATCGATTGACCATCTCGCATCTGTTGTCCCTTTAGACAGCCTAGGCTGACTGTTCTGCAGGGAATAAGACCAATCATTCAGATAAAATAATGGTTTGCACAACTGCTATTTTTACCCTGCAGATAAGTTGGCCCAACAGCTGCCATCCCATGGCTCCTTTCTCCTCCTACCTACCCTTTCTTTAGTCTTAAAGCCCAATTCCATCTTTGGCAAAAAATATTTAATTGGATCCTCCAGCAGCCCACAAAATTAAAAAAAGCAACCCCGGCTACTATACTCACCTCCACTCCAGCCCAGTCCCCGCAGACTCACTCGCTTGCCGGTGGACCGTTGATCCTCTTTTGGGTTCTGCCTCCTGTCCTGGACTCAGAAGAGAATGTTGCGTAGAACAGCACCAGAGTATTATGGCATCACATCTTTAACAAGGCAGCACGCAACTCAAACAGATTTGTAAATGCACTAAAGTCTACTGAAATCCTTTATCTAATAATACTAGATTTTACATATCAGTCAAAATAAAGTTATATAGTTTTGTTTTATTGGCTAAAAGATTTTCAAACAATCCTATAACTAAATAAGTAAATTGTATTAAAGTGCTTAGCCTCGGAAAATTTAATAAGTGGATACTTTTAAAAGTACACATTTAAGTTAGAAGCAAACAGGCTTTGGAGGTAATATAGGTACACCAATACATTAAATTGGGGGCAAATTATAATTTTAAATATTATTATATTTCTATATTGTAAGCTCTAACAAGCAGAATTCCTCCTGTATTGATTTGCATTGTAAGTGTACTGTCTGCCCTCATGTTGTAAAGCGCTGTATAAACTGTTGGCGCTATATAAATCCTGTATTATAATAATAATAATAATAATAATACTATATTAGGGTTAATATATTTGCTGCCCTTCTAAGAAAAAATAATATTATCAAAAATTGCTTGTAGTTTTGTGTCAACAATAAATTCCATCTTTTATAATTAATTTGGGTGTGCTATCAATCATAAAATGGCTTGCACCAGATTAAAGCCTACTATAAAAATGCATGTTCAGTAAAGGTTATCTGCATAGTGTGGCTTCTTTTCAGGATGACAGATATCTGCCAGGATACAGAATGTCCAGAACTGAGCATGTTACTGTACAAAGGCCCTGCTAAGTATGCACTTCCTGCACCGAATGCTGATATTTGTTACATATTGCCATCACCCAGATGACCAATCTACTATGCATAGTTTAATGCCCAGTACATACAATGAGAAAACAGGAAGACAAAAAAATGCATTCTGAGCGATCGTCTGATTAAAAAAATTGGGGTTATTTATTATAGCAAAAAGTACAAAACATTGGGGTTGATTTACTAAAGGTAAATCCACTTTGCACTACAATTGTACTGCAAGTGTAAATCTGAAGGGAAGATCTGAAATGAGGGGAGGCTCTGCTGATTTTATCATCCAATCATGTACAAGCTAAAATGCTGTTTTTTATTTATCTTGCATGTCCCCCTCAGATCTACAGTGACTGCACTTCCAAATGCACTTTCAGTGCACTTGTAGTGCAAAGTGGATTTGCCTTTAGTAAATAAACCCCATTGCAATTTTTTCAAAATTGTCGCTCTTTTTTTGTTTAAAGCGCAAAAAATAAAAAACGCAGAGGTGATCAAATACCACTAAAAGAAAGCTCTATTTATGGGAAAAAAAGGACGTAATTTTTTTTCGGGTACAATGTTGCACGACCGCGCAATTGTCTGTTAAATCAACACAGTTTCGTATCGTAAAAAATGGCCTGGTCATTGAGCAGCCAAATCTTCAGGGGCTGAAGTGGTTAAGCTGGCCATAGATGGAGTGATATTCTTTCCTGCAACCACGGGTTGCAGGAAATAAAATAGCTCGATTCCCCCATCCACACTGATCGAGCTATTTTATTTATTTATTTTTGAATCCCTCCCATGGAGATTTTGTCTTCTCAGGCGGGGGGAGCTGTCCCGGTCTGGAGAACACACAGTGAATATTGCTAGCGGCTATAGTCACTGGCATGGAAAATCCGACAGGCTAGTTGTATCAAAATTGATTGATTGTTTAACCTGGGTACAATCAGCCTGCCCATACATGGTTCGAATCTTAGCTGGTCCCTACTGAACTGGCCAAGATTAGAACCGTTTATTACAGGTTTAAGTTGAAGTATTTTGAAACCTGATCTGCACATAGCTCTGTACCATATATAGGGGTGGAATGCAGATGTGATAAAGGAAATGTACCATTTACTTTCTTATATTATAGGGTATTCAGGCACCAAATAACAATTGTGACAAGGTATTGTCTGGTATGGTTTGACTGTCTGGAACAGAAAAAGAACAACAGGCAGATAGCTTAATTGAATCAGAAAGTAGACAAGTACTAAATAACCTGCTCTGAGGAAGGAGATGCAGGTAGCAGCAGATCAACTTTAACACAACACCTAGCTCACCAATAATTGGGCAGGTGACCTTATTACAGTCAACAGATAGGGACAAGTCATAGGTCAACAATGTAGACTTAGACTTATCAGGCATGATCATTGTTAGTGAAAGGTTACCGATCAACAGTGTAATGACAGAATAAATGTGCCTACAGACAACAAAGTTCTGGACAGACTGCAACAATCCAATGTCTGAGGGTCCTTTATCACCCCAGCCAAAGTTTTTTGGGAGTGTCTTCTTGTAGAGAAGAAATAATAATGCAATAGCTTTTCCTAGCCAATTGCTAATTTTTCCCCTTTCAAAGCCGACACACAAATGCTTACCTTTCCGTTTCATAGGCATAATCAAATTAGCCCATTGTAAACTTGCGTCTTTATACAATAATCCTATCTGTTCAGCAATCGTTTGATGGCCAGCTAACCAATGCACGGTCACTCAAGGTCTATGGATCTTTTAGCAGAGTGAATGTACAGTATGTGATCCTCATACAACCACTTCTACCGATTCCTGCATTATCCTCTAGTTTAAAGCAGGTGAAGAATGTTTGGATTGATCAGATTCAGCTATCCCTGCAAAACTTAAATTTAGACCAAAGCGAAAGGTGACCATACACAAATCTGAAAAGGACTCACATATTCTAGTACAGGGATCGTTGTGAAATTGTTCTCCTTGATGGTTGTGCTGGTGTTATAATGCAGAAAAAAAAACATGGAAAAACAAGTGTTTTTTCTTTTCATTGGTAAAGGGGAATGATTGGCACTTGGCTGTAAGAGATTTTTTTTAATATGTCAGAAAATGTACAAGACTTGGAGATACAGATGCTCAATTATCCCAGTCGGTATATGGTATATAAGTCTTGATTTACACATTTCCATGTTCGTTTTCATGCATTTTCATGTGCATTATCTACAATTATGTTTTTGCAATAGCATTATAGCCAATAGGCCCTAAAACATGTTGATGCGCAACAAGCATTATTATTAGATGTAACATTACTAGCACACGTGGATCACTCGTTTTTTTTTATATATATATATATATATATATATATATATATATATATAAAGGCCAGTATGGTGGCCTGAATTTATGGGAGGAGCCCGGGGGGTATTTAACCAGCCCGTTCACCTGTGGTATTTGTCGGTTTCCTGTGCGCGATACTACGTCACTAGGCCAACTATTCGAAACTCAGTGTCCATGAGTTCTCGTGTTCGTGAGTTCCCATATTCGCAAAATTTCTGTGTTCGAGAGTTTCGAGGTCCTCGTTACCGTTTCGTATTTTCGTACAACGTGTCTGGCTCGGCTGTCGCAGGTAAGGTTTTGGCTGACATTTTTATTTTCACGCATTGTGAGATATCATGTCACTAAACCGTGATATCAAACTTAGGAATCACTCGCAAATTCACAACGTAATCGTAATGCATACCACTCGTACTGTCGTTATGTTAGCCATTTCGTTATTTGTACCCCACCGCGACGCAGACGTCGCTTCATTCAGGCATATCTAAAAAACTGTTTACTATGCTTCATAAGACAAGCAATTCATTCGAAAAATTCTCTATATCGACTCGTGTCAGTTCAAAACTAATTCATTTCACATTTCAGAACATTTCTAAGCATTTCTAGCATTTCAAACCATTTCGAATCATTTCATTCATTTCAGTCACGTACCGCGCTCCGATTCGAATCCAGTCGGATCTAAAGATGCACCGATTCACTCCGGTGTGCCCCAGTTGTTTACAGCCTCATTTCAGCACATGCTCCAGAGTCAGATTCGTTGTCAGTCGCAGGTTACGGCTAACCGATTCGTATCTCTGTCATGGCCATCATTTCACTGTCACGTATCACGCTCCGATACGAATCCAGTCGCATTGAAAAACGCACCGATTCGTCTCGGCGTGCCCCAGGTATTTGCCACATTTCGGTACATGTTTCAGAGTCCGATTCATAGTCAGTCGCAACAGCGGCATGATCGATTCGTGCCTCTGTCATGGCAAATCAAAACCATTTCACTGTCACGTACCGCGCTCCGATTGGAATCCAGTTGCCTTCACTTCACTCAGCCCCCTTTCAGTACTTGGAGAGTTAGCGCTATTGGGCTTGTCAAGGGCAAGTTCTCTAATAAATTATGTCTTGTGTACGACCTGTCTGCGCCTCATTCTTCCCACATCCCCAGTCTCAATTCCCTAATCCCCTCCGAAGAGTTCTCCCTGAAATATTCCTTCGTGGATATGGCAATCCAAGCGATCATCAAAGCAGGTACAGGCAGGCGCCTGGCTCTCCAAAGCCGACATCTCGGATGCCTTCAAGCTCCTGCCTATCCACCCGTCCCTTTGGTGCTGGCATGGCATCAAATGGAAGGACGCATACTACTTTGGCACCAAATTAACTTTTGGTTCGAAGAGTAGCCCTTGGCTCTTCAACACATTCGCTCAGTCCCTCACCTGGATACTATTGCATAAAGCTCAATGTCAAGAGGTCATCCATTACCTGGACGACTTCTTACTAATAGAACCACCCGGCATGCCCCCAGGAGACCTCGACAAATTGAGAGTTGTATTCGGAAATCTTAATGTTCCCATCGCCGAACATAAAGTCGACGGCCCAGCGCACACCATTACCTTTCTCGGAGTCAACTTAGACACCTGCACCATGCAGGCCAGCCTCCCCCTTGACAAACTAACCCGCATCAGAGAAGTCCTCCGAGAATTCACTCACACTAGGGGGGTGTACCCAGAAGCAGCTGCAATCTCTTTTAGGAATGCTTAATCTCGCCATGCGAATCATTCCACAGGGTCGCACCTTCGTATCACGTCTGCTGGTATTCCTTTCACAAACACAGGACTCTGATCAGATCCTCAAACTAGATACCGCAGCATTAGCAGACCTATCCATGTGGGAGGTATTCCTTTCCGCCTGGAATGGTATATCCCTATTCATACCTACAGTCTCGTCCCTTTCACCCCAAGTAGTGACAGACGCTGCACCCTTCACAGGCTTCGCACCAATTTTTGGCCACAAATGGTTTTCAGGACCCTGACCTCCACAGATACTGTTAATACCTGGCTTCACTCGAACATCATCCCTTTTCAAACTCTATCCGATAGTGGCAGCCGCACAGCTCTGGGGTCATCGTTGGACAGGGCAAACCATGGTCTTCACCACCGACAATCAGGCCACGGCAGATATTATCAACAAAGGCAGGTCCAAATCCCTCGCAGTCATGTCCTTCCTGCGCAGACTGATACAACTGTCTTTACAACATCAGTTTAATATCCACTGTTCATTTATTCCAGGAAAGTACAACATAGCAGCAGACGCACTGTCACGCTTATAACTATACTTCCTTTTTTAAACAGGTGCCGGCAGCCGATCCAGTGTCAGCCCCTATCCCCGTCTGGTCTCAGCTGACCCTGGACTAGCACAACATCTACAAGGAGTGACCCAGCTCATCAACTGCTCACTGTCCCATAACACACTAAAAGACTACCAGACCGCCTGGAGTGCGTTCAATAAATTCCTGGCATACTGCTCCGAAGATACAACAGACGTCAAGCACGTACTGGCCTTCATTTCATATTGCCATACTCAGCTGACCTTATCCTATAACACTATTCGGCTATACCTAGCCAGCATACAACATTTCTTGACTCTACAAGACCCCGCAAAGTCTTCCCTATTCACATCCCACGCTATTCGAGCCATCCTACGCGGCACCCAGAAACACCAACCGGTGGTCAGTGCCAAACGCTTACCCATAACGGGGGCCATCTTTAGGGGTATGTCGACTATCCTGACTACTTCTCTGTTTGGCCTTCTCCCCAGTATGGTCCTACAAGCAGCCATATACTTGGCCTACTACGGGTTCTTGCGACCTGGCAAATTCACCTGTAGCAACCCCGCTACCAAGACCACTTCATCCTCCACCTTGCGGTTTCTAAGACCCAGCAGGCAGGCTCTGGAGTGGACATTCACCTTTACAAAACCAATAATAGCTGGTGTCCAGTCACCGTACTCAATAATCTTCTGTCACTCCTGCCTGAACAACCGGACTCCAGGCCCCTTTTACCGTTCCCAGTCAAACCCTTAAGTGCCTGTCAGTTCGTGAAACACATAAGGATTCTACTCCGCAACCTTCGCCTTAATCCCAGCCAGTACTCTGCCCACTCCTTCCGCATTGGTGCAGCCTCGGAGGCATCCCACCTCGGAGTCCCGGACCACGTCATTAAAAGACTCGGCAGGTGGAAGTCAGCCTGCTTCGCCCGTTACATCCCTAATCCTCAAGTGGAGATGGCACAGGCATTCACTAAATTAGCTCAATAACTACTGAAAACTAATAAAATACTATACCACTACCTGAATGTTTTTGCCCCCTTATTTTGGTATACCGTCCGTCAGACCAAGGCACACTTTCAGGTCCATTTCATGTGGTAAGTCCACACTCCCAGGTCCATCATAGGTGGTAAGTCTTATCTTAAACTATAAATGTTACCTGTGTCCGTATCGGCCATAGGGCTTCAACCATAAGTAGGAAGGCCAAGTATGGTGGCCTGAGTTTATGGGAGGAGCCCGGGGGGTATTTAACCAGCCAGCTCGCCTGTGGTATTTGTCGGTTTCCTGTGCGCGATACCCACCCTCCCATCCCCTTTTCAGGGCATGTCTCAAATATTCATTTCTCTTCACAGAATATTAATTTCTATAATCTAGGTTATGCCCCCTTATTTTGGTATACCGTCCATCAGACCAAGGCACACTTTCAGGTCCATTTCATGTGGTAAGTCCACACTCCCAGGTCCATCATAGGTGATAAGTCTTATCTTAAACTATAAATGTTACCTGTGTCCGTATCGGCCATAGAGCTTCAACCATAAATATATATATGTATATATATCTATATCTATATATATATAGATATAGATATATATATAGTACATATATATATCTATATATATATATATATATATATATATATATACACACACACACAGTAAGTATATATATATATATGTATATATAGATAGATATATTTATACATATATATATATATATATATAGATATATACAGATATATATATATCTACATATATATCTATATCTATATATATATATATATATATATATATATATATATATATATATATATATATATATATATATATATATAGATAGGTAGATATATAAAAAAAATCCACCTGTGATTACAACCATTTCAACATGTCAATTTATCCACGCTATTCCATTTTTCAAGAAAAAAATTTGATTCCAGTTCAAATTCCTTTCTATGACCTCGACTGTACGCTGCTATTTTCCATCTGTGTTTGTCCATGTGTTTTGCATCCAGAATTCCCAATTTAACAAATTACGTAAAATGCTCTTCTTTTTACACAAACATAAAAATGTTGTTTTTGTTAGTCCCATAAAAAAGCAAAGCATGTGGTATCCACCATTGTTGAACCCTTCTAAATGCAGCACACATTGCCAGAGTGTTATAGACTGAGACGTAGTCACTCGCCTGCATATTCAATTCCTCGTAGCTGTGAAGTAAAAGCACATGCTGACAATTCGACGTATGGATTATATTACTGTAAGGATTCCAGTGTGTTTTTATTTAACACAGCGGAACGCTAAAATCACTCGTTAAAATGTGGCATTGCCAAAAGTTGGTGGTTTCGTTATTCATAGCTCGTTTAGCGCTAGTGAAATAAAAACATTTATATAACTCTTTAAAATATATGTATTCAAGCAGAGTTTAGGATGGACTCTGTGATGACTATAAGGATAGAAAATGACACTAACCATTGTCCAATCACACCCATAAAGTCCTGAGTTGACTTTGCTGTGTGCGTGTCTGGATGGTAAGCGCTTTGTCTACAGTTAATGACGTTTTGAATGTTGTGGGTTTCGT